>NC_053457.1:3058598-3388413 GCF_015227805.2 Hirundo rustica
GAAAACCTGCTCGGCTCAATTCCTTTCCTCATACGCATCCCTGTTCTTTGTGTGTGAGCGGTTTTCGCTGCTGTCCCCTGCTGCTGCAGGGGGCGGGCTGAGCTCCCTTACCTGTGCACATTGCCTGCAGTGGGCTCTGGCTCTGGCACTTCCCTCCTGCCTCAGAACAGATGCTGAGGTGTCCTTGACATGCATTCCTGGATGAGGGAAGCTGTGTGCAGGGAAGCCATCAGGAGCCTTGTGAGTAATCAGCCTGAAACAGTCTGTGTTGCTCTGGGAGCACGGCTGCCTCGCTGTCTGTTAACACTGAGCTGCAGATGTTGGGGCTTTAGCTGCAAATGTGGTCCACTGACACCATAATTAGCTTATCTCTGGTCAGCGTAGTAATTGAAGACGGCCTGAGGGAGTGAAATATTTATTTATTTCTGCAAAACCTTTGCGCACAGAGCACAGCTCCCTCGCATTCATTTATTTGCTGCCTCGGTGCACGAAGAATTGGCCACACTGTGCCAGCTAATACTCTGGGAATTAATGCATGGCCAGAATTCATACCTTCGCCTTCAAAAGGATGGCTCCAGTTCAGCTGTTGAACAGAAATGCAAGTGTGTTTCCAGGGGGAGGCTCTGAATATAATATTTGGAAAGTGCCAGCTTCCTCATAAGTGGGTTGAACTGATGCCAAGAACATCCGTGCTCCCTATTTCCTTTAGTGAAGGGGGAATCAACACTTGAAGGTTACCTTTAGTTTATTTCCCCTTCCACACCCAAGTAAATATACTTGGAAAGTTAATTAGGCTCCCTTCCACGTACATAAACCTTCATTGGTTTTCATTTCCTTTTCTAAAGCGCAGGCAGTGCCCTATGAAGGTAGCTGTGACCTTTTTGACCCTTTTTAGAATACATGACCTTTAGTGCTGTTAGTCTGATGTCCATAATAGTACATTTGTGCTGTTTCCCTCCCAGTAACTATACTGGGAAGGGAAATCACGCTCTGCTTATTTCTCTTGGGAATCTTTGCTGAGAACCTCAAAAACTGAACAGAAATGAGCAAGGTCAGAGTGAAGTCACACTCACCTTGTTAACTCGTGTTTGTTACATCTGCCTGCCCAGACACTCCCTGTTCTTTCCAGGAGCCCTGGGTGTTAAAGGAGGCATCACAAGGCATCACTTACTCACAGGAGGTGCTGGCTGTGGCCCTAGCCTCCCCAGGATACTCTGCTGGGAAAGGCAAGGAGGTGGCATGCTGGGAAGCAGATACGCTCTACTGAGCGTTTGCAGTTGTGGGAGTGCGCATTATATCCTGCATGAAGAGCTGGAGCTGATTTAAACCAGCTCTATTTACTGGTTGGATGTTGCACTCAAAATTATGTTCTGTATTGAGTACCTTTCCCAGCAAAAATCAGAGAGCTGGAGAGTTTATAGTTGGTCTTTTTCGCAGGGAGGCAGGGGCCTCTTTGGAATGAGAACTTGAACCGTTTACTTCTGGTGGGTTTTCTGACATGTGGATGGAGATCTCCATGTTGAGGTGGCCTGTGAGCACTGACAAGTTGACTTAATGTGTGTCTGAAGCACCGAATGTATGAATTTAAATTCTTTTATCACTTGGGGTGACAAGGCAATAGTAGCTGTAGTCTTTGAGTTTTAGGAATTAGGGAGACTTTCTGAGTTTGGGTTTTTTCAGTGCAGGGAAGCTAAAAAATAGGGGACAGAAAAGACCTCCTTGGTGGAGTTCACTGCCCCATAGGCTCTGTATAACATTTAAGTCCCACTTAACATCAAATTTGTGTCTCATTATGGCAAAAAGAGTATCTAATCTCATTCCTGTAGCAAACCCAAATATTTGGTATGTGCACAAGGAGTGCTGAGTGTTGCATTTCAGGAGCTGTTGTGATGTTTTGCTTTTTAACATTAGGGATTTCTTGGGTTTTAGTCATATTACTGGTGGCCAGCCCCTGACCGTGGAGGTGTCAGGAGTGGAGTACATGAACGATGACCCTGCCATGACAGACGTCCTTTACGTCAAAGTCCACATGAAGGATGGCTCAGACAGGTGAGTTCCCTGTGCTCCTGTCTATCATTTCTCCCCAGAGTGCCAGGGAAACCCTCTGGAGCTGGTGGGTGCTGCTGGCAGTCTTCAGGCCAGCAGTCATGAAGATGAAGTCATCTTTGCTTCCGGAACTGGTTAAGGTGATGTGTTTGCTCTTTAAATCAGTCACTGGTTGTGCAGCTGAAGGATGTCGTTTGTTTCTGCAGCAGTCTGTCAGGTTGAATAATAGAGTCACGGTTCACACGGGGATAAGATGGCCAAGGTGATACTCCTGAGATGACTTAGAAGGCAGGATGATTTGGCTTCTGCTGTCTAGTTCCCAGCCTGCAATCCAGATTAATCTGGACAGCCTGATGTATTCTGCAGCACTTAATTATTCTTAAAATGCAGTTAGCCCAGAAGGTCCTTAAAAGAGCATGACCTGATTACAGAGTTGGTTTGTGTGTCTGTAGCAGCCTGGAATGGGTGCTGGGTGTGAAATGTCTTTTGAAGCTGCTGCTGCAAAATCTTGAAGCCTGGTTGGTATCAGCTCGAGTGTTTGTGCTGTTCACCACTGTGGCTGATGGCTTCAGCTCCACAGACAGCGCTGCCCAGGACGTGGCAGTGTCTGGACAACCTTCCTTTGTCGTGTTTTTGGCTAGGACTACGTCACCAGTGCAGCACCATCTTTTCTCTGGGTGCTTTCTGGAAGACTGAGGAAACACGGATGGGACTTGGAGCACCCTGGTCTAGTGGAAGGTGTCTCTGCCCATGGGAGGGTTAGGAACCAGATGATCTTTAACAGCTCTTCCAAGCTAAACCATTGTAGATTCTATGATTAACGTAAGAGCTGTTGTACTCGGTGCTGCTGGTTGCCAGAAATAGGGAAGGGGACTAGCCAAAAGAGCTTTGCCTCCTGTCTCTGCACTCAGCCTTCTCTTTGCCCAACTACTCTGCCCTTTTGTTGTCTGTTCCCATTGCTAGAGGACAGCAGAAGCTAGCAGAGGAGCATGGAGCAGTGCAGCTGGAGGAGGGAGGCTGTGAGCAGGGACTGGCTCAGGGAAGAAGGGATGTGTTCTGGCATATCCTTTCCCTGAGGTCTGAGGAGACAGTGGGGGAGGGGCCTGCTTAAAACCACACTTTGGAGGCTGTGTTGAAGTAAGAGATCAGAAGTGGGATAAGGAAATGAGTGGGAAAATGAAAAATGTAATAACTGCTGGGAGGCAGTAGGAATTGAAGTCTTTTCCTTTTCTTGGCTCTTCCACTTTAAAGTCTCTCCTACCCTGAAAGAGGTGAGGTGGAAATGGGGTGGGTGGAGAACCAGGGCAAGGCAGAGATCAGTCAGGAGACAGAGCACAGGGAGAAAGAGGACAGAAGCACTTGGAAAGATGAGGTGAAGACTGACACAAATGCCCTTCAGTGGGTTTTGTTGTAGAGAGCATTTAAAATATCAGCTCTGGGAGCCAAGGTCTAGGCCCCTTCTCCTGAGTCACTGAGCTCTGGCTCTCTCTGAGGTGCAGTGCTTGCCAGTCTGGTTGCATCTGAAAATAAGTCTGTGACCTGAGGAGCTGGGAGAGGAGTCCTGTAGAGCATAAGCAGGGCCTAAATTGACAGTGATGTCTGCCTGCCTCTGGGGACAGCTTGAATTGTTGGTACTTGCACCGTGCTGTTTCAGATGCCTGCTGTATCCTGTGTGATGAGAACCCATTTAGGCATAGTCCTGCAGAATGTGCTAATGTGCATCAAGGGTGGCAGAGCTGCTTTGGACAGGGGAGAGAAGTGAGATCTTCAAATCCACCTTGCCTTGAAACTGAAAACATAACTCCCCACACCCCCTCAGGAAAGGACTGATGTCTCCACTGTCCTTCACAGAGATCTGTTAGCTGAGGTTTTGACCAAAACCAGACCTTGTGCTTTCCGTGCCACCTGGAAACTACCAAGCTTCTCTTCCACAGCACCTGTTTTGCTTTTTGCATAGCAGCAGACTCAGAGAGGGTCAAGAAATTTGAAGTTTTAATCCTTGGCCCAGGCTAGTCCTGCCCTCACCTGCAAATTAATTCACAGAATCACAGAATAGGCTGAGTTGGAAGGGACCTGTAATGGTTTTAATTTATCTAACTGTGTGGAAATACCAATTAATGTAGCGGTTTCACGTTTGCTAAATTTTGGTTGTCAGATTTAGTATAGTGCTCTTAGTATTTATTCTCTTTTTGTGGGAGAAAGATTAGGAGAAAAAGCAAAGCAGGCTCAAGCTTAAAAATAAACAAATAGTTTTATTAACACACACTAAAAGGATGGGAACAAAAAGGAAGTTGGGAAAGAATAACTAAAACAAAACAGAATGAAACTCTAAAACACTCTTTCCTCCCCCTGCAAAGTGTTAACTTTCTTAAAAAAACACAGAGACACAACCTGTGACTTTCAGTCAGTTTCACCATTTAAACATAATCCTTCATCACTTTGGAAGAGGAGTCTCTCTAGAGTACCATGGGGACACTCGCCACAAGACTACAACAGTCTAGTGGCTCCTAAGGGCACAAATCTGCAACCGCCCAGAATTTTTTCAGATTGTGCAGTCTCACCCATTAGCAGCCTTTCCCCTGGCTACTTATGGGTCTCTCAGTGTATTTGGGGTACTGTTTAAGAATATTTCTTCTAGTACAAAACAAGGATTCTCTTCTTCTCTAAAATTGTCTCTATCTCAGAAAAAATAAAGACTTCCTTTTACCCCAGGAGCCAAGGGTTTCAAATTACTTTCTCTCTAAAATCATCTTTATCTCAAAGGCTGAGACCTCCTTTTAACCCAGGAGTGAGGGCTTTGAGATTCTCACTTAAATCTCAATCATATCAGTTCCCGATTTTGATTAGAACCAGCATTCCCCCAAGCAACATTAAGATGTTACAAGGAACAGTCCATTTCTCCATAGTTTACCCCAGAGAAGTCCAGTTAAAAATGTCCCCTTCCTTGATTCCATTGTCCAATAATATTTTCAGTTCTTTTACTCTTGATCTACTGTCCACTCTGTCTCTTTCTTCTCTTTCTTAGGGAAGGGTTAGACCTTGGAAGCTTCGTGTTGCCAGGAAAGGGTTAGATGTGCCCAGGCCCGCAGTGGCCATGTGCTCCCTGCCCCGGGCTGCAGGGCTGTAGAGATGCAAAGCCTTGCCAATGGGGGAGGCTGGTGGAGGTCCTCCTTTCCACCCCTCGGTCTCATTTAGGGTGGCTCCGCTTTTACAAAGCTGCAGGCTTTCTTTCTCTGCTGCCAGCAGCTCTTAAGCCTGTCCATGGCTTGGCCCCCTCTGCCGTGGCCCTTGGCGCGTGGCCGGCATTGCTGAGCTGCAGCCTCCCCTCTCCCCCACTGACAGCCGGGGGAAAAGGGGGCTCAGGCAGCCCAGGCCTCTCCCGGTGTGGGCAGCGGCTCCCGGAGGCCTGGCCAAGCCCAGCCCGGCCATCCAAGGGCAGCAGGGCCTGAGCCGGGCCCTCCTCTGCTGCCCACGGTGTTACCTAGTGACTGACCCGGAAGCACGAAAATGACCTGCAGGGAATCAGAGTTTTTATATGGGTACTTCCCAGAGTTGCATTTGACATCCTCAGCGGTCAAAACAGATGCCAATATCCCAAACTAGCCTTCTGATAGATCTCTGTTCTTTCTAAAGCAATTCTAAGGTCCTGACTCAGAAAAACATTCCACATTTCTCTATAACTAAAAATGCAAACTGTGCCAACCCATGACAGGACCCATCAGGATCATCAAGTCAACTCCTTGCTCTGGCCAGGACGCCCCAACAGCACTACTCTATCCCTGAGAGGCTTGTCCAAATGCTCCTGGAGCTGGGGCAGCCTTAGGGCCAATGACAATTCCCTGCAGAGCCTGTTCAGTGCCCCACCACCATCTCGGTGAAGCGCCTTCTCCTGATATCATTCATCTGCCACTTCTCCCCTTACATAGTTTCTTAGCAAGCAAGAAAAACATTTAGCTTTGCAGAGGGGAAAAAAGGTATTTTTGTCTTGATGGAGAGCAGCTTTTCCTTCCTTTGAGATTCCAGCAGACACTGTGTTGACTAGCAGTGGTTATAAAGAGCAGACAAATGGTGATCTCTCCAGAAAACCCTGCTTCGTTTTCTGGTCTGTGACACAGATCATCGCTGAACAGCTTCTTGAACTTCTTGCCTGCTGAAACCTCCTGTGCTTTGGTTAGGGAAATGGAAAAGCAGTTTCTGAGCTGCAAGGCCAATACTAGAGGAGAGTAGCAGCCATGTGGCTTCCTGTGCTGGATCAGACTGCTGCAGCCTGTGCTTGAGAGAGGTGTGTGCCTTCCTGTCTCATGCAAGATGTCCTGTTAGCTCTGTGTAGTTCCTGGCATGGCTGAGGGGTGGAGTTCCTTCCTGATCTTTGAATGATCTTGATCAGCTTAAGCTGTAAAGCAGGAGATTTGATTTATCCTGACTTAGCTTGTATAACTGCAGACAGAATCTGGGGTTGGTTGGCAAGCCCTTCTGCACATATAATGGCTCAGACTGAAAGAGGGATCATGCTCGGATGCCTCCCACATGGCAAATAATTTCCATTATAATTCATTCTAATTTGTTTTATTTCCTTGATTAACTTCATAACGTAATAAAGCACCATTTTCACTTGAGCTATTTTCTGTTAATTTGTTTTAGTATTATCTGTAATGATATTCATTTAATCTTTGTCATTGCTAATTTTAAAAATCACTGAAGTAAAGCCAGAAAATAGTAGAAAGCCATGATAGTTGGTTGCTTGAGAGTCTTGAAATGGTCACATGTGGCCTGGCAGGCCATGATGGGGGGGTCCAAAGCCAGCAGTGAGGTTGGAGCTGGCATCCAAAGTGTGGCAGCCCCAGGCTCTGGGGACAGGCCATGCCCTGCCACAGCTGAGACACCAGTGTGGTGTCACCTCACGGAGCAGAAAGCTCTCTGATCCCTGGGACATGCTGAGAGAAGCTCAAATTCTTCTGCATAGACTTAATACCCTCTGGCCTTATTTTTGGAGATGGGAAGCTTTCATTCTGGCATATTCTCGCTGCCTTTGGTAAGAATCAGGCACTGCAGACATTTTTTGGGCACAGCAGCAGCCTAGAAGTTCCTTCAGCTCCTTGGACACAAGGGCGTTGCTCTGATCCTGATCCCTGCTCCTGCTACCTGTTCTAGCATGGGTCTGCCCTCAGATCCTGACAGTCAAGGCCAGGCACAAAGGTGGGAATAAGTCCTTGGATTTTGCTTGCTCAGTAGCTCCAAAGCTGGAGTGTTCACCAGGATGTGCTGACTGGTCCCAGCCACCACATTCTGGGCTCTCCCAGAAGGCAAGCCCAGTGACTGGGTTGGTTATCTGGGACAGAGAGGATCCAGGCTGTAGCAGTCCCTGAGCAGATCCTCTGGGAGTTGAGGTGCCTGAGCCCCTGCCGGTGTGCAGATTTTAGCATTTGCAAGGAGAGTCACATTGTGTTTCCTGGCAGTAGAAAGATGCATCCTTCAGCTCCCAGTAACATCTGTCACTGTGAGCGAGCCCTCTGCTGTGCTAGATCTGCCCTTCCTCATGGAATATTTGCAGCAGAAGCAATCACAGAGGAAGCTTTGTGCAACAGTCAGAACTTTTTGCATTAGAGCTGAATCCTGATGCCTCTGCTCACTTTCCATCAGGTACTAGCTTCCTTTCCTGTGTGCATGCAGAGACTTCATTTCACACTTGCTGCCCTCCTGGCTGAAAAGCCAAAAGCTGATGGTGCAGTGACTCTTTGTTTTACTTGGCCCCATTCTTTCTCTTTGTGCCTTCCCAGATTGCAGATGATCGCTGATCAGCTGGTGAAGCAGTTTGTCGCCTCTGGCCTGATGCTTAAAGAATGGGATAGGGTGAAGCTGCATGCCACAGTCATGAACACTCTCTTCAGGAAAGATCCAAGTAGGTACAGAGGTTTCATCCTTGCTGCTAAATGTATTTGAAGTAGTCCTGCTGCTCAGCAGATGCTTTTGTTGTTTGCATTTTCAGTGTAGTTTTTCTTGCCTACAGGGCTGGGGGGGAGGTGTCTGCAGATAAAACCCAGAAGAAAATGAAAAAAGCAATGAACAAGAGTCACAGATTCAAAACCTTGTCACCCAGTGTCACTCATCGTACCTGGGCTAGGGAAAAGTATGTTCATGTAGAATCATAGAATGTCCTGAGTGGGAAGGGACTCACAGGGATCATCCAGTCCAGTTCCTGGCCCTGCGCAAGACACCCAAATAATCCCACCCTGTGCCCGAGGGCATTGTCCAAACGGTCCTGGAACTTGGAGCCTTGGAGCTCTGACCATTTCCTGGGGAGTCTGTTCAGTGTTCCCTCTGAAGGAAGAACCTTCTCCCAATATCCAGTCTCCCCTGGTACAGCTCTAGCAGTGCCCCTGGGTCCTGTCCCTGGTCACAGAGAGCAGAAATCAGAGCTGCTCCTGCACTGTCCTTTGTGAAGAAGCTGCAGACTCTATTGAGGTCTCCCCTCAGTCTCTTCAGGCTGGACAGAGCAAGCGACCTCAGCTGCTCCTCATGGATGTGACATCTTGGGCTCTCTGTGTCCCTGTGTTAAACTGAAACACAGGGTAACAACTCCATGTGTTGTACTGACCTTCAGACAAGATGGAAACTTAATCCTCTTTGGTTAATGTAGAGATTGCCCATTTCTTTAGGAAAGTGATCCCATTGTCTTTCTCCTTAAATCAGATGTGGACAGCTGTGAAGCTGAATGCGAGTTATTCTTGAGTGTATGGCGTCTGCTGTCTCTGCCAAAAGATTGTCTGCTCTGGCTGTCTGTAACATCGTTCTGATCACATTACTTTATAAAGCAGCCCTAAAAGCATAATCTTTGGGGAGAGGCAGTGTGTCGTAGCCTGGTTCTCCCTGTGCAAACATGCGTGCTCTGGCACGGTGGCCCCTGTGCACTGCAATAGGTTGTGTCAAGAATTCTTTAGTTGTTGCTTCTCTGAATCTCTGCAGGGACAGTGATAACAGCAGGTGATTTGTGTCATTGTTTTCTGGGCAGGCTTTGGGTCTGACTGCTACTGAAGTCAAACAAGCACACCCAGTGTGTAGAAACCCTGTAAAGATTCAGCTCTCAAAGTGAGCCCTGAAAGTGTGACCCCAGAGTGCTGATGTGGCTCTGTGTGAGGGGAGGCACAAGGGCAGCTAGGTCTGGCATCCTGAGTCTACATTCTGCAGGGCTCCACGAGGTATGCAAGGTGTCTTGGTTTGAAAAGACAGGTATCTGCTAGGGAGAGGCGGGCCTCTCTAGGATTGGGGAATTCCAATCCCTTCCCTCTGTGTTATTATGATTTGGAAGATTAAAAAAAAAAACTTTTCAGTCAGAGCTATGGGGAAAGGAATAACAGTCCTTTACTAGTAAATATAACAGGACAGACAAACAACAACAGCAGTAATAATAATAGTAGTAAACAGAACCAAGAACTCCGAGGGGCTTTGTCTCACAAGTCCCGGGCAGTCTGATCTCTTGGGACCCCAAGAGCACCAAGCCAAAGCAGTAGAAACTCCGGGGCTGATGGCTGGAAACGGCGGGTTGTCCCGGCAGGCAGGGAGGTGTCCCGGCAGGCAAAGTGAGCAGTGCTGAAAGAAGCCGCGGTGGCTGGACGGGGCTGACCCAAATCCAGCAGTGCAGGCAAAGAGCTCTGAACTCCTGGGCGCTCCAACAGACGATAGAATTCCCAGGACCAGACTCCTCCGTTAACCGTGGACTCCACGCAGCTAGCCGTCGCTGACCGTCCTCCCCAGAAAACTGAGAGCAGGGAGACCACCACTCTCAGCTCCCGGGAGCCTTTCCCTTCCCTCTAAACTAAGTGATATACCTCTTTGGTACGGGTCAAGCACCCTTTGAGCATCAGTATTTAGTCTCCTAGCAACCTATGGGGGGGAAAAATTCCACAGGAAAACTTCACCCCTAGCACAAGGCATTCAGAGACAATGGGGAGAGCATTCCGCCAGCATTCTGCAGGCAGCCATAGAAGTCGATTTGTATTCCATACGGGATTTGAACAGCAAGCTGGATGTGAGGGGGACTTCATAGTTAATGATGGAGATGAAAAAGAAATAATGGAATATATTCACTGAATGAGGCAGAGGTCCTGTGGAAAGAACAGATCATGTACTTGGGGATTATGTAAAAACCCAGATGTGCTCTGGGGAAATGGGTCTCAGACGTAGGCTTTTGACAGTTGCTGTAGGCCTAGGTTGTTGTTCTGAATGTCTGTGACTGTGTGCCCGCCCCACAGAGGCATCCACACCACACATATGGTGCAGGCAGCAGAGGTTTGTGTCAGTGCTGTCTGCATCCTGCCTGGCATTGTGCTGGCATGCTCAGCCTGGAATTTGGTGCTGCTCCAGGCCATGCAGGTGCTGTCTCTCACCCTGACATGGCAGGATGTGGGATGAAAATGAGCCAGAGAGAAGCAGGTGTGTTGCATTGCCCTATGTCAGCCCTATGGAATCGCCACGGCAGTAGCTGTGATTTAGGGCTTTCCCTCCAGGTAGTAGAGGTGATCCTGATAGAGGCACCAGTTCCAGCCCTTTTCCTCCTAAAATCCAAGTGGAAGTGGGGTTTTTTGTACTGAGAACTGGGCAAAGATGGTTTATTAGCTGGCAGCTGATTCTGTGGAGGGACAAAGTTGGGGGTGAAGTACAGTACACAGAGTTCTCCCATCTGAAGCTCATTCTGGTGGTGGCTTTTCTCTCTACAGCTGATGAACGAAACAATACAATGACTGGTAAATCATCTTTCAAGGAGCGGGAGTCATTTAATGGCCAAAATATC
Organism: Hirundo rustica; assembly: GCF_015227805.2. Lineage (NCBI taxonomy): Eukaryota > Metazoa > Chordata > Aves > Passeriformes > Hirundinidae > Hirundo > Hirundo rustica. The sequence goes on from NC_053457.1 coordinate 3,069,433, forward strand.
CTCAAGGTCAGTATGAAACAATTAGGGAAATTGAGCCAGCTAAGGATATTATATAGCCAAAAGAGGTCGAAACACCTCTTCAAGAATGCTTTTGTCTTAGGCTTATGGGAGCTCCCAGGGCTGGGTGGGGGATGTGGGGGGGAATCTGTTTAGAAAATAAACAGCCCAGATCACTTGTATTTGGGAGCATTACAGTATTTAACAGGAGCATTCCTAAAGCTGCTGAGGTTCAGAGCAGGAATATGAAGCACAAATGCTAAGTGGGTGTTCGTGTTGTAGTTTACTTCACTCCTGTTTTACCCTGGAGACTCAGGCTTGACTTGATTCTCAACCCACCAGAAAGAAGCACTTCATTGCTCTTGTTCTACTCATATTTATTTATGAAATTAAACCCCACTCTCATTTCACTTACTCTTTTCTTGTTGTTTTTAATCTCTGCTGTTGATTTGCTCCAGGAGAATAGCGGGTAGTAGTAGGGAGTCCCACCAGGATATTAGGGCTTTGGCAGTGATCAGAAGGCAGAAAACACAATCCCCCAGATTGTGGAGGTTGGGTAAGGCTCAAAGGGGGGAGCATGCTGCAGGCTCCCAGGCTGTGCCAACCAGGGCTGGGACTGCAGGCAGCCTCTGCTGCTCATCCAGATGGCTGTGGCAGACTGATGCTGTGGTGCTTGACCCCTGCAAGTGTCCAAAGAGAAAAGAGATGCACAGAGGAGCAGAAATGGAAAACAGCACCAGCTTGTAAGCAAATTTGCAATCCTCGTTGTGTGAGCGGTTTTGTTGCAGGCAGCTCTGATAAGAGGGAGTGAGGACAATGCATGGATACATTTGAGACCGGTAAGAAGGTATTCTGGCAACGAAGAGACATGGGAGAGGATGAAGGCGGGGTGGGAGCTGGGCAGCCCAGAAGGACTTTAGAGCCCTCCCCGAGGAGGGGAAGAGTGGGCTTTATTTGTATTTACAGTTTTAATAATGTATCAGGCACTGGATGCAGGGGGTTGTGGAGGCAGGGAGTGGTACTGATTGATCTCTCTGCAGAGGACAAACAAAGGGACAAAATTAGGTTAAGCTCTCTTTGTCCTCAAACGGTTCGTGTGAGCATGGTGTCATGACTCAGCATCACCACATGTTGAGTGTGCAGTGTGAGACTGCAGTATTGCAAGCTGGAGCAGGGAAGTCACAGCCCTGGTCCCTGTCTTGACATGATCTGCAGTTTTGGATAGCTCCCAGTGTTGGGAGAGCTGCCCTGGAAGGGGGACGTGTGTGTCAGGAGCCCTGAATGCCTGCAGGACTCTGCTTTCTCTGCGTTCGGCTTTGCTCCTTTTTCCTGCTTCTGTTAAACCTGTCCTCAGGCTTTAGAGACACATAAAATCAAGCTCTGGGTCCTCCTCTGTGCTCTCCTCCCAAACCGTTAGTGATTGGGAAGGTATTAACGATGCTCCCTCTACTGGTCACACCGTTTGTGGGGTCTGAGGATCTGGGGAAGGGTTAAGCAGTGCTTAGAAGGGCAACTGCTCTCCTTCCGAGGCTACTTCTTATTCTTGATACTCTTGGAAATATGAGCCCGATGGATTTTTAAAGCTCCTAATTGATTTTGTACTGACGTAGCCAAAAGAGCTGCTGGCTGTTTGGACTGCTGGTAATTACTTCAAAGCATGTCTTGCCACAATAAATGTCATCCTTCTCTTCCACCTCCACTACATTTCCTAACCTGCCTGCTTCGTATTTCCCTTTGGTCTCCCACATGCCTGCAGCAGAACGCCCGTTGGCATTAATTAATTACATGAGTCATAAATAGCTCGAGGCTTCTTACCGGTGGAGCCCAGCTTCAGTGAGCCACTGATGCATTCCAGCATGACCTTGCAGGGATGCACCAGTTCCCTCCCAGCCTGCTTTTGTATCCATTATTTATCTTGTGCTGGAGAGGCTGCCCTCTTCAAAGTGGCTTCGTTAACTTTTGCACCAGGATCTAAACGATGGGCTGTTAAAGAATATGGCTGCAGTTAGGCAGGCTTGGTGGGAGGGAGAGCCATGTGCCCTGCATGTGATTCCAGGCAGTGGGACTCTGTGATAACTGTGCTGAGTGGCTGTGTTCCCACTTGGAACACTAACAAAGCATGGCTGCTGGTAGGAGGGTAAGTGGGAAAACTTGAGTTTCATCGCTCTCATTCCCATTGTGCAGGCCTGTGGGGCCAGAGGCTTAGGGCAGGACTGGAGCTATGGGAGCATGGAGCACGATGGAAGTGCTGTTCCAGGCTGAGGCTACCCGTGGTCAGAGTTGGGGGGTGTGTATGTGTGTATGTGCGCGCGCAGATGCGCTGGCGGCACATGTTTGCTGATAACATGCCCGCACTACACCAGGCTCCAGCTGGTATTTTGCTTTCAGCTGAACTAATCAGAATTTTATTTAATAATCCTTTGTTCTACCCGTTCTGCAGAGTTAAACATACACTCCTATTTGTGCTAATAAATGGTTATGCAGGCCGGTACCTTCCCACACTGCTCAGAAAATAGATCCTGTAGGATGACTTGCATTTGGGAGTTTAAATTACTTCTGTCTTGAAGAATATCCCAGAAAAAGGCTTCCTGGCTTATGTGGAGAGCCCAAGGGGCTGTGTGACCCGATAGATTTGTGTCCAGCAAAGCTTTGGCTTTGCACTTTGGCTCCCCAAAAAGCTGGGGATGCTTCATGGACTGCTTCATATGGAGTGATACGTTTTCCTTCTAGGCTGGCTCTGAGCATCCGAGTCACACGCTGACATTTTGCTCCGGTCAGGAGCAAAGTGTCTCATCTCTCAGAGAGCGGAGGGAGGAGGCAGCAATTCCTGGCTGAAAGGCCCCATCAGCCTGGGCAGGGCTGGGCCTGGGGGAAATGCTGGGTTGGCAGCTTCCTCCTGTGTCCTGGCGGTGGCCTCGTGCCCTGCAGCGCAGCTGGCACAGCGCTGGCACGGAGGCGGCCGGGGCAGCTGCCAGCATCTCCGGAGACAAGACTGCGCTGCCTCCGGGCTTTTATTTATTTTTGTGGGGGGGGGGGGGGGGTGGGGAACAAAAACAAAACCAAAAAACCTCCCAAAAAAAACCACCTGAGGCTGCAGTAAATAAATAAAAATGAAAAGAAATGCAAAAGGGCCGACTGGCCAAAAATTTCTGTTGCACGTTTCAGGGAAAGGAAGAAAACCAGAAAACCACCTGGACTCTTACTGGGTCAAAATTTAATGAATTTTGGCTTGAGTTGACGTCTGAGAAGTAAATTAATGCCCTTTGCCTCATTCAAACAAGAAGGAAGCAAATTCTGAGTGCAGAAAAAGCTGAACCCTGCCACTTAGCACAGATCCATACATTAACAGCTTACAAGGTTAAATATTGAGGTACAGCAGCAGTAAGCTCCACATCTCATGTCTTTGGGGCATTAGGGGAGACTTTAAGCTGGGATGGAAGGCTGGGAATGGGATCAGCCAAGGTGGTAACACATGCTGCTGTGCCCTGGTCCTGCAGCAGGGCTGCAGGAGTGCCCAGGGAGGGCTTCTAGGTCAGATAAGGCATCATTTGATGAGACTCCTTCTCTTTTGAGGCCTGCGTGAGTATATTGAGTTATGGCATTGTGTCTGCTTCCACTGGGAGTAGGGGGAAAGTGCATTTACCGGCTGATACACTGGAGAGCCAGTGGTGTTCCCTGTCACTGTGTCTGTCCTGCTAGGTAAGAGCAGTGCGGTGGCTGTGCCATGCCTTAGATTTGATGCAATGCCATAGACAGAGGTGCAGTGGAAAAGAAAAACCTTGGCCTGAATAAACCCCTGGCCCTTCAAAATACCTTAAGTTCTAAACTAATTAACATCTGCCCCTGTGCAGAGCCAACTCCACTTGTACGTGAGGAGTGTGTTTTGTGTTCTGCAGCCGTTGGAACCCAAGCCTTTTGTGTAATTTTTGTTTGTCAATTTAAGGAGGCTGAGTCTTTTCCTGATGTATTTCTAAGCTGAGGTGAAATCAAAGAGCTAAAGAACCAGCGTTAGGTGAGGATCAAGACTGCCTGGTGTTCAGAAAGGGTAAGAACATCTTGTTGTCCTCAGTGAGGTGGTAGAGATGTAGATCCAAAGTAGGATTGACAGCTGGAACAAATACCTAACAGGAGGTGGCTGCTTGGAAAGTTCAGAGTTAAATATACCGAACAAAAAACCCACTGGGGTGAGGAGAGACTGAGTAAGAGATTGTGGTGCAACATCAGTATCTCAGAAATAAGCCAGTTCTTTCCTCACCTCATTTTTACAGAACAATCAGAAGCAGAAATGAAAGGCTGTGATGCCACTTTGCAGAGGGGAGAATTCCTGCCATTACCAAGAGGTACCGGAACAATCGAGGGGGCTCAGCAGTGTGCAATTAGAGCAACAGTGGGTTGGGAGGATATGACAGTTGAGCAGATGAGACTGGAGATCAGTTTGTATAATCATGGGGGAAAAAAGGAGATTAAATTGAGTTTGCTGTGAAAATGCTTTCCTGCGAATTATATTCTTCAGGGGGAGAGAAAGGCTTATTCCTGTTATTTGCATTTGATGAAACAGGAATCTGAAGTGGCATTTGAAAAATCAGAGTAGACAAAGGAGGGAGAATATCTTTATTGGAGTGTTTGGGCCTTGGAGGCAGTGTTGGAGGTTTTGGGGGAAGGCTGAGCCACTGCACTGAGGAAAACGCAGTGCAGAAGGTTTGTGCTGCCTTTGCATGACAGAGATCTCTTTGGTGACCTTACCAAGAAAAGGAAAAGCCTTTTTTTTTTCCTCTCAGAGGTGCTCTACGCCCCTCTGACTAATTTTTGCAGGAACTGTGAGTGCTGGAAGAGGGTTTGTTGAGAGTCTCCTGAATCCTCTTGCCCCTGCACCGCTGCACTCCCACCCAGGCCAGCAGCTGAGCCTTTTGGAGGTTCTGTGGGTGCCTCCGCCTCCCACCTGGTGAGCATCCCACCTCCTTCTCACTTCCCTGAAATCCCTGCTGTGCCACCAGCTAGCCATGACAGAGTCACCTCTTTGATCTTAAGAAGGTGATTTTTCTCTGTGGAGCTGGCAGGGGTTGAAATACAGCAGCGCCTTAATGGAAGGCAAGGACACAGCACATTAAATGCAAAAAACCCCAACCCACTGATTAGCGAAAGTAGGCAGTTCATCCCAAAGGTGCCATGACCCTCTGCCAATAATTTTCTGTGTCTGTCTGAATTAATTTACTGTCTCTGTAGCTAGACTCCTCCTCTTGGTGTTCGATGGGCATAGTGAGAGGTCGCACTGATGGGAGCTCCTTCTCCTGGTATTCCCGGATGTGTCTCAAGCCTCCTGCCATCTCTGCCGCAAAGCCAAAGCCCAGTTCTTAGAAACTGTTGCTGCATTTGCTGTCATAGGAGCCATGGGGAAAAGGCTTCTGTGGAGAGATGCAGTGTTTGATTAGTAATTTCCTTAAGTTGTACTGTAAATCCTTTATATTTGAGTTGTAGGTCTGGGATCTTATTGGATCCATTAATGTGCTGAAAGAGTTTTTATTCTTGTCTGAAAGACGTGCAAAAATCTGGTAACCTCCAAATGTCCCACTTGTATTTGTTTCTTAGTTTGCAAAATGCCTTTCACCATAGCAACTGGGGTTTCATTTCCTGAAGTGCATGAATTTTCATGGATTTGTGATGGGGGGAATAGACCCAAAACTGTGAGCTAAAGCAAAGATTTTACAGCGTGTCGGTGGCAGGAGCACCACTAGACTTAGCTGGGAGGTGGGGGGGCATCATGGAGGGAGGGGATCTCCGCCAGACAAAGGCCTTTACCCAGCCCTGAACAGTTCTATTTGAAAAAAAAATCCAGCCTGACAGATTAATTTAGACTATTGCTGAATGTCACCCTCCCCACTGCTACATCACCCTCTGGCAGCTGAGGTGGCTTTGCTCCAGTTTTATGAAGAGGTTTCACATAGCAGCAGTCAGAGAAGGATCAGCTACTTCCATATTCACAGAGCTGGAAACCTCGTACTCATCCCACCCGTGGAGGTCAGGAGGGTGTTACGGGTGGCATGAAATACACTCTGAGGTCTGCAGGTGAAACCCAGCTGGGGAGAGGCAGGAGTATTGGACACGTGAGTAGGAGGGAACAGAGCTGCAAACAGGAGCAGAAATCAGGCAGAAACAAACAGGCAGCTGCGAACAAGGACAGGTCCAGGAGGGAGCAGTGGCAGTGATGTAGGATGGAGAAGTTCCTCAATACCAGCCCAACAGGCCAGGGTTTGGTTTATGGGAGGCTGCTCCAGACTAAGTCAGCCCATGGAAATAAAAACAAAAGGCAAATGTCTTTAAAGTAAACCTGTGCTTAGCTGAAGGTTTTGTCCAGATTTGGGTACCGTGGATAGGTGCAAAGAGCCCAGAGAAAAACAGTAAGATAATTGGAAGGGTAGAAAATGTCTGCAAGCTGGGGCTGAAAGAGTTGTTTTGAGGCTAATAAAGGCAAGGAAGGCAGCACACAGAAAAAACTCTTGAAGCATGGGAGTGCTTTTGCCAGTAGTGGATGATAAAGCGATAAATAATGGGCTTAAGTTGCAGCAAGGGATTATGAAAGTCTTTGTAAATGGGAGGGTAAGGAAGCACTGCTCTAGAGGAGCTGGGAAAAGGAGGTCCTGATTGTTTTGAGGGAGCAGAGACATTAAGCCAGGATCTGCCACTACCAAGCTCCTCCTGCCTTGGAGAAGGGCAGGATGGTGGAGGTGATGACGTTGATACTTTCTTCAGTTTGTCACTTCACAATTTCTGTGTGGAATGCGTGCAGAACAGCCATGAGATGGCATCTATGAACATACCGAGAGCTTCTTGGCATTTATGTGGCATTTATTTTAGCTCAGGAAATGAAAATATAAAAAGGAAATCTCCCATCATGTGCCTTGGATCTTTCTCTATGAACTTGCTGCTGTTTCTTATGTTGGTGGTACTTTGCCAGAGACAGATGCTTATGTTGTTTCCAAGGGACTGCACCAGTAATTTAATTATGAGGGATTTTCCTTGTCATAGAGGAGATAGCCATGACTTGGGTATCTCTCAAGAGAGAGGCCACTGGGACTTTTTTGACACAAGATTTTCTCCCTCCTGAAGTCTGCCTGCTTTATTCTTCCTAAGGGAGATGAGGTGAAAAGGTCTCTGCTGCTGCCTTTTAAATCTTGCCAGAGGCTGGAAGAAAAGGAGAGGGGAAGGGCTGTTCCTTGCCTTATCCATGTGGAAGGACTGGATGCTGTATTGGGGATGGAGAGACACTCCAGAGCCAGCTGCACACTTGCAGAACAAAGCAATCTGCAGCCTTGTGGCTGGTGCTGGTGGTGACAGCCCAGGTGACAACTGCCCTCTCTGTCCTTCTTACCCGTCTTCCACCCTTGTGACTCTGAACAACATCTTCCGAGACTGGAACACGTGAACAGTCTTGGGAAACGTTGAATGCCCAACCAGCCATTCTTTAAAAAGCCATGGAAAAGAAGCAGGTGCTAATTTGGGGTGGAGGTTGGGAATGCCTGCCTGCCTGCTTTTCCTATGCTTCTCCTGCATTATTCCTGGCAAGTTTCCAAGCACAATTAAACCCCTGACAGATAATTGTTGGTGGAGTGGTGTCCAGGGTGAATAACAGGTATTTCTTTTTTTTGGCAGCAAGTAGTTTCAAAAAAAAATTGAAATTCAAAAATAGAAGGAAAAAGAATCTACTCGTTTAACAAGCTCCCCAGATCTTGACAATTTGCCTGGTTGTGTCTCATCTTCTGGGAGCTACCAGGGGCTTTGGTTTGGGGTTTGCCTGTCATAGTATGGGGGAGTTTGGGTCACAGTTGGTGAGTTTTTTGGGATGAGGAAGAAGGAGCTCTGCCAGCACATACTGCAACCTGGGAACTGTGGCAGCTGTGGAGATAACAGCAGCCTTCTGGAGAGGTCCTGGCAGGTCTATGTGGGCGGCTGCAGGACTGAGGTGCATTAAACAAGTAGGTGGAATCACAAAAGCAGGATTGGAGGCTGTGGTTTGTGCAAGCAAAGGAAGTTAATCAGAGGAATTCAGATGGGCAGAGTTCGCTGGAGTTCAGTCCACTGTTAGAGTCCATCAGTGTTTCTGAGTGCTGCTTTCCCATTTCAAAATCTAATTTTTTAAGATTTTTAGTCTTTCCATGGTTTTGCCATTTCCTCCATCAGTCCTTTTTGCCTGGCGCTGGCATCGGTAACCCAGCAGTTTGCCGAGGAGTCAGCGCCTTCCTGCTGTGTCTGGCACAGGAAGTGCGATTGCGCTTTAGCCAGATGATTTGGAAGGGTGATTTTTCTCTGCTCTTCTCCAGTGTTTTCCATCCCAAGCTGTGGACATGTTATAAAAACTTTAATTTGAATATATCATCCCATATAAGATGGAAACATTTTCAGGGGAGAGCTCAGAAAGTCTGCAGACAAACAGGTTTTGTTGCTCTGTGTTGAGGCACCTCTTGAGAAATGCTGCTTAGTTTTTCTCCATGCTTATCAACAGGTGCCTGGGATTTTGTTTGTTCCTCCCCTTCCCCAAAGGGGATAGCAGCACTGTAACATGTTGATTTCCAAGGGAAACCTCCTGGCTTTCCAAGCCTGTTCCCTCATTCACTGCTGCTCCTGATCAGGACATGCTGGGGCTGTGCTGCCAGTGGGCAAGCTGGTGAGTGTTGTCACTTCGTGCAGAGCAGCTGAAGCTGTGTAGCCTCCAGCTCCTCTGAAGCCTCCATTTAATACCCTGGTTGGAGCTCTCCATGCACTGCTGTCAGTTCCCAGCACTGGGTTGTCTATCAGCATGATCCTCCTGCACATGCTCTACCACGGAGGCAGAGCCCAGTGGTGTTCAGCCTGTTCACACCCTTCCTGGATGGGATCTTGGGGTGGATAAAACATCTTCCACCCAAGAAAAACAGCAGATGAGGGATTGCTGGTGTCCCAGCCTCAGCATGGACCACGCAATGGGAATGACAGCGAGCTCATCCATAGCTGTAGGCTCCTGGAGCTGTGAGTGTCTTCCTCCCAGCCTCTCTGAAGTTGCTAATTTCTGTGTTCATTCCAGATATGGAAAACAGGACCCTCCCTCAGCTCCCTGCCGAGGGCAGCAGGGTTCCTGAGGCATATTGTCGCAGGCTAATGACATTACATGGCACCGCTCGCCTGCAGTGCTGAGTCACTGGGGACAGTTTTGTGCTGTTGATCTGTAATAGCCCAGCCCTAAGGCACTGCTTTCTGGGGCTAGGGTTCACAGCAGAACTCCCCACAGTCTGGGGGGATGTGTGTGCGTGTATGTGCACATCCATGTTATCCCATGGTATTGCTGCTCGTTAGTGGGAATTTTTAATTGCAAGGCATTGCAGTGAGTTGTTGCTCCTTCGGCATTTCTGAGGCACTCAGCAGAGCTGCTTGGACTTCTTATTAATTCAGGATGGGTCTTTTTTTGGCTGACTACTGTAAATGACGTAAAGCTTTAAAAACTGATCAATAATCCTGATGGTAGTGGCAAAATCCAGGCCAAGGCGCTGTGAATGCGAGCCAGAGATTACGTGAAGGAAGTTTTAAATACCTCTGACTCCCTTGCTTTCCGCGGACTTACTTTGTCCTCCCACTTCCCAATGCTTCTCCAGCCAAATCCATTAATATTTCTCATGCTTGTTGAGTGTGTGACAGGTGATTTAAAAGCCTCAGTTTACGTTGGCACCTCTGCTCTTCATAACCAGAGCTGAAACACATCACTGCTGTCTTTATGTGGATTAGCTGTGATTTATTGCTGTTGTTCCCAGGCTGGAACACAGAGGTGCTGTGTCATTCCAGGAGGATTGTCTGTGGGAAGCGAGCCCCCTGAGGAGGACAGCTTGACAAACACCCGCACTTGGGAACATGACATCGTTTAGGCACCTGTTTTAACTTCTTAATTGAGGAGTCATCCTCCTCCTTGCCTCAGCAAAACCTACTTTACAGGCTTAAAAAGGGGAAGAAAACGTGGCAAAGAGGCATCCTGGGTTTGGTCTGTTGCTTTGTCTTTGATAAGGAAGTTGTTGTGGTTTAGGGGTTGAAGTTTGTTCGAGCAGTTTTGGCTCAGGTTTGCAAGGAGCTAGCGGTTTGATGTGTGATTCCATCTCTCCCAAAACAAGTCTTCAGCCTCTTGTCTTCCTTCAGAAAATGGCTGTCTCCTCCCAGGGGAGGTCTCCTGGGTAATTTGTGGGTAATCGAGGGGAACGGACCTCAGAGGAAGAAGGGTTTCCAGCATCTGAACAGAATTGTCTTAAATGGGAGAAAATGTGTCAGAAATGACAGTGATGCTGCTGGCTTTTCCCGGCTCAGGATAAATGACTTCAGGGGGAGAAGTGGAGGAAAACTTGCTTTCTGGGAGCTACCAGAGGGCTGCCTGCCTTTCATCAGGGCCTGAGTGGTGTGTCCTTGGACCCAGTCCTAAGGAGAGGGAGAGAGGGAAGGAGAGGGAGAGGGAGGGGCACTTGGGCCTACAGCAGTTTGCAGGCTGACCTGTGAAATATGGGTTATCTGTCTTCCAGTTCTTTCCTTCTCTTAGGCCCTCATGGCTTTTGGAGAGAGCAGTGTGGCTGTAGTCTGTGCCATCCCCTGCAGATCCTCGGATGCTGCTGCTGCCACTCTGCAGGCACCTGCTCTGTCCCCATGGGAGGTGCAGGCATCCTTGCTGAGCGTTTCCCAAACCTTTGGCTGTGGCTTGAAAGGCAGGGCACATCCCTGGAGTGTTTGTTTGGAGGTACTGGGTCTGGAGTTAGAAGTTAACAGTGCTCTTTTCTTATTCCATTCTAATTCAATTTGGGAAGGCAGCAGGGAGACAGAGGGCACTTAGTTCTCTAAGTGCTATTCCCCTGATGGGAGTTAGTAGCTTGCACTGCATGTATGGTGTTGATTCTGTAAGCTGACCTTTACCTCCATCAGGCTCATTCTCATTTATAATACTTAAAAAAAAAAAAAAAAAAAAAAAAAACCTCCATCCTCTTATTTATTTCTTGGGCATCAAGGATATAAATCCTTTGGCATGTTTGGATTTATAGAATTACTGTGCTTTTGCTGAGCCTCACATCCCACTCCAATCAAATGACACGGCTCTGCGGGCGGTAGCATTTCTCCTCCCCTGCCTCCCTCCTGGCTGCTCCTGATCCATGTCTCCTCATGTTCCCTGCAGCCTTCTCAGGGAAAGTTCCCTGCAGCCTTTTCTTGGCAGCTGTAGGAAAGGATGGGGAGTGAGCCAGTCTTTGGGTTATCAACCTAAGGGGTTGCTTTGGGTTGCTTCCAAAGGGCAACAACCTCCAGGTACCTTTTTTCCTGGTGCAGAATAAAAAAATGCTAAGTTGCTTTCCCAGGAGGCATTTCATCAACTGTGCTCCAGGGCTCCTCCAAAACCAGAGCATTTCCGTGGTGGCTGGGGAGAGGGGGGAGTTATAAATATCTTTCTTGGCTCTGCTTGGCTTCTCCTCAAGATAAATAGAAGTGAAAGTCAAAAGCAGAGGCTTGGCTCTCTGCAATCTCTTCCTGAGTCACCAAGGACCTGAGCACAGGATGCTTTAATGATGGGAAGCCACTTCCTGGTGTTTCCGAGGTGTTGGAGGATCCGTGGTGTTTCAGAGGTGTTGGAGGATGATGTTTGAGGGGCCTCTCATCATACTGCCTGAGGCAGGTCTCCAGTGTGCAGTGATCTCCGTGCTTGGAGTTCGGTGGCTTCGATTGTGGAAAGCCTCAGGGAGCACAGGAGCATTGGTGAGAAGCCGACCCGAAACGAGCAAAAAAAAAGTGTCTGTGGTTGTCCTTTAAATCCTGTAGCATGTTTACTCTCAGATAGTACAGCCACATTACCAAAAATCAATAGTTCTAGCAGCATTCCTCCCTGGGCAACACACAGCTACTTGAACACACGGGAGGTGGTGAATCTTATAAAAGCCATGGGAATACAAAGTGCTTTGGTACAATGGCTTTGCTGCACTTTTAGCAGTGTACAAATGGATGGCCCTTGACCTGGGCAGTGTCTTCTGGGCTTTCCCAATCATCCTTCTGCTTTGGCTTGCCTGAGACTATGTGAGGCAAGAGAGGCTCAAGGAGGGTTTGTCTCATTAACTGATTTTTGCTTTGAAGTGCATGTGTTTAGTAAGAAAAACAGGTTGTGGTGTGCAGCAATGACATAAACAAAACTCTTCCTTTGCTTATTTTGTGAAAATGTTTGACTCCTAGCGCTGCTGATGGGTCTGGCACATCCCAGCATTTAATTTGTTTTCTTCATAGAATCCTGGAATGGTTTGTGTTGGAAGGGACCTTAAAGTCCACCTTGTTCCATCCCTTCTCCCATGGGCAGGGACACCTTAGACCAGAGTGATTCAAATCCCATCTAACTTGGCCTTGCACACTTCTGGGGACAGGGCAGCCTCAGCTTCTCTGGGCACCCTGGGCCAGGACCTCCCCACCTCACAGGGAGGAATTTCTTCTGAGTATCTGAATCATACTCCAGCAGTGAGAAGCCATTCCTCTTTGTCCCATGACTCCATGCCCTAGTCCAAGGCCCCTGTGCAGCTTCCTTGGGCACTGGAGGGGGCCCTCTTGAAACCCTAGTACTCCTTGCTTACCAGCACACCTACCACTTCCTCTGTTAGAAATCAAGAGAGAGATGATTTCTCTTTTTCCTGGGTGGAGAGTGCTCTGTGATGGAAAGGAGTGATGGTGTGAACAGTCACTTGTGACAGGGACAGGTGTTAAGGTTTGGGGTGAGTGGGCAGAGTGGCAGAGTGTTGTGTTCCTCTGAGGAATGGTTTTTCCCCTCAGAGTCTCCCTGAAGCCTGTGCTATGTAGTTTAACCCTTCTTCCCTATCATACCTACTCATGACCCTATTGGCTCAGGGCCAATATCTTTCCTTGGCCCAAAACGAGATATACCCCTGTTTCTTCCTGGTTCTCTCTCTCTCTCCTCGGCCTCCTGGAACATCACATCGAGAATAAAGCTTGGACGGAAGCTGGGGGTGAGAGAGCCACTCTTTTGAAATCTTTATTCTGTCTCTATGAAATATATTTCCCTAAAACCCCTGAACAACTGAGCTAGCGAGAGCTGGGGGGTGGCTAGAGGGAATATATTTCAGCAGAGCACTGCAGGGAGCCCTGGAGAGCAGGAAACCATCCTTCCTTCTGAGGTCAGCCAAAACAGAAAGAGAAAGGTGACCAACCCCTTTTTACTGCCATCTTTTATTAATGAGACATTTTATCCTAAGTCCTCCAACATGAACAACGCAGGCTTTTGGGAACATAATTAATCTTTCTTGTATAAATCTTTAATTGTATGAAATGGAGTTTGTGTGGCTGTTGTCATTTCTCTTCCTCTCTTTTCCTCTTCTCCCAGTTTGAGGGCTGTGGTTCCTTAGCACAGCTGCTTTTCTGCAGGCTGCTCTTCTTTGGGGCAGTGACCCCGTGGAGCCACCACTCACAGTGTCCCTTGGGGCCACGCTGCTGCCCTGGGGTCTCTTGCTCTGCCCCAAGACGGGCAGGGAATCACTTTCCCTATGGCACTTTTCCTTTGTGGAGTGACAGCAAACCCAGGAATTGCCCTGAAAGAAAACTAGCTGGTCTCCTCGGGGAAAAAAAGGGTATTTACAAAATAGAATACTCCTGGGAGAGCCAACAAAAGAGCAGTTGTGCCCAAATCAGTGCCAGGCAGAGCCAAATGCCTCTTTGGAGGAGGTGAAGTGCAGCCTTTCAGATGCTAAGTAGTTATTTTGGATTTCAGTCATTCCCTCTGTGGAGGAATTGATGCACCATTGGCTCCAAGAGGATTAATGTGTTGGCTTTCCTTCTTGCCTTCTGTAAGAGCAGGAAGGGCTGTGGGACTGTCTCAAGCCCACACCTGCAGGGACAGATAGAAAAATGAATAGGAGACAGATGGAATGGACATTTCGGAGGTCTCTAAGGTGAGGAGAAGTCGCTGCTCAGGTTCTCGGTGACTCACAGCTCTCCCAGCTCTCCCGTTAAACAGGGCTTCCAAATTAGCATCTCCACTGAGAAGCTTTTCCTGAGGCACAGCTGATGTTCCCAGGTAGAGCAATTTCCTGCTGCTTAATGGAACGGGTGGAGCACTTTATGCTTGGACACGATGCTTTTCCAGCAATAATTCTTGTAAGAAATTCTGATGTCATTTTAGTCTGCTTCGTGGATTGGATTAATGGGCAGGGACACACCCCCCGGGTGCCGGAGTTGGCTTGCTTTCCTTAATTTGCACTCAAGTCTTTGCTGAACAAAGACAGATTTGTTGAACAAAGTGGGGTCAGTGCTGGGATGAGGAGCTTTGTGCCTCAGCCTGCTAGTTTGAATTAGGACTGAGCTGTAGCTGTTAAATCCTGCATCTGTGGCCTGGATTGGTGCAAACCTTCTGGCCTCAAACCTTGCTTCTGCAGAGCCTACGACCTCGAGAGCCACCCAGGGATGGTGCCTCTAGAGCAGTGAACAGCCTCCCAATGCTCCCTCAGTGACACAGATAGCAAAATAGGGGAGGTTTGAGCAGCTGCTGCTGTAGATAAAAAGAGTTCAAGTGCAGTCTTTAGTGGGAAAAATAACGTAAAGAACACTTGGATTTAAAGGCAAAACCCATCTGTGAGTAGAGGCTTTTGACAGGGCCAGCTCCTGCAAGAGAGCTGTGGGCCAGCTGCAGGTTCCATTTCTCTGGTGCCCTTCAAGTGTTTTTTTCCTTCTTCCTTTCAGCTCTTCGAGAACTTCTACTTCGGGGAGGTGCAGCTGGACTCAGTGCGACTCTCCCAGAGGTTCTCCTCAGATGCCTCTGGCTACTATGCAACATCTGGGCAGCTGTGCTTCTCTTGAGGCGGCTGTAGTGGGTCTGCTATGTGTGTGATCCTTCGTTGAAAGGTTTTACAGGACATGAATCTTCAATGGGAACCTGGGAACTCCAAGATGGGATGCCTCGTGACTCCTCCAAAGCGTGGGAACCATGGCATTTCCCTGCAGCTTTTCCCACTGCCCTCTTAGGGGTTGCCAGAGTCCTTCCTCCTTCTTTCCCCAAAATGTCCCAAAGTTGCCTCTGATGTCTCTGGATTGCTGGTTTTCCAAGAAAACAACTAGAACTGGGGCTTTGGGGGCATCACCAATGTTTAAATGCGGCTTTTTTTCAGAAGAAGGAAGTTTGTTCTTAAAATAAGTATTTAAAATCCAAGAGAGCTTCCCTGGTGCAAGATTTAAGGATATTGAGGTCAGGCATTGCTTGGATCTCCAGCAGCATGCCTATGTGATGTAGATCTCCAAATAAATTAATTCCCTTCAAAAGCAAAAGTGTTTATCTCCTGTTGCATTGATAGTTTCTATAATTAAACTTCCAGCATAGCACCTAACTATGATAATAAGAAAGCATTGATAGAGCTCTTTCCAGTGACCATTTTGGAGCGTGTCAAAAAACATATGCCTTGTAGGTGGTTTCTCTATTAAAAACAGCACCAAGCTCTTTGATTCCATTGTGAGTCCTTCAGCAATCTCAAGACAACGTTTTTTCCTGTAAATCCCCACATTTGCTAAAAATAGCGACACAGGATTTCAACTTGCCCTAGGATGAATGCCTTGAAAAATGGAAGGTGCTGGTGTTTGGGTGTTTTGTAACAAAATAGGTGCTGCTGCCGATTCCTGGTTGCTTCCATGGATATGGAATCATGCTGTGGTAGAGGTGGAGAGTGTCTTAGCCAGGGATAGGGGTGCTCCAGAAGAACCGACATATCCTAGTGATCACTTCTAAGAAGTCTTTATCCCATTTCCTCCCTCCAGAGTGAGCTGGCTGTTTGACCATGCATAAACAGCAGTGGGAATAATTCAGGAATTCGGATTGCTTTTATTTTCCCCCCCAAATGTGTTGCTGTTTATGTTTCCCACACCAAATTGCCTGTCTGCTTTCAATCCTGCCTGTCAGGCAATCAGATCATCTGTGCTTTTGCTGGGTGCCCTTGCTTGTACCCAGTTACAGCCCTTTCCCTTGGTGTCAGAATGCCTTTGTGCTCTCTGAAAGCCGCCTTCCAAACGGTTCCCTCGGGGAGCAGAGCACCAGCACACACTCACAGGGAGGTGCTGAGAGCACTTAACACCGGTTGCTGTCATCTTTCCGCCAGCCTGAAGAGGTACTTGGCAAATCTCTTTGGAACAGACCCGGGAGCTGCTCACGCAGCCACCAGGAAAGGGGAGATGCACCTTGGGAAGCTTCTGCCTGCCGAGTTTTTAAAGAGAGTTTAAAGACTTTCACCAAGAAGTTGAGGCAAACACGGATTTTTGACAACTGGAGCACACTCCTCCTCTTCCCACTTGTGTAAATGTTTTAGTGACAATTCTTTTGGAAGTTGGTTGAATTTCGCTGGTAAGCAGCTTATCCCACTGCTCTAGCCTGACACAGAAAAATTCAGTTCACACTTCCTTCCCCAGGCATAATTAAGGATTCTCATATTTTCCCTGTCATCACTGGGGTTTGCTGGCAGTTGTCCTTCCTGTCCTGAGTATTCTGGCAGGGAGAAGCTGGATGTGTGCTGTGGCATCCCTGGCTGAAGCTGTGAAGGAGCTGCCGTTGGGGTGAGTTGTCACTTGTTGCTTACCCTGATTTTCCCCCACTGAGAATGGGAAAATCCAAAAGCAAAACCTTGGGATTGGGGTGGGAGTCCCCTGGAGCCCTAAAATGCAGTGCTGGGATGGCCGAGGAATGGGGATCGCAGTGTGAGCATCACAGGGAGAGGGGTTGGAGGATGGGAGATGCAGCGTGGGGATAGGGATGAGGGGCTGTGGGATTGGGGTGCAGTAGTGACTGGGAACACAGGATGGGGTACACAGATTGGAGCTGTGCAAGGTATGAGAGATGCACAGTTGATAGATGGTAAGAATGAGGGATGTGGGATGACTGGTGCTGGATGGGAATGTGGCCGGGGATGCCAGAGAGGGATGTGAGATGGGGACCTAGGAGGGACCAGTGATGCTGGATGAAGGATGTAGGATGGGGGGTGCGGGGCAGAGACGTGGCAGGGATGTGGGATGAGAACATGGCAGAGACCAAAGGATGTAGGACATTGGATGTGGGGTGAAGACTAGGTAGGGACTAAGGATGCAAAATGGAGGATGCAGAATGGAGATGTGATGGAGATGGGGGCTGCAGGATGGGGACACAGTATGAACCAGGGATGAGGGGTGCAGGATAGGGGTGTGGCAGGGGATGCAGGATGTGGGATATGGAATGGAGACCCGATAGGGACCAGAAATGCAGGATAGAGGATGCGGGAAGGGGGTGCATCAGGGGATGCAGAATGGGGAATGTAGGATGGGGGACTCGGTAGGGACCAGTAGTGGAGGACGAGGACTTCAGGACGGGGGTGTGGCAGTGGGTGCGGGATGCAGGATGAGAGACGAGGGACGGGGACAGGTCAGGGACGGGGGTGCAGGATGGGGAGAGAAGGGGGACCGCTGCTGCGGCCGTGCCGTGCAGGCGGTTCCCCCGCCCCGGTGCCGGCGCGCAGGTGCGGAGGGCGCGGCGGAGGCCCCGCCCCGGCCCTCCCGCCGGTGCAGCCCGGTGCCGCCCCGCGGCCGCACTCGCTGGCGGCGCCTCCCTGCGCGCACCGCACCGCTCCGCACCGCGCCCGCTTCCCCCGGCGCTGCGGCAGCATGCGGGGCTGCGGCGGGCGCCGCGCCCTGCTGGCCCTGCTGGCCCTGCTCCTGCCCGCCGCCGCCGCCGCCGGCCCCGGGCCCGCCACCGGCCCCGCCACCGGCCCCGGGCCCGCCGCGGCAGGGGAGAGCCCCGGCAATTTCATGGAGGACGAGCAGTGGCTCTCGTCCATCTCCCAGTACGGCGGCAGGATCAAGCACTGGAACCGCTTCCGAGACGTGAGTCCGCGCCGGCAGCGGGGCGGGGAGGACGGGACGCGCTGCCGGGCACCGGGAGCCCCCTCCCCGCCCCGCCGCTGCGGCTGCCGCAGCTCGAGCCTCCCCGGCCCCGGGCCCATCGCGGGCGCCCGGGGATGCTCGGCGGTGCCCGCACCCCGCCGCGGCTGTGGGCGGCTGCGGGCGGCTGCCGGCCCCGGTACCCGGGGGATGCTCGCCGGCTCCGGCAGCGCCGCCACCTCCTTGCCCGTCGCCAAAGCCGCTTATGCCAACGCCTCCATGGCCAGGGCTTGATGCCAAAGCGACGCTCTCCGGTGACCGGGGTGCTCTCCCCGTGCCCCACATGGGGGTGCAGGCAGAGCCCGCCCGCCCCTTACGGGGGCTGCGCCGTGGCCTGAAACCCTCGGTGACAGCCCAGCTCATGTCAGAGCACGAGCATCCCCCCGGACTCCCGCTCCCCCGAGCCCCGCAGGTGTCCCCGGAGCCCCGCGCGGTGCCGCAGCCGGGGCCGGCGCTGCCTCCACGGGTTGGTGACCCCTGGAGATGTGGAGGACGCGAGGCAGGGAGGATGAGGACGCGGACACTGCTGGAGAAGCTGGCACACAGGGCTCAGGATCCTGTCACCCCTCCCTGTTACACAGCTCTTGCGAACAGCCTCGATGGCATTTAACTCCAGTCTTTAATTTTATGGGGCCATCAGGGTTTTTCCTAGGCTCGTTTTACACCTCAAACCTGTGTCCTCCAGGGTGGGGGACATGGTGCTGCAGCCCCATCCTGGGGAGTCCCAGGACACCTGCAGCAGCTGGGCAGGGAGGGGGCACACCCCGAGCTCCCCCCCCCCCGCACCAAGCCAGCCCCTCTGGTCTTTGTTCAGATGCACACTCACGGGTTCACCTTGGCAGCAAGGATTGGATGGATGGATGGATGGATGGATGGATGGATGGATGGATGGATGGATGGATGGATGGATGGCAGCAAGGGAGATGTGCCCACCAAAATAAACCAGTTAGGGGGGCAGAGCATGGGTGAGGTCCAAAGGTGTAAATTCCTCCCCTGGAGACCCCTGCCTGCAACACCTCTGCTGGCCAATACCAGCACTGGGCACCTGGGACCTCGGATGACTGTGAGTGCTCGAGGGGAGTACTTGCAGGCGTGCCCCCATGGCACTGAGCATCCCGGGGGAGTTCAGGGCAGAGGGATCCCCATCCCCGGGCGCTGGCAGCACACGTGGGGCCCACCCTGCTGTGGCATGGCTGGTGCACTGGGGGGGGAGCAGCCCTCCTGGCAGCTAGACTGGATTAATAAGCAAATCCATGGATTTGTGGGGTTTTCGGCTGAGCAGCACCGGTGGGGGGATGCATGGAGACGAGGCCGGCGGCCGTGGCGAGACCTGCGCTGCAGGGAGCTGCCGGGCGCCGCAGTGTTACCAATCACGGCACGGGAAAGCAGCTATCGATTGTGGTGCAAACACCGCCGTGCTGGAGCGAGACATCCCCTCCAGAGCTGCCTCCCGTGCCGCTGCTTCCAGCTGCCATCCCAAATCCTGCCCACCCTCCCCGGGGCGGCAAGGATGCTCCCGCCTAATCGCAAAGCCTACCCCAGAGCATCCCGTGGAGCAGGTGATACTGCCTACTGGGAGGGTTTGAGTCCCTGCTACACCCCCACACCCCCAGGATGCTTTCAGGGTCCTATGGGAGCAGTTCTGCCTCCCCAGGCAGTGACATCCATCTTGGCCCACTCGTTCTGGGCTCACGATTGAAGAATCAGGGTGACAGCACCATGGGGATCCTCTGAGGTCCTCACTGGGCTCCCAAGGGCTTCCTCCACCCAGTGCCAGTCCATCTCTGTTGCCTGGCTTTCCCAGCTGGCTGATGGGGGAAGGCTTTATTCTGTGTAAAGGCTCTCCAGGATTACAGGTCTAGAGCCAGAGATGAGGGAGCAAGTTGGTTGTCAGTGCCAGTGATATCCAGGGCTGGTGGCAAAAGGTCGGGATGCCCCACTGGCACAGGGTGCCTGTCACTGTGGGTTGGGGCCAGGTGCGGGGCTTTAGGCTGTCCCAGAGCTGACAGTGGGCTCTCTTCTCTCTCTTTCTTTCTCTTTTCTTGGTGCCGGCTGGGCCATCACGCTGCCGTGCTGCCAGGAGGTGGAGGTGAGCCTCGAGGGGCTACCAAGGGGGTGATGCCCCGCTTGTGCGGGGAGGCTGCTCCCTGCCCCTGCTGCCTGCCCTCCCACTGTGGGGGTGCCCAGGGGTGTGTGCAGCGGGAGCCTCTCCAGGCTGGTGGCCCCGAGTGGGGTGATGGCACGCCTGGCCTGGTGTCACCTTTCCCACTACCTGCACTCATGCAGGCTCTCCCCAATTTGCAGGATGACTACATCAAGAGCTGGGAGGACAACCAGCCCGGGGATGAAGGTACCGCTGAGATAAGTTTGGGATGGGGCACAGTGGGCTCGGTGCCAGCCAGTATGGTGTGTGGGGGGGGGAGGCGGGGGGTGTGCGTCGCACTCTCTGTTTGTACCCCCCGGACTCTTCCCTTCTGGCTGGGAGCGGCAGTGGGGTCTGTGCGAGCCAGGAAGCAGCAGCTGGTGCCGAGGCGGCTGCCCAGCTGCAGCCTGAATGGCGCTTTGTGCCGGGCCGGCTGGTGGCCGGGGCTGCGGGGGCTCCACTGGGGTGTGCCTGCCTGCCCCAGTCCCTCTCTGCCCCCCCCAGCCCTGGACACCACCAAGGACCCTTGCCAGAAGGTGAAGTGCAGCCGGCACAAGGTGTGCGTGGCGCAGGGCTATCAGCGCGCAATGTGCATCAGCCGCAAGAAGCTGGAGCACAGGTAGGAGCCCGGCGGTGCCGAGGCCGAGCGGCGGCAGGAGGAAGGGGGGCCCGAGGCGGGGGGCTCAGCACCCTCTCGCCCGTGCAGGATCAAGCCACTGGGCCCCAAGGCGCACGGGGGCTGCAAGCCCTGCCACGCCGCCCCGGTGGCTGCCGTCTGCGGCTCCGACGGCCACACCTATAGCTCGGCGGTAAGGACAGCGGCACCCGCCGCGGGGACGGGGCCTTGTGCCCTGTGTCCCCCTGCCGACATCCCGCTGCCGCCCCGCAGTGCAAGCTGGAGCAGCAGGCGTGCCTGGCCAGCAAGCAGCTGACGGTGCGGTGCGAGGGGCAGTGCCCCTGCCCGACCCCGCATAGCCCTGCCGGCGACAGCAAACAAGGTAATTGGGGAGCAGGGCACCGGGGGACTGTCCCCGAGCTCTGCCCGGCCTGACACTGCCCCGCTGGACCCCCCAGAACTGTGCACCGGGCAGGATCTGGCCGACCTGGGTGACCGCCTGCGCGACTGGTTCCAGCTCCTGCGTGAGAATGCCAAGCAGAACGGCTCCGGCGGGCTCCCCGCCAGCCCCACCACTGGTACATGTCCCCGCCACACAGGGAGGGGACACGGGGTGCTGTCCCTGGCGGGGCCGGGCAGCCACGGGCTTCATCCTGCCCTGCAGCGTTGGAGAGGAGCGTGGCAGCCACCTGCAAGGAGGCGGTGGGGTGGATGTTCACCCGGCTGGACACGAGCAGGGATCTCTTCCTGGAGGCGGCCGAGCTGGCCGCCATCAACCTGGACAAGTACGAGGTGTGCATCCGCGCCTTCTTCAACTCCTGCGACACCTCCAAGGATGGCCGTGTCTCCGCCCCCGAGTGGTGCTTCTGCTTCTGGAGGGAAAGTGCGTCCGGGCAGGGAGGGAATGGTGCTACAGGGGCCGGGGGCTGGACACCGTGGGGTCAGGAGGATGCATCTCGTGGGGCTGGGGGTGGATGTCCTGAGGGATGCGTGCCATGGATTGGGGAATCCATGCTGTAGGATCGGGGTTGTACATCTTGGGGTCATAAGGAACCCATGCTGTGAGTAAACGTGGGTGTGGGAGGGAAGTGCATCATGGGGGGCTTATGTCATGGGGTAATGGGCAATCCCTGCTGTGGGTTTGGGGTGTCGGTGGGATGTTTGCCAGAGGGGGAGAGGTACACCACAGGGTTTGGGGCAGGGGGGCTGGAAACTATGGTGGGTATATGTGGTGTGGGTCATGGGGAAGCACATCTTGGGTTAAGGGCGATGTGCATCACTGGGGGATGTACAGCATGGGGCCAGGGGGATACACACGAAGGAGCTGAGGGGATGTACTCCATGGGCCAGGGTGGGTGCATATCGTGGGGAATGCACACTGTGGGGTCTGGGGGGATGTATTCCATGCTGTTGGGGGATTGCACTCCATGGGCTGGGAGGATGCACGCCACCGGAATGAATGAATGCTATGAGTTTGGAGGCGCACACTGTGTGGGGTGAGGGGTTGCCGGCCATGGGGGGCTGCATGCCCACCCTAAGAGCAGCATGTGGCATTGCTGCAGAGCCACCCTGTCTCAGGGAGCTGGAGAAGATCCAGATCCAAGAAGGAACCAAAAAAAAGCTGGGTGAGTGGAGTGTCCCAGGGCCCTTTCCCCCAGCAGTGCCCCGCACAGCCGGGCTGCGATGAGGATGGGGAATTCCCTGGGGGGCTTTGGCACTGCACGTGTTTGGGGGGGGTGGGGGGCCGTTGCTTCCCTGCAGGCACCTTCATTCCCAGCTGCGATGAGGATGGCTACTACCGGCGGGCACAGTGCGAGCCGGGTGGCGGCGAGTGCTGGTGTGTGGACCAGCATGGGGCTGAGCTGACGGGCACCCGCGGCCACGGCAGCCCTGACTGCGGTGAGAGCTGCGGGGAGCGCCCGCCTGGGGATGGGGCTGCAGCCCCGGGACCGTCCTGAACCTCTCTGCCCCTCGCGCCCCCAGATGAAGCAACGGGGTTTTCGGGCGACTTTGGGAGCAGTGTGGGCTGGGAGGACGAGGAGGAGAAGGAGCCGGAGGAGGCGGGCGAGGAAGGCGAGGAAGAGGAGGGTGAAGCAGGCGAGGGCGACGACGGCGGCTACATCTGGTAGAGGAGGAGGAGAGCCCGGGTGGGCGGCACGGCCGGGAGGCAGTCCCCCAGCTGGGGGTCCCCGTGATCCCCCCCCGCTGCCGGTGTGGCATGGGGTGGGTGTTCCCCCCTCTGGTCCTTTGTGGGACGGGGCAACGGGGCGCTCGCCCGGGGAGGGGACGGGCGGGGCGGGGGGGGGGCCGCTCTTGTGCGAATTTGAGCTTTTTTTTTTTTTTTTTTTTTTTCGGGTAGAGCCTTGTAGGCCTAGTGTGCTGCTGCGTGGTCTTCAACCGGGCAAATGGCGCTAATAAAAGTGGGGAATAAAAAGGAAAAAAAACCAAAACCAACAACCCCCCCTTATAGATAAGCTGCCCCCCCTTCCTCCCTGCATTCCCCCTCATGTTGTGCTTACGCGGCTGCCCCGGCCCCCGGCATTGTGTAGCGGCTGTGAAATAAATACCCCTTGCTGTGTGAAACACTCGCCCGCCCATTCCTCCCCCTGGCACCTCCTGTGCCTCCCCTGCACCCACCATCCCTGCAGGGGTATCCTGGGGAGAGGGGGGGTGGTGGTGCTGTGCCCTTCCATAAGTGGGCACTGCTGGGCTGAGGAGTAGGTTGGGGTAGGAATGTCCCCCTGCCAGCACCCTGGCTTTGCTTCCTGCACTCTGCTGCAATGGAGCTGGAACTGGCCTCCATCCCCAGGGATATGTCCCCTCCTCAGCCCCTGACCATCTCCAGGACCCCAAACTAACCCCCTTTCCCCAGGGCCCAGAGCTGTAGAAGGACTCAGAACTGCCTTCCCTCCCCATGCTTTTACCCAACCCCAAACAAGACCCTAACCCAATCCTATCCCTGACCTAGAATATCCCTTATAACCTGCCCCCTCCAACCCAACCCATGCCCTACTGAGGGCCTCCACCACCCCCCCCTGCAGCCACTCAGCACCACAAGACACCAGGGCCTCAAATCACAGCTTTTATGGCTCCAGGGAGAAAATAAAACAATAATGCAGACCGCAAACCTCCCCAGTTTGGGGTTGTCAGCAGCTGTCAAAGGCACTGTGTCATATCCCCTGCCCCCAGGGTGCCCATGCTCCACCGGCTATGTGCAATCCAGGTGCTTGGGCCCCATACCACCGGGGTGAAAAAAGGGATGTGGCAGCCCAATCCCTGGTACAAGCCCCCCAGGAAGGGGGTCAGAGCTTGCTGGGGGGTCCTGTGTGCTGCTGGAGCTGCCAAGTCGCCCGTACCCCCTCACCCACCCGGTTGAGCCCAGCGAAGGCATCGGGGTCGCCAGTGCGGCGGTAGCGTGCAATGAGGGGCTTCAGGATGGTGATGGGGATACAGAAGTTGAGGTGGGGGTAGGTGGCCCCCACAGTGGTGTCCCGCGTGTTGCTGGCCACGATGCCTGGCGGGGAGGGAGTGATGCCCATGTCACTGGGTCCAGCCAGGGGACACCCACGGGACCCCCCCCACCTACCCACGGGGAGAACCCCTGGCTTACCCATGAGGCATCCGCTGCGGGAGGAGACGAGGGGGCCGCCGCTGGAGCCCCCGTGGACGGCACAGGTGGTTTGCAGCATGACAGGACACCCAGCCACCGCCACCACGGCCGAGAGGACCCCTGCTGTTACCGAGGGGCCGCACACCCGCCCCAACGCCCCGAAGCCCACCACGCTCACCTCTTCTCCTGCAATGGGAGAGGCAGGAGGTGGGTGCACGGGGGCGAGGCAGCCCCAACCCCGCGTCCCCCCATTGCTTACCTGGGAGGAAGGTGTCAGCCAGGCACGGCGGGACAAAGCCTGGCACGCTCTCTTCCAGCTCCACCACAGCCACGTCGAAGGGGGACGACTCCTCGGTGGCAAACACCACACGTCCCCTGAGCACGGCGGCATCCCTAAGGACACGAGTAACGAAATGTGATGGCCGGGGACACGCACGGTGGGGAGCTTAAGGCTGGGGGGGCACAACCGCACTCACTGGCCGGGGCCGGCTGCCGGTGTCACATGGAGCGGGGCTCTGGCCTCCACAACGTGCCGGCAGGTGAGGAGCATCCTTGGTGCCAGCAGCACCCCGGAGCCCCAGGTCGCCCCGCACTCCACCAGCGCCGTCCAGCCCAGGGGGTCCTGCCCGCTGCTCGCGGGCACCGCAGCCACCCACGCAGGCACCGGCGGCACCACGATCCCGGCTTCGCCCAGGACACCGGCGCTGCTGCGCAGGATGGCGGCGAGGGAGCAGAGCAGCGTGAGCCCTACCCACTCGGCGCCCTTCCAGCAGAAAGAGGTGGCGATCACGGCCACCACGCGCGGCCCGTCGGGCGACGGCACGAAGGCGGCGCCGCCCTCTGTGCCGGGCAAGCAGCGGGCATCGGTGAGCACCAGGGCGTTCTCCTCGCCCGCCAGGTTGCTGACCACCCCCCGGCTCAGCGTGTTGAGGAAGAGCTCGGGGCACAGGTCTCCGAAGGGGGACCCGCAGGCCAGCAGGGCCTGCCCCTTGCGCAGGCTGCCGGCGCTAGCCAGCGCCGCCCACCCGCCCTCGGGCGCGTCCAGGCCGAGCACCTGCAGCCAGGCGAACCAGGGCAGCGCCCGCGGGTCGGTGCCCGCCTCCCCATCAGCCCCGAACCGCCACCGGTCCGCCCGCCCGAGGCCACGCTCCAGCGCCCGCCGGAACGTCGCGCACGGCACCAGCGCCAGCAGCCGCGCATCGAGCTCCCGCAGCCCGCCGGCCTCGGCGCCCAGCACGACGCTGAGGCGCGGGCGCGGCCGGAGCGCGGCGGGCGGCAGCGCGGCGGGCCGTGCCCAGGCGGCGGGGCCGGCACGCAGGAACGGGGCGAAGACGGCGGCGTGGCACAGCACCAGCGCGGGGCGGCGGCTCAGCACCAACCCGCTGCAGCCGCCATCGCCGCCGCCCACGCCCCTCACCCGCACCGCGCAGCACGGCGGCGCCGCCATCGCCGGGCCCGCCCCGCCCCGGGCCCGCCCCGCGCGCCCGTTGGCTGCGGCCCCTCCCTGCGCCCTCCCCATTGGCTGGGGCGGGGCGCGCACGTGGCGGACGCGCCCCCGCGGGGCCCTCGCTGGGGGTGCCGCGCGCCCCGAGAGCCTCGACCCGGAGCGGCCTCTCGGGCCTGGCTTCCCCGGGACACGAGGGATACCTAGTTCGGAGCCGTCCCTCGACCCCTGCTTCCCTGGGAGAATCAGGAACGTCGGCCCGCAGCCGCCTTCGGCCCCCATGTCCCAGCGCTGGCCCCCAGATCCCGCTTCCCCGGGACCCTCGGCCCGGATATCCCACAGCCACGCTCGCTTCCCACCTCAACCGCAGCACAAATGAGTATCAAACCTTTATTTCCAACAGAGGTACCGGGACTGGGAGAATCCCATTGGGAGAACTAAAATTCTCCCTGAACACCGCTAGTCAGAGCAGAAGCCCCTCCTCTCTCTTCTTGGCTGGCTGGGGCTCGGTGTGGGTCCTTACACTAAGAGCAAAGCCCCTGCAAACCTGGCAATCCCAGGTTGCCAGCCGGGAAGCAAGTGGCTCTTCCATCCTGCCTCAGTTTCCCTCATTGCACCCCACAGGTCACAGAATTATGGACACACTGAATGAATATTCTGAGTGGGAAGTGACAAGGATTGAGTTCTGCCCCTGGCCCTCAACAGGACAACCCCAAGAGTCCCACCCTGTGCCTGAGAGAGTTGTCCAAACACTTCTGGAACTCTGTGGCCGGTGTTCTGATGGCCCCAAAGCCCAGCAAACACCAAGCCAGACTGAGGTTCATTGCCCCTTCAGAGGAGAAAGACATGTCTTTATTGAACTGAAAATGAGTGCCAGACAGCAATGAAACTTCAGACAAAAAAAAAAAAAAAAAAGTCCATTGAGAGTATAAAAGAAACCGGTTTAGTCTACATTAATTACCTCATGATATGCAAATGTCAAACACTTCCATGCTACAACCACAACAGCTCCGTGGTTCTTATGGTGATGGCATGGCCAGAGGATCCTCAAAGGAGAGTCTGGCCTGAGGGGGAACCAGGCAGCCCTTCCTACTGAACACCACCCCCAACACCTGCACCAGGTGCTCCTCCCCAACTAGAAAAATAAAAAAAAAACAAACCCTGTAAACTAAAGAAGCTGGGATTGCACACCTCAGTCCTAACGGCACCTCGCCGTCGTTGGTCAGCGTGACACAGCACAGCCACCCTACAGCTCAGTTAAGCCCAAATGCTATGTTTATTGAAGACTTCTAATATTGTGATACCTTGGTTCAGTAATTTGTGAAATACCTAAATACCGTTAAATATATCTTTAAAAAACCCTAAACCAGGCTCTGGACTAAACAAGATGAAAGTTAACCTAAAAAGTTAGAAGGGACGTCATTTACATTAACACTTTCTTTAAAAAATAGAATTGCTTTTTCCTTTCCTGTTTTTGTTTGGTTTTGAAGTCAATTAACCACAGTGGTGAGACGTGCTCTCTTTTTCAGCTGTTACA
Organism: Hirundo rustica; assembly: GCF_015227805.2. Taxonomy (NCBI): domain Eukaryota; kingdom Metazoa; phylum Chordata; class Aves; order Passeriformes; family Hirundinidae; genus Hirundo; species Hirundo rustica. The sequence goes on from NC_053457.1 coordinate 3,096,699, forward strand.
TTGCAGTGTGCAGTTTTGCCTTCCCAGACTGGAGCAGCCCACCTGTCACCGAACTGGCAGGGACAACTCAGGAACGGCGCTGCCTCCCTGCCATGTGGAAAAGAGTGGTGTCACCACTGTGCCATAAGGGCAGCCGGAAAACCAGGAGTCTCTTGGACAATGCCAGTATGCGCTTGGAAAGCCTTCCATGTTCTAATAGAAAAGTCCATAGGAAGCTGTGAACAGGATCAGTCCAGAGGAGTAAAACTCTCGTGTCTGTACCAGTATCAGTCAATGTACTGCGATAGCCAGCGGAAGCCCTCACCGTAGCCTTGCCTCTTGAGCACGCTGCACATGAACACCTCCATGGGGCGCGCATTCAGGTCCTTCAGTGGCACATTTCCCTGGGGAAATCCAAACAGGAGTCATATCTGCACCCCTGGTGCCCTCAGGGAAGCACTCAGTGAGCCACAGCCATCCAGGGGAGCTCCTCTGGCAGGCCCCTTCATGTGTGCAGTGCATTTTGCACAATTCCAGCAGCCTCAAAATTTGCCCAAGGGCATCATCAGAGGTTTGGGTTACAAGGGACTTTAAAGATCACTTCATTCCACCCCATTGCCTGGTCCCACAAGACCATGTTACTCCAAACCCTGTCCAACCTGGCTTTGAACATTTCCAGGGATAGGGCAGCCACAGCTTCTCTGGGCAACCTGTGCCAGGTACTTACCACCCTCACAGGGAAGAACCTCTTCCCAATTCCCCATCTGAACCTGCCCTCTGACAGCGGGGAGCCAGTCCCTCTTGTCCCACCACTCAATGGCTTTTAAACAGTTTCTCCCTTGCAGGCTCCCTTTAGGCACATCATCATCATCACTATTGATTCACCTTGGCCAGTTAGTGGACAAATTCCCAGTAACGACCCCATCAGGCCTCAATCTGCAAGGAAGCAGGCAAGCTCCTCCCTGCGTGTGACAATCCGAGATTTGGATGCCTCCCTACCTTTCCTGTGGTCTGTCCGTAGAGCCCAAAGATCTCCCGCAGTTTCTCCTCACTGATGGCCTCTGGTCTGTCGATTTTGTTTCCCAAGATAAGGATTGGCACGTTGGATATTGTCTCATCTGTCATTAATGCCTGCATGAAAGAGCCAAAAAGAGTTGAGCAGAGAGGTGGAAAAAGGAGTTGTTGCCTGAAGAAAATGGTTTTGTTTAAGCTCTGTGACCAACAAGGGCTCGTTTCTGGGGCTTCCATACTCCTATGGAAGACTCACAGAATCTTGAGGTTGGAAAAGCCCTCCCAGCCCATGGAGTCCAACCTGTGCCCAATGCCCACCTTGTCCCCAGCCCAGAGCACTGTCCAGGCCTTCCATGGACTTCTCTAGGCATGGGGACTCTAAGCCTCCCTGGGCAGCCCTCCCAAGGCCTGAGCACCCTTCCCATGGAGAAATTCCTCCTGGTGTCCAATCTGAGCCTCTCCTGAACTCAGCTGCCTGTGGTCAACCCAGAGTAAGGACATCCAGACTCCTCCAGCTCTGGGAGAGATGGCTGTTATTTATAATTTAGCTGATCAGAGGTCTTGGAGAAGGGAAAGAAAAGAAGTGTATTTACATTAAGCTCAACTTTGGATTCCATAAGCCGTGAGTGATCTGCACAGTCCACCAGGAAGACAATCCCATTGATGGCAGGCAGATAGTTTTTCCAGACCCGGCGAGCTGGAAAACACAAGGGACAGACATGGCCCTGTGAAATCTCCATGCAGGGAAAACTCCACCAAACCTCCGTAATCATGACTGACTTTTTAGCCAGGGTGTCTTCCTTCCCATAGTTTTGTGTATAAAAGGGCAAAACACCTGTGTTTAAAACTTCCAGAAAGTGCAGAACTAAGAATTCATCATTTATTCAGACTAAATTATATCGGAGTCTTCCACAGCTAAAAATATTTCAGGCAGCAGAGCATGAACTGGCAGCATTTCCTTCCAAGCAATCCTACAGTCAGGAGGTCGCTTCCACATGTTGTTCCATAAATAAATCCAGGCAACAAATAATTAAGCACTGCTAATTGCTGGCACTTGTCCGGATCAATTTTTGGTCATTTTTCCCTTACCTTGTTCATGTCCACCCAGATCAAAAGTTGTGAAGGTCATTCCAGCAATCGTCAGCTCCTCTGATGCTGAAATGGAAAACATAGGCTGGGATTCAGGAAAACAAGGAAGTAGTGACAGACAGAATTTCTCTGGCATTCGTGCTGGCATCACTCAAGCTCCTCCAACAAGGAATTCCCTGTACTTCCTGCAGAATTCAGTGGCTGAAATGGAGCCATTTCACAAAATCACGAGTGGCAGAAAGTAATTTTTCCTACTTCCCACTGAAGCTTTTTAACCTGCAATTATTATCCTTTATTTCACTTTTAGGAAAATCCTGCCTTTCAATTAATAGAGCCAACCACTTCTTGGGCATTTCTAGGGAGGAAAAACACAGATGCACTTCAGCCTGGGGAACCACAGTGCAGCTGCAACCTCAGCTCAAGTTCTAAGACCCTCAGATCTGCCAGACAGAGGGGTGTCCTCCTATACCGTATCCCCAAAATTCCAGAGGAAAAGCCATGCTGGGAGGCTTTACCTAGGGAGACTTACTGGGATGTAGCGTGGGGACGTGCTGACCCAGCCTGTCATCTTTGAGCATGTGCAGCAGAGTGGTTTTTCCTGCGTTATCCAACCCCAAGAACACCAGTTTTCCAGATTTCTTGTACAAACCTGTGAGGAGAAGGAACAAAGGAAGAGGAAAACTCCAGCGGGAGCCGGAACGCTGCTGCGCTGCAGCCGCTGTTTTTCGGGGAAGCCCTTTCCCAGATCTCTGCTGCCACCTGTGCACACTTCCAGCATGGACATGGGGCAGCAGGGTAAACACATACAGCTCAAACAGGCCTTTTCCAAGGCACGTTTACAGTGATGGACATTTCCTAAGCTCATGCTCCCATTCTTTCCCCCGGTCCATCCTAACAGCAGAGGACAATGTGCAGCAGAGTATTACGGATCAATCTGTCTCAAAAGATGTGAAAATTGAACAAACCCATAAAAGACAGCAGAGAGCTGTCCAGAAAAAGTGCAAAGCAGGGAACAGTACACTGTTTTCTTAGCATAAGCTGATTTTTGTTATGTCTATCACAGGAATGCTCCCAAAGGAGACTTTTTCTCACCCCATCCCTCTCATCCTCCCTTCAAGAGGGGATCAGGAGAATGGGCACCCCAGCAAGGAGTTCCACTGGAATCCAGAAGAACCCTCCTCTGGAAGGAGAACGAGGAAGATGGGGTTCCCTTCCTGGTGAGGTAGCACCTCTGCCTGGGGCTGGACCAGCCCTGGGTGCCAGCCCAGCTGCTCAGGCTCCCAAAGGGTAAGAGAAACATCTGAGTTGGAGCCCAACACCTCCAAATACTCCCAAAGTTTCTCTGCACCAGTGTAAAAGCCCCTTTATTGATACGCAGCTTCCTCACCAGACTTTGCACTGGCCAGACCACCTTAATCCCCAATTTTTACGGGATACTGGGAATGGGAGAAGCCAAAACGACCCGGACGGGGCTGCCAGGGGCTGCTGAGGCACGGAGGGAGCCGCGGCATTACCTAGGAACTGCAAGACGCTGCTGAAGCCGTTGTAGAGCCATTCGAAGATGAAAGACATCTCTGGAAATAAAACGCCTGCGGGGGACAAACCCCAATCCCCGAGTCACAAAGAGTCGGTGCTTAAAGGGAGCCGCGGTCAGGGGGTCCGGGCCGGGGGGATAGGGGACGAAGGGGAACGGGGACGAGAAGAGACATGGGATGAGGGGCCTCGGAGGTGAGGGGGACCGACCTCAAGGGCGGGCGGCGAGGCCTGGCCCCCGCCCCGCCCCCGCCCTGCCTGCGTGTCACCCCCCGGGCCACCGCCGCCCCTCGCCCGGCCCTGCCAGGCGCCCGTCGCCCCGCTGATCATCCCGCCGTGCCCGGCCGGCCCACGCGGCCACCCCCTCCACTCACCCCCGGCTGCCCCCGGGCCGCCGCCGCCACCGAGTCCCGTCCGCGGCCGCCGCCAGCGCCCCGCCGGAAACGCGTCAGTGCGCGCCCCGCCCGCTTCCGGCCCCGCTGGCCCCGCGCGCACGGGGCTGCGGCGGGCGGCGCCCGCGAGCCCGCGGGTTCGGTACCCGCCCGCGCTCCGCGGGGACTCGGTTCGAGACCGGCCCCGTCCTGCGAGGGACACGGTCCTGAGTTACCCCGTAAACCTTCCCCCGCCACAAAGGCCAGCACTGACGCTGAGGACGAGGTCTCAAGCTGCTCCTGAGGACGTTCAGGTTGGACATTAGGAGGAATTTCTTCACAGGAAGGGTGATTAGACTTTGAGTGAGCTGGAGTCACCATCCCCGGAGGTGTTTAAGGAAAGACTGAACGTGGCACTGAGTACCAAGGAGGGGAATCAGTCACAGGCTGGACTCGATGATCTCTAAGGTCTTTTCCAACCTCAATGATTCTGTGATTTTGTGACCCCTCAGCTTCAGGGAGGGAAAGAAGAAGGAGCCCCACAGCACTGGATTTCAGTAGTTTTTATTTCTAGCATCCATACATGTCCCAGGTGAGTGATCTCCTGTCATGACTTAGAGCACACGATCACGCCAAGCAGGGTGTTTGGATTTTATAAATTATTTCTTCCAGCTTCCACCAGGCCTCGGCAGACACGTCACTTCTAGGTATGGAATTCTAACCAGCAAAGTTACAGGCAAGGTCTTCTTGCTGACACTGAAGCTATTTTTCTGGTGCTGCACGCTCCTCGGTGGGAAGGACACAGCTGTCTCACTACCATCCTCGGGACTTAGTTTTTCTGGTAGTAGAACCATTTATCAACTGTGTGGGGCAGAAAAAAGGAGGGAGTTAGTCCCCTGTGAGACACCCAGTTATTAGTCACATGGCAGTGTGTATGTCACCTCCAGCGCAGGGGCTTCCTCTGCTCCTGGCAACAGCGCCTCAGCACAGCAAACAGGTTCTGGTACAACCCTGTTTATGTGGATTTGTTTTCCCAAAGCAGTCACCCTTGCTCAGGCTGCCATTAGGAGCATCCCTGACTTGGTGCAGGCAAGGACAGCAAGCCAGGCTTCCCTCTGGCTCAGCTGACTCAGGGAGGAAAAGCCATTTGATCTCTAACTCCCATGCCCACATGGAAGACACGCATTTCTCCACAGGTTTATTCCCCATGAAGGGATTGTAAGTGTCAGCCTAGATCTTCTTTCAGCTCCCAGCACCACCCTCAGCTTGCCCTTGGGCCTTGCTCTGGCTACAGCAACATCCAGGTTTAGTTCAGACCCTCATTTTCCTATGGACAATTCCTCTGAGGAAGCCCCTGCTCTGTACTGGGATGTTAGGGTGGGTTTTGAGACTCACCTTCGGGTGGGATGGGGCTGGCAGCTTTACACGGTGGCACCTGAAACAAGAAGGGTGTTATCAAAGACCAGAGGTGTCCTTGCGCTCTCCACACATCATTTAGAGCTGCACAAGTCTTCCCTGAGCACCATTTAAGGCCCTGTGGCAGCTGGCCAGCTGTGGGGGAACAACTGAGCTCACGTGCAGCGTCCTGTCGTTCCTGGAGCCTCCCCATTCTGGAGGTGCCTCGTGTGCCTGAGGTGCTCTCCTCTGAGTGCAGGCTCCAGGACCATCTGATTCCCAGCACAAGCAGCTCCCACTCCAGTCTACACAGGTGCAGGCAGCTGCTTTTTTTTTTAAAAACCTACAACGTTGGTTTAAAAAATATGGGGGAATAGAGGCATGAAGGACTTTCTGAGAACTCCTCTGAAGAGCTTTCCCTCGTATTCAACAACCAGAGACAGAGAAAATCCCTGTCTGGTGACACATCCTCCATGAGGGCTTTCAAAAACCTCATTGAGACCCCTAACTGGGACACCAGCACTTTAGAAAACAAGACAATGCTTTTAAAGGTTTTTCCAAGGCTATAGAGAGACTCTGCTTTCCAGTTATGGAAGAGAGGCATGATTTGCATTTCAATTTTCCTGTCCCCTCCCTCTAAGCCCTTTCAGGTTGCTAACAGCAGTACTCTTCAAGTCTAGGGAGACACAATTAATTCCTGAGGCTGGACAGGAGAACTACACCTCTCTCAGTAGGAGGAACTGCATGTCGAGCTCTTCATTCTGAAGCTGCAAAATCCCTGGGGAATTAGACCCTCTTTTCTCAAATGGAGAGCTGTACTATGAAGCTCTTGGAAGTCCAAATATTAAAACCCTCTCAGAACAGCTCACAGCCAAGCTACAGCTCAGAAGTTTAACCCTCCATGCAAACTCTGTTTGGGATTCCATCTCTTGGATGACTAAGGGCAGGGAGAAGCCTCTGGAGGAATGTCTGGTTTGCTCCACATCCAACCTGTTTAACCAGAAGCTGGTGTTCAGCCACCCAAAACATCCTGAGCATTCCACGTGCCATTCACAGAGGACAGTTCACCATACAAATCGCACCGCTTTTCCCAATAATAACACCAGGATTTGGCCAAACTGGTACTTACTGCTTCCACAGTAGCTTTTGCACAGTCTTGACTGCAGCAGAAAGGGCTGTCAGACACAGTCAGGTTGGTGCTGGAAGACATTGGGTACTTGTGAGAACCTGCAAGCCCAGCCTTCCCCCCAGGAGCATTAAATAATGGAATATTAAGGCTCGCAGTTAACAGCTGCCAAGTGGAGGGGAAAGGCCTGGGGGGACAGCCAGCAGCTAACAAAGCACGGCACCACTCAGGAAGGGAAGTTCCAGGGCTTTTAGTTTAGGGAAGAGGAAGGTCCACATTACCACAAGCATTAACCTACCAGTTGATCCCCCCTCCATCAATTTTCTTTGTTATTAAAGCTTTCCAGTGTTCATGGGTGCCTCTGATGACATCCAGGGCAAAATCCTGAAGTTAGAGATGAGAGCAAACATCATGTCATGTGGAAGCACCAGACCACCTTCTCCAGACTATCACTTACAAGGAGCTGATTTTAGACAGCTCTAGAAGGGGCTGGAAGAAACCTCTTCTGCTCTGGTGCCGTTCAGGAAGAGCAGAAACTCCCAGCATGCAACAGTCAAACAACCAGGATTGCACAGAATTGTTTTGCTTTCAAGATGGGAGGATCTGCCAAGGTCACAGAGTGAGCTTGGGGCCAAAAGAAACTGAAACAGTCTCAGGCCAGTGCTCCATTATAAAAGCACCTCCACCCTGCTGCTCCTCCCACTCGGTTTGTCTGCAACAGCTTGCTGATCCAGGTCTATCCAGGAGCTCTCTTCCACTCCAGGCAAGTAACTCAGGCCAGCAGGAAGACACGCAGCTGATCTGGCTTTGCAACTACTTAAAAATTTGTTTCCAGGAGTATCAAGCTCTTTCCTTAAAAACAAGCAATATATGCTCAAGCATTAACCTGTCAGTTGGAGAAGGAAACACACACAGTTCTTTGTTGGTGTGAACACCAACACTACATGTCCTGGTTGGATACCATACCAAGCCAAATAAAACACTGCAGAGCATGTGTGAGGTCCTTTTTCCTGATTTTCCAGTTTCCTTGCTCCATTTTCTTTCTCAGAGAGGGCTTTTGGAAGAGCTCCCCTCCTCTACGCCACCTCTGGAGCTCCAGGAGTTGAGTCACCTCACTAAACCCCTCATGGCACTCCAGGAAGGGCAGGAGTTAGGACACCAAAACAGGATTTCACCCGCTTGGAGCAGTGACTTATCTGATCCAACCCAGAGAAGAGGCAGAGGAGCAGTGCTGCCAAGGCAGAGCCTTACTCACAGGGTGTGAGGGAACACTTCATGCCTGAAGGAAGAAGTGTTTTAACTCCTGAGTTAAGTTCAACTTGCACCAGGTTGCAGTGGAACAAATCCAACGGGTCAGGGAGGCAAAGGGTGATATCAAGCTGCCTTTGCTCCAGAGCTGGAGCAAATAAACCTGGTGTTTTCCACCTGGTTTTGACATGGAGGCTCCCAGCCCTGAAGTGATCCCACATGAAGAAAATATTCAACAACAGCACAGTGATAACCCTGGGCATTTTTTTCCAGTATTCCTGCACTCACTAGGCTGGAAAAGCAGCAGGATGAACTGAAATCAACTATCAGCAACCCCACAAAAAAATCCATTCTCTCAGCAACTCACTTGTGTCCCCATACACCCTGAGTTCAGGTTTTGGACAAGGTGCCTTTCTGCAAAGGAAGGCGATCCTACCTTGCCTTTAAATTCCCCGTTGAAAGCAAACTGGTTTTCTGGCTTTCCATCAGGTACTTTGTATCTTCTGAACCAGTCCACAGTAGCTTCTAAGTATCCAGGCTTCATCCTTCTGACATCCTCGATGTCTGGCAGGGGACATGCGGTTTGTTAGCCAGAAACAGTAACAGAATTTACTGAATTACAGAATTTATGTGGCTCGGCTGAGTTTTCCTGGGCTGTGCCTCTTTCAGCCCCTCCCCAACCAGCCTTAGCAACATTTCAGACAGGTACCCTGAAAACACAGAGAGTATCTCCTCAGGGAAGTCAGTGCTTCATCCTCAGGGTGTGTATCCCCAGTGTCCCTAGGAGTGTGGACACATTTAAACAGCTTTCATTACAGGCTTGGGGGACAATCCCTTTCTTTCCACTGGACAGCCACCCTGTGTTTGGAATGCTAGGCTGTGCAGAGCATGGTCACATGTGACAAACAGCAGTGAAACGTTTTTCTCTAGGATTGTCCTTCCAGCATCACATCTGATTAATACCACTGCACAGAAGGAGCAACCCCTGTCCTCACCTCCTGCGGGTTTTCACAGGAGAAAGGGAAGCACTGATCCTGCTCCTCCCTGCTGTAACTCACCATTGTAGCTGTCTGCTTCTGGGTCTTCAACGTTGATAGCAATTACCTTCCAGTCTGTCTCTCCCTCATCAATCAGAGCCAGCGTGCCCAGCACCTTCACTTTGATGACTTCTCCCCGAGAGCAGACCTGCAAGGACAAAGGCCTTGTTGTCCATTCTGATGCATCCAAGGAGTGCACAACAGGAGGCTGTGCAGGAGCTCAGCAAGCAGCCAGGTACCATGAAATTAGCTCTCACTGTCAGCACCTCATCAGCCCTGGCTCATCTCAGCAACAATCTCCAGAGGCAGCAGAGGGAAACATCTCATTGCTAAGGGAGGGGAGGTAGGAAATGAATAATGTCCCTGGATAATTGACTTTGGAGACATTAATTACACGTTTCAGGAGACATTTAGGATGCGTTACCTTGCTTCCAATTTCGCACACATCAATCGGATCGTTATCTCCACAGCAACCAGTATTTTCATCCTTGTGACTTGGGTCTTCCCAAGTCTAGAAAAAAAAACCCAAACCAACACCAAAATCAACCATACATATAAATAAGGACTCAGAGGTTTAAAGAGGCAGTAAAAAGCAGATTCCAGGCGTGCAGTTGCCTGGAATAAACAGAGGATGGCCCACTTCACACCTGCTGCCAGGTCAGCAAAGGTCATCCAAAAGGTAAGCAGCTCCCTCCTTCCCACAAACCCCCTCTCAACAACATTCCAGACTTCCTCGTCTGTCCTACAACTGCATAAAGGTGAAGTTCACATCTATAAAGGGCAATTGTTGATTTGGCATCCTGCCTGTTTCTCTCCCTATCCATTCCTTAGCAGAAGTTTCCTGAACTCCAGATAGCAGTCCAGCAGAGATGGAAGACAGACAGGGTGTATTGTTTCCCTTTAATTAAACAATTGAAGACACTCTTAACCCTAGAGAAGTGATAAGAATGTGGAGTCCCACTATGCTCCCTAGTGCATCTCACCCACAGTGGTGAATGCACACTGAAGGACAAGACTCCAGAAGCCAATTAATTGACTCCAAAAACAAGAGCTGTTTAAAACATGTTCCTGATCAGGAGTGAAAAGCACTTCATGCCCATTTGCATCATAAGGAACACATAGTCCTAAGGGGGTTGAGATATAAAAAAGAATGTTCTTCCCAAACTTCTGCATGCCAGGACAAGACCAGTGTAGTCAGGACCTTGTGATGGATCCAGAGTGTTCAGGAAGATGTTTTGACACCTGGGTGGTGCTGTGGGGCCGTTCAGAAACACTATCACATTTCTCTACCAGGAAGTATTAGGCTCTTGATGCATAAACACCTTTAATCCACAAACACATGACAAAGCAAAGGCTTCAAAAGACACAATTGTGCACAAAGAAACAGGCACCAGAATCCATTCAAGCAGGAAACAACTCAACTTCGAGGCCCCGTGTTAAGCCATGTGGGAAAACACTCGATATGTGCTACTGTCAAGAGCAGGAATACCAAATTCAGTGTGTTTGCCTGTGACCTGTCACTGACAGCTTATTCCTCCGGAGGAAACTCCAGCCTTAGAGAACATCAGAGGCAAACAGCCTTGTCTGAAGTCCCTCTTTATCTATCAGTTCCCAGCCATTTAAGAGCATGTGCCCAGATGTCACTATCATGGCCCCACCTTGCCAGCTGTTTCTGGGAAGACACATCTGTGCAGTGGTGGGTATTGGCAAGAAGAGTCTCCCATAAAGATTCAGCCTAAATCCTGCACCATTACGATAAAACCTTGTGTTTTGCCAGGCAGGAACTGAAGGCACTGCATTGCCAGATGCACAGTGAATGACAGCTCCCTTCAGCCACAGAGGATTTGCCAGCTCCTGCCCAACTGATCTCTGAGCAGCTGAGGATGAGCAGCAGCTGCTCAACCTCAGGGAGCTTCTTTATAACATCAGATAGAAGCCTAAAACTTGGTATTTCTGCTTAAAAATACTCCTGTTTTCCTGAAAGGTTCTCTCCCTCAGCAGGATGATATATCCAGCTGCAAACACCACGCTCCAGATCAGACTCTCTGCTGACCTTTTTGCTCATTAATACAGTGACAATAGCAGGCACCCTCCCTCCTCCCCACCAGGATGGATGAGCCACTGGGATAAACCACAGTACCTGTGGGATGGCACCGTAATTCCAGATGTAGCCCTTGTGGGGAAATACGTTCGCTACGAAGCGCAGTTTCCCTTTCTTCACATCTTGCTTAATTGGGTTTAAGGGTTCCTTTGTGGAAATCTGAAAGAAAAGTGACATTCCCTCTGCTATACCCTTTATGAATAAAAAAAAATTTTTTTTTTAATGGAACTGACAAGCCAGGAGACCAGATGATGATGCTGATGCCAGTGACAGATACTGGACAACCCCTGTTGCATTGCCATCCCTTGGGATATGGTTTCCAGCAAGCCTTGGAATGACATGGGGTTGAGAACCATAATATATTGCTTTAATCAGAAGCCGCTGGAGAGCACTAAGGCATTCCAACTTCGGCAGAGTCTCAGCCTCCACACCAGACCTCCAGCATTAAGCAAGTACTGACAGGAGAAGTTACAAACCACTCCAATTCCAGAGGTGGAACTGAGGAGGAATCAACAAGGTGGAATTGAGGAGGAATCAACAAAAAGCTAAGGATTAAGACTGGAACTGTAATGCAGTTACCTCCATTTTAGCATTTGTCCATCGAGGTACCTCCACGACCATGTTGAACACATTCTGAAGAAAGCAAAAGAGCAGTGAGTGGGAAGGAATCTTGGGCCCAAGCTTTAAACTAGGGAACACATACTAGGGAGCACAGAAACCAGCCAGTTCACCTGAAACCATAAGGTTTTTTCTGCTGTTTTGTTTTGTTGGTTTTTTTTCAGTGCTAATTTTGAGACAGCTGATAGAAATCCTGTAGCGCAGTCACACATCATCACTTCAAGCTAAATCCCACAAAACACCAAACCCCAAAGGCCAGATGGAGGTTCCCACACATTCCCCAACAGTTGCCACCTACGAACACCACCATCACATTCCTAGGCTACAGGAACAGGTTAAATCAATGGCAAACAGCTGCATACAAACTGCCCTGGACATAACAAAATGGGGTTTGGGTCACATTTATTAAATACAAAATGTTTAATGTTCCTGAAAGAGCCACTCTGGCAATTCAGAAAAGACAAGACCAAGAGGACAAGCCATCTATTTAATAGTGAGAGTATCTATGTACTGCCCTGAATGAGAGAGATCATCACTCCCAAATATTCTAGTCATAATGTAGGGAAGGATGCTCTTTCTCCAAGCTGACGCTCCTGTAAAAGCAGACCTTGCTAGTGGCATGGTGTAAGGATAAAAACATGGAGGAGAAATGCAGAACCACATCACACTGTATCTCATTTACAGGTGACACTTGAAAATATCTCCTGTTGATCCAGCTGGGCTGAGAGTTCAATGGCAGCCTCCTGTCCAAGAGAACAAGCTTTTCCACACCTGAACCTTAACATCTGCTGTTTGAAGAGATTACAGCTTTTAACAGAAAGTCAAACCTTGCTCCCTGGCCTGGGCAAGGTTTCTAATCCCCACCTTAAGCAGTATTAGCATGGCAAAGTCCCTCGAACCTGTACTGCCCCATAAATGGATTGATATTGTGAAACAAGTGTTGTTACATCACTGACTTTGCTCACACCCGTCCCTAGCAGAGCTTTATTACAACCCCTTAATTGCAGGGGGTCACTGCTCATTTGCATTTTGTATGCAGAAAGGCATAGAACTGTTTTTATTCCTAACTTGAGGGAAGGAATGAGGCAAGTGGAACAGGCTTTGCAGGCAGGGAAAGGTGACTTGGGGCTGCATCTTTGTAAGGATTTAAACTTCCCCATGGTCCAACTTGGCCAAAGACACACAAAGAGCAGCCCAAGGTCATCCCTTTGCAACGGCACAGGTCCAGGTAAGGTCAACACAGCCCAGCCTGAGACTGAAAAAAACACCCTGCAATCCTCTTAGCATCTTAAGAGTCTGAGGATAAAGATCAAGGAGCCCAGACAGAGTGGGACAACATTTTGCTCAGAGCTGAACCCTGTAACATAGCTGACAGCCCACCTGCTAAGTGATGAGTAAAACCTCAGTGTTGAGGCACTCTAGCCACAGAGAGAGCCCCATGGGACCAGCACTATTGTGTAACTTTGGGGACTTCGACCTTCAGCTGTTGTGACTTTCTTCTCTGAATGACTTGGCACAGAGGTGCTGGCAGCAGCACTGTGTGCCTGAGGGCACACCAGTAGCCCAGCTTCCCCTGTTAAGCATTACCAGTTCAAGGAACTCCTCCTCACCTCTGTACTCACTCCCCTGCTCCTTCCTCCCCTGTTCTGCAGGCGTTTGCAAAGCCTGGCATTATCTGGATTTTCCTTGTCTGGGTTACCTGCCAGGCACCTGCACTGGGAACTGCTTCCCTACTCGGCCACTGCTTCACCACTGTCCTTGATGACCACAATCCATCTTTTCCCCTCTGAGAAGGAAAAAGCCACTTCAGACTTCCCACAGCACCTCAGGTAGCTCCATCACCTTCACCTAAGTAGCTCAATCAGCTGCTTTTTAGAGGTTCATCTCTCAACTCTGCATATTCTTTTTTCCTTTCCCAGAACCACTCCCCACCTCTGAATTTCAGCTCTCTCTAACGAGTAGTAGTTGCTCCACTACATTTCCCGAGCTGCACAGCTTTTTAGTACATGTCAGAGAAAGAAACAAGCTACAACAGTAAAGGACACAGTGAGAGAGCGTGAGGTACCACTGAAAAAACACTAAATGAAAACTGAAACAGAACCACTTTGATTTCCTGAAGCTGGGGCATTTTTTACTCGGAACAGCTTAATTTGACTAACCACTGGCTGCTAGAAGGATGTGAAAGCCCTGCAGCACTGCAACGGGCAGGTTCTGCCAGGGAAGAGGTCCCTGGAGATGCTATAGCAGGAATTTAACCTGTTCATCTTCACCCTCTGTTCAGTGTCAGATTATACTGCAGGCGTACTGCAGCCAAAACCCAAGCATGAAATATCATGCAGCACCCACAGGAATGGATGCAGCTATTACGAAAAAAGCAGTTTTCTGCTTAGCTAACTCAAAACGCCTGCATGAGTAAGCTCAAGCCAACCACTCACATCTCTGACGCAAAAAAATGAGAATGAGATCATCCATTCTCTTCTCCTGGGTCGCTCCACCCGAGGCCAGGATGGCGAGAAACCCATTCCTTGCAGGGTGAGGCAATGACTCCATGAGGTGCTCCTGCAGTCTGGGGAGCTGGAAGGCTCCCCCTCAGGCTGCAGGACCCCCTGGTCCCTTGGATGTTTCAGGACTACCTGATCCCCTGCATGTTTCCACATCTCCTGGGCCCTGGGATGTTCCCAGATGCCCTGGTCCCTTGGATGTTTCAGGACCTCGGATCTCCTGGATGTTTCAGGACCCCTTGTCCCCTTTGTGTTCCCAGATCCCCTGGTCCCCGGGATGTTTCGGGACTCCTCGATCTCCTGGAGGTTTCAGGATCCCTGGTCTCCTGTGTGTTCCCAGATCCCCTGGATGTTTCAGGACCCCGATCTCCCGGATGTTTCAGAACTCCCCGACGCTCTCCGTGTTTCAGGACCTCCTCCTACCTTCCCGGCGTCCGCGTAGATGGGGATATCGTGGAACGGCGAGATGTAGCGCCCGGCGCCATCCTCTGCAAGGAAAAGGGAGGGGGCCGAGAGTGAGACGCTGAGGGGACACCCCGGCAGCGCCCACCTGAGCGGACTCAGGCGAGCCCTGGCGGGGTGCGGAGGGTCAGGAAGGGGCGCGAAGGGGCTGCGGCGGCGGCGGCCGGTGCACTCACTGAAGAAGAGCCGGTACTCGGGGCTGTGGGGCCCGGCGCGCTCCTCCACGCCGTACCCCGACATCGCCGCGCACGCACCCGCGCTCGCCGCCGCCGGGGCTGGGGGAACACTGCGCAGGCGCCGCGCGCGCGCGCGGGCGCGCTCCCGGCCCGCCCCGCGCCACGCGGCGCCGCCGGGAATGGCCGGGCTCGGCTTGGGATTGTTCTTCCCGGCGTGTAATGGTCCTGCTCGCCGTGGGCGCAACAGCATGGGCTGGCATGGACCGGCACAGCACAGTCCTAGCCCCGCACTGTTCGGCGTGGTCCTAGCCCAGCACAGTTCAGCATGGCCACGGTAGCAAGCAGTGGTGTGGTCCAGCTCGGTGTGATCCTGCCTGGAGTGGCCACAGAAGGATAGGCTGGCACAATCCAGCATGGCATGATTCTGCCCAGCATAGCTGTAACAGCAGGAGGTGGCATGGACTGGCATGGCATGGCTTGGTCCTGCAGGGCATGGCCACTGCAGTATGGTGGGGTGTGGTCCAGAATGGCCACAAATGCAAGGATTGGCGCTGTCCTGAATGGCGTGGTTTGGTCTAGCAGGGACACGATAGCATGGGATGGCACAGTCCAGCCCGGCTTGGTCCAACATGGCCACAGCAGTATGGGATGCCTTGGTACAACACGGCCACAGCATTCCCCGTCCATGGAATGGCCACAAGAATAGTCCATTCCCCGTGGCCATGACAACGTGGGGTAGCATGGTCCAGCACAATAAGGCTTGGTCCTGCCTGGCATGGCCATGGCAGCATGGTTTGGCCTGGTCCCACATGGCATCGTTTAGTCCAGCACAGCATGGTGCTGCATGTCTCTTCATGGCATGGCCAAGCATGGCACAGGATGGCTCGTTCCTCTGCACTTCTGGATGTCTGCATTTCCCGGCCCCATGCCTGGACTGGGGCTGGGTAAGGGGGGTTCTGGCAGCGCCCAGGGGCCTGTGGTACCAGGGGGCTCTGCTGGGGGCCCTCTGGATGGTGCTGTGGGGGAAATGGAGGAGCCTAGCCAGGGACAAGGCATCAGTAAGACACACCTTTATTTCAATGTCTCGTGTCCATAATGTGGCAAATCCCCACTCCCCACCCCACAAGCCCTTGGGCCAGAGTGGTTTGGTGGCCGCGGCTCCTCAGCCATCCCATGCAGGGACAGCAGCATGGCGTGGGGCCAGTGGCCCTGACTTGGACACGGCTGGCGAGTCACTGTTTGGCGCCTGGGTGAAGATGCGGTTGCGGGTGCCCAAGAGGGTCCCATGGCTGTGGCTGCGGGGGGTGTAGGGCCTGCGCTGGCAGTGGAGCGAGCAGAGGGGAGCCCTGAAGATCTCCTGGAAGCCCCGCCGGAAGTTCTCGTTGAAGTAGCCGTAGATGATGGGGTTGGCGCTGCTGTTGAAGAAGGCCAGCCAGTGGGCGAATGGGTAGACATAGACGGTGAGCAGGCGGAGCTGGCCCTCGCTAAGCCGCCCATAGTCCGTCAGCAGCATCAGCGTCCAGAGGGGCAGCCAGGAGATAGTGAAGAAGAGAGCAACAATGATGAGCATGTTGATGACCTTGGCCTTCCTCCGGGAGATCCTCCTCCCCTCCAGCTCCTCTCCGCCGTGGGCAGGCGCCACCGACTTGAAGAGCTTGAAGGCAATCCGGGCATACATGATGACAATGAGGGCGAGGGGAGCCACGTAGATGTGGGAGAAGAGGACGGTGGTATAGATCCTCCTCATCCCCGTCTCGGGCCAGGCCTCCCAACAGGAGTAGAGAGGGTAGGAGTTATTGTAGGTGTCCACCATGAAGTAGTGCTCCTCCCTGGTCACAGTCAGGGTGACAGCAGCGGGGCACATGATGAGCAGGGCCAGCACCCAGATGATGGCAATGGTCAGCAGGGCTTTCCTCAGCGTCATCTTCTGCTGGAAGGGGTGGACGATGCAGCGAAACCTGTGGGAGAACAGCTGGTGGTGGCTTCGGGCCACCTAGTGGGGACATCCCTGGGGAAGGAGGGAGGCCAGGACCCAGGGGTGGGAATGGAGGGTGAGGTGGGTTTCTCTTTACACGTGTGTTTTGGTGGCAGAGATAGGCTCTCTTTCCTCTGCATCTGGCGAAGGACAGAAAGGGATCCTGAGTGGGATCAGGCCGGATTTTCCCCGCCCGGGATGGGGGAGGTATCTGTACCACATTCCAGCAGGTGGGAGCTCAGGCGTTGGTAGGTGGTGTTGTCAGCCCAGTGTGGGGAAGGACACCTTGCTGGGATGGCCCATGGACAGCTTTGTGGTCCTCCTAGAGAGCTGTTACAGGCTGCTGACACTCTCAGGAGCTTTCCCACAATGGGAACCACACGGGGCACCTGCACCTGCTGGAGATTGCTTGGTCCCCATGTCCCCAGGTTCCCATGCCAACATACCTCTCCACAGCGATGGCGACCAGCGTGAAAACAGAGGCGGAGACGGACATGCCCTGCACCAGACCGCTCATCTTGCACATGGTGTTGTCAAAGGGCCAACCTATGAGGGGACACCGTGGAGGCAGTAGGTGCCTCTGGCTCACCCAGCTCCCTTTAGGTGTCCCCATCCACTGTGTTGTTGCTGGGGGGTGCTAAGTCCTGTTCCTAGCAAAGGGCTTGTGTGGAGATAGCCTTTAGGAGCATGGATCCTTAAAGGAGAACCCCAAAATTAGTAAAAAAGACACACACTGCACTTAGAAACTGGTGGCTATCATTTTTTCTACCACCTTTGGGATCTTCAATCAGAAGGACTTTCATCTTGTTTCTTGACCCTAATATCAAGGCAATAAATAGTTCACGCCCCATAATCAATAAATACAAACCCTGCTCTATGGCCTGGCTGCTGCTGCTGCTGCAGCTGCAGCTGAACCCTCCCAACTCCCTTATCTTTGGAAAGGTCAACAGGGAGAGCTGAGCCAACAGGGGTTGAAGGTGGATGCAGGAAGGAGGTTTTTTCAGCTTTGCTTGGTGAAGAATGGCTGAACTTCAAAGAAATACGTAATGCAGTATTAGGATCAAACTTATTTTACCACAAATGGCCAATCCCCACTCATGCATGGGGGGCACTTTCTCTCTGTTCCTTATGTCTCTCCCTGCTCACCTGTGATGAGGTTGTCCACCAGGGTGGTGGGCATGCAGAAGATGCCCACCAGCAGGTCGCTGATGGCCAGGTTGAGGAGGAACATGTTGGTGACCGTGCGCATCTGGCGGTTCTTCACCACGACGAAGCACACCAGGACGTTGCCAATTACACACATGAGGAAGATGAAGGTATAGGCCAAGATGAACATGAGGGCCACAGGGAAGGAATGCTGGTAGTATGCCAGGAAGGTGTAGTTCTCCCTCAGGAGGTAGCTGGTGCTGGAGTTGGGCCACCAGGTGCCATTGGAAGGGCCTGGGGAAGGGAAGGCAGGAAAATGAAGCTGGGAGAGAATAAAGCATTTTTTCTCTTCATTTCTTAATGCCTCCAGAGGTGGGTTTTCATAATTATTCCGGTGCCCAGACTGGCTGGGATGTGCCCTGCTGGACTCATCTTTGTGTCCCAACAAGTCTGCTCCTCCTTGGGTTACACAGCTCAAGATTCTGCAGCACCTCGGCTGAATTACTATTTTACATTATTATTATTTGATACCATTTATGTAATTATTATTTGATATTTGATATCGTTATTACTTGATATAATTATTATTTGCATCATTCTTTTGATAAGGAATTAGAGCGGCCCAGAAGACATCCTGATCTCCTGGGCCTTGTTTTAGGGATGATGCAAGGAAGACAAATCCACACCCAGACCCTCCAGTGCTCCGGCCTTATGGGAGCTATGGGAGCTGTATCCACGTGGTCCCAGTCACGGCTGACCTGGGAGCATCCCTGCCCCCGGGTGGCTGCCTCTGCTTCTCCTTGTGCTTCCAAGGTTTACAATTCGATATCCTGCAAAATCTGGCAAAGCCGCAATAACCAAGGGAAAGGGACTGGGGCAGAGGACACCCTTCCCTCCCATCTAAAGTGATAGCTGTCATTATGATCATTATCTGTGAGCTTCTGATGGAGGCGCGGGGGTGGCATTTTGTCACTACGGGGAGCGGGGCTCGGCAGCTCCCACCCTCGGGCTTCCCCAGCCGCACGCAGGCAGAGCTGCAGGAGGATGCCGGGCGTAGGCAGGAGCTGCCTGCAGCGGTGACGGGACTGACTCCGGAGGAATCCAGGCTGCAGCGGTGAGGCGAGGAAAGGCACATTTTAGCTTTAAGGTTCAGCCTAAGCACCTGCAGGTCAGCCCTGCGCTGAGACAGCCCTCCAAAGCCGCTGTGTGATGGGCAGCTGGAGCATCCCCCTGTCCTTGTGCCAATGCCGGTGCTCAGCTCGCCAGCCAAGATTCTTTTCCCCGCCGTTGGGACCACTGGCTTCCTCAAAGCTCTGGTGGGCAGGAGGGCCCTATCCAGCCCCTAACACCCAGTCCTGGGTGCAGGATTTTGGCAACACATTTCCAGTGGGGATTCAGAAAGGTGCTGGGGAGGTTTGCAGCCAACTCAGAAGAAGCCTCTTGGAGAGGCAAGGAAATAGCAGGATCGAGGGGGCAAGATTCTCTAGATAGTCTGTTTCAGATGTGTGAACCTGCTTTGTAAGAAGGAGCAATAACACAGACAGTGATGAGATTGCCCAAAACCTGTGATATTAAGCCTAAAACTTCGCTGGACTTTATCTTTTGGGGCTGCAGTGCAGCATGAGCAGGAGGCTGGTATCCTATGGAATTGGAGGTGGTTTTAAAAGCAAGGTGGAATATGGGGAAAGGAAAAGAAGGGGCTGCTGAGCACCCGGGTTGGTGTTGGATGAGTGGCTAGATGGATGAATGGATGAATGGGTGAATGGATGGATGGATGGATGGATGGATGGATGGATGGATGGATGGATGGATGGATGCAGGCATCCTCAGTTCAGCACTGACATCTCGGACGTGGTGACAAGAGGATGGGGGGACCAGACACGGGGGCGATGGACCACCTGCCTCCCTGCCTGGCTGTGGGAAACCACAGCAGGGAAAGGCTGGTCTGATGGCATAGGGGGCTGGGATGAGGGGTGGATAGCTTTTTCGGGAGATAAAATAAATCAGGCTTGGCACTCACCTCCACCGTCCGGACCCGGCTCCGGGAGCTGCATCGGTGCTATGCAGGGACTACCGCCGGAGGCGATCTGCTGCCCGGGGTGGGGGCGCAGTCCGCCGCCCCTCTCTCCCTCCCTCCGTCCCTCCCGCCCGGTCCGGAGCGCCGGTGCCACCGCCGCGGTGCCGCCGTGCCGGTTGCGGCTGCTCGGCGGCTGCAGCGGAGAAGGGGAGGGGGCGCGGGGGGAAACAGCCTCCTATCGCCATGGATACCGTGGGCCCCGCACGCAGCCCCCCGCGGATGAGGCAGCACGGGGGCGGACAGCCCACGCGGGGCAAGGAGACGGAGGGAGCAGGTTCGCTCCCTAGGGAGAGTCGTGGTCTGTGTCCCCTCGCTGCTGCCGAGGTCCCCGCACTGATGCTGGCAGCTGATGGCCGGTGTCCCCAGCAGCGCTCCTGTCCATCCCGGGTGGAAACATACCAGGAGCCTCAAGATGACTGGGGAGATCCCCTGCCCATCAATCCACACACGGGGAAAAGCAACACGATGTTTAGGGATGCTGGTCCTGGTTCCAGGCTGCTCCACTCCAGCTCCTCCAGCATGCCCAACATCTCTTACCATAATCTTTTACCAAAGTTTGGCAAGTCTAGAAATCAAATATTTACAGGATTTACCATTCCTGGCTGTCCCCAGCCCACACACAGCTTGGGAAGTGTTTGTCCCTTAAATACCCAAAGGAACAAACAAGGGAGATGTTTAAACAAGGCGTTTTGATATAACACCTGGGGTTTCTCCCAGGAGGCTTTTTTTTTTTTTTTTTTTTTTTTTTTTTTTTTTTTTTCAGGCAGCCAGCTGCTAAGGGACATGGGTGTGCTTGGCAGTGGCCTCCCTGCCATCAAGAAGCCACTCTCTCCTGGACATTTCTTCCTGGGAAAGGGAATCAGCACAACTTGAGGACCCCCAGCACCCAAGAGGGGCTCACACTTCCAGGGACACCCATGGGATGAGCAGTGTGTGGGGACCCACTGGCATTGGGTCGCTTTGGTTGCCACTGTGAGAAAACAGAAGGGAATAAAAATTCCTTGGAAAACAAGGGTTTTTCCAGGGAAATACTGCTTGGGTCTGGGAGAACCCAGCTGGAGGCTGCAGTGAGCAGCTGTGTGAAGGGGCTTCTTTAAGGACGAGACAGGTAATTCAAATTTAATCAGATACAAACCCCCTGATGTAACAGTAAAGCATTTAATCAGGCACTTGGCACACCACCACATCAGCACTTCCAGGGAGAGCCCTTATAGCCGCAGGGCTGCCCTCCACCATCCTGGCTGCTCCCCATCACTGCCCGGGTGGGAGGGTAAGCATCCAGATCCCCCTCAGCTTCACCAAAACCTCCCACCACATGTGCTGCAGCTCCTCTGCATCCCCAAAACACATAAGCAGGAGTTTGCCAGGCTTGGGATTTGGCAGAGCCATGCTTTCAAAGGGGAGCCCCAATGCTTGCTTTTAATGTAGGAAAAAGGAGGCACTCGCTTGGGTTTGGGATCCTTTGATCTCGCTTTGGCTGCGGCTTTGGGCCAGAAACAGGAGCGTAGCAGGGACTGACCGAAGCCAACACACTCGTGTGGGCAGTCACCCCTCAGGACAGCTTGGGCCCGCTGAGATCCTGTCAGGCTTTAGGGATGGGCTCCTCTGGAGACAGCAGCAGGTCGAAGGGAATGAGGGGCCGGACCAGCAGCCGCACCTCAGGGCTGACAGGGTTGGCCCGCAGGTTGAGGCTCCGCAGCAATGCCATGGAGGCCAATTTATCCACGGGCACCTCTGGAAACAGAGCACGGAGGTGAGAATTCATCGTGGAGGGGTGGGAGGGATGAAAGCTCCTCTTGATGGACAGCCTGCAGCAAACCCTACTCCTGCCTGTCTGCAAGCTTTGATTAAAACAGAAACACAGTGAAATATTAATTCATCCAACAGCTCAGGCAAATTGTTATCGGTTGGGCTCGATGGTCTTAGAGGTCTTTTCCAGCCTAAATGATCCTGTAATTCTACAGAATGTGTCAGCTGGGTGCAAACACCAAGATATCCAATGTGGGCACTGCCCTCCATTTCTCAAAGTCCCAATAAACCCCCTGCTGGGACACTAAACTGGTATGCAAAGACTTATTCCCTGATTTTATCTCCGATGTTGAAATGCCCAGGAGCCCTCTCCAAGTTAACAGGAGGGCACATGGTCTTTGCCCTTGTTGGACAGGCTGCAAAATGGCTCTCATCCATCCACAAGCACCCTTCTATTTTGCAATTTCCATGAATTTGGGTGTTTTCCGTTCTAAAACTTTACATTTACAAACACTGCGTTAAAAAAAGGGTGCCGCTCAGCTGGATGTGATTCCATTGAGAGCCAAGGAATGAGATGGATATGAAAACCTAACCATAATGCTCATTAAAAGGTGATATATTTTGCTACAATTTACAATATCTTGGGCTTGCAAAGCCCACCTGTCTGATTTGCGTAAACCGAATTCTTTTTTTATTTGGCCATGAAAATGACAAGAGTCTTTTATATCCCAGCTCCTGTGTCTTCTGCCAGCACCTGAAGCAGAATTCCAGTGTTTTAATTATATCTGGTAGATGATGATGTGATTTTTAAACCATTCAGCTTATTTTATGCTGGAAAAAGACTCAAACACTTTGATGCCTTTGTTTTTCCCCCTCTTTTTCCTTCAGAAAACGGTGCTATTTTCCATACACAAATTCCCTAGGAGCGCATATCTCATCAGGCAGAGCTTTATATGAATTTTTTTAATAACTCTTCTTCATGGTGGATTTGTTCACTGCCATTCCCCTGTATCATTTTGCTTGTTTGTTTGTTGTTGTTGTTTTCCCTTGAAGCACAAAAGCAATATTTTTTTCATACAACTTCCTATTTAATCATCATCTAATGTAGTGGAGAATAAGAAGTTTAATCATCCTCTTATGCAGTATGAGAAAGTTAAAAGTGCTTTCACTGATTTTGCTTAAGTTAGGGAGTTTAGTAAAGTATTTTGGGGACCAAGACCTTCCTAGGCTGACAACAGCTCAGCTCTGCACCTTAATTCCAGGTAAGGAGCAGTGACTCACCCCTGGCATGAAGGGACAGGCAGGGCACACAGTGCAGCCTGTAGCTGTAGGGTTGTTGTGAGCCACAAATTCCTCTGAAAGCAACTTAAAGCATCACTTGCTGCCTTCCCAATGGATGCATTTGAGCCTGAATTATTCATGCTGGCTTCACTAGCTAAGCAAAAAAGAGGAAGGGAAAAGGCTTTTACATAATTAAAGCAGAATGTGACAGTAAGTGAATGACACCATCGTGGAGTGGTCTGGGTTGGAAGGGACCTAAAAGCTCATCCAGTCCACCCCCTGGATGGAGGCAGGAACACCTTCCACTATCCCAGGTTGCTTCCAGGAATCCAGGAATCCACAGTGTCTCTGTGTCAGTGTCTCATCACCCTCACCGGGAAGAATTTCTTCCCAATATCCCATCTAACCCTACTCTGAGTTTGAAACCATCCCTCCTTCTCCCATCTCAACATTCTCAGGAGGACAAAATTAACCACAGTTGCTCCCAACAGTGACCTCCCCAGCCTTGGCAGCAATCTCAGCATCTTCCCAATCAAACCATTAATCAAGGAATAAGGGAAAGAGAAGCTGAAGCTCCAGGCACCAAAACTTCCCCATGGATTTGGGAGCTTAAAATGCTGATGTGATATAACTCTAATTATCATGGAAAGAGTTAAAAGCACTGACAGTAATATATACATAATTACAGTCCAGGTTTAAGACCTTATTTAGATGAAAAGAGTGACTTGTGGCACTAAATGTCTCCTTTAACAGAGCCCGCAGGCTCCAAGAAGGCATTAATTAATCTCCTTTCACTCCTGTTTCCCTTTGGAAAACATTGCCTACCACTTCCAGCTCGATATGTCTTGGGAGGTCACTCAGCTGTTTCAGCAGGAGCTTTTACATCGGGTTTGCAGTCTTGGCAGGAGCCCATCCACCATCCCTGGGATGGCAGAGCAGGACAGGCAGGACTGGCACAGCACCATAAACCAGGGGATCTGCAGCCTTACAAACACAAGCTCATGTGCAGGACAGCCTGGAACCTGTTTGGGAAGGACTGGTAGGAGCAATGTGATTGCCCAGGTTTTTGCTTCCTTGGAAAAAATGGAGCTGAAACCCCCTGGCTTTCTGGTCTCTACCTCTTCCCTTTCCAGGAAATGTATAAAGTAAGTTCATGTCACCTATTTCTGCAGTCAGGCAGCGTCGTGTGCCCTACTCAGATATATCCCTGCAACATTTTGGCTTGAAATTGTTAAATTTCACTCAGTTTTTATTTTCCCCATATCTGGCGGACACCTCCCAGCTGAGAGGAGCCTGGTGGGAGGTGACCTGGCAGCCTTGTTCTCCTCCCAACCCAGGATGAATCCAGCTGGGTGCAACCCTGCATGCAGCCTTTCCTCCCTGCATTTGAGCAGGGGAAAATGCACCAAAAAAAGCTGCATTCCCTTCTTGCAGCATTCTGCTCGCACAAAACAAGCGGGGAAAATGCTGTTTGGAGACCAGTCGAATTGAAATCAGCTGATTAAACTCAAAGAGTGATGGAGGGAACTAAAGGCGAGACAGCTCTCTCCGGGAGGTGGGAGAGAAAAAGGGGGTTCGGAAAAGCCTTTCTCAGTCTTTCTCTGGCTCCCGTGGAGTCAGTTTTAACTCCAGTGTTTCTACAGGCACAGCCGGGGAGCAGCTGTTAATAAGCCTCGTGTTGCAGGGAGCAGCTTTCCCAGCAGCAGCTGAAGCAATCCCAGATAAAACAGCGAAATTGAGTGGACTTTGATATTCGCCTCCCTGGGGGTCCGGGGGGGCTGTGGGATGCTTCAGTCCAGGGTCTTTGAAAGAGGCGTCCTAAATAAATCCCCTTTTATCTGTGTACAACAGCTGCCCCTTTTGCCCAGCTTTTTGAGACTCCAAAGCCTTCAGGTTTTGCACATGAAAGATTTTCCTGCCGATGCAGGGCTGAGTGTCTCTTACCATTCCTTTAGTTTAATTTTTAGGGGATTTTGTAGTGTTAAACAGCTCCTGTCTGTTCTGGAAAATGTTCAGGTGGGCTCTTGTCCTTGCTTAGCCTGGCAGCAAACATCAGCATTCCTGGGGCCGGGTTCTGCAACCAGCTCTGGTTTTTCAACGAAATCTGGGGATTTGGGGTCACCCCACCCGGAGCTGGCTTTAAGAGCTACACCCATCCCAGCGTGGTGAATAGGGCAGCTTGAATGGAGCTTGATTCCCACTATGCCTGCAGCGGCTTTTGCTTTTCCCTGGGAGGCGGTGAAAACACCGTGAAAGGCAAATGGCTAAGCAGGCTCCGATTATTTAGCATCACCCCCTCGGGTGATGCTAAATCACCTTTTTCCGGTGGGAAAAGTTGCTCCTCACCTGCGATCTCATTCTCTTCCAGGTCGATGGTCTCCAGGGCGGGGACGGTGGCCAGGGGCTCCGGGAAACGCCGGAACCTGTTTCGGGAGAGGTCGATGGCCCGGAGGTGCAGCAGGGAGGTGATTTCCTCGGGCAGGCGGTGCAGGTAGTTGCCTGCCAGGTTAAGCTCTGGGAAGAGAGAAGGGAGGTGATGGGATGCAGGGAAAAAGATGGGAAAATAACTAATGCATGGCTTGATTTACAGCCGCTGTCCCCGTTGGACTGCCAAGTCCATCAGTGGGATTCCAGCTCCAAAAATTGGGCACTTTTTTTTTTTTTTTTTTTTTTTTTTTTTCCCTTTTTTTCTGTGGTTGCCATTGTAGATTTGCCTGCTGGGAATACCACATTTAGGAGTGATGTTTTTGTTGGTTTCCTCAAGCTTTCCTAATGAAATTGGGCAGCCTTTTGCAAGCAGGGTCTGTAAAAAATAAGGAATATTTCCTCATAAAGTCAGTGCAATTACCTCTCCAATGGGCATTTGTCATGCCTTAAGGCTAGCTCTCTATATTCGCGTGCCTGAACTCCTTCTGAGGAATAAACGGAATGGTGGAAGAAAGGTCGTTAAATGTGAAAAATATCTATTTTTCACAGTTTACCCATCTGTGATGCTTTCTCGCCCCAGAAATGAACTCCTGTGGGGTCAGGAGCAGCACTCCTGGGGACAGAACCCAAATCCCACTGTCCCAGCACCCTTCTCCAGTGACACAGGGCTTTCAGCACTATAAATACCCACACAAGCTGCCCGGCCCCTGCTAATACCCGGTATTTATAGGTCCTGGCTTATTCAGCCTGTCCCCAGCCCTGGAGCGTCTGTTCCTGCTGAGACCCAGCACAGTTCATTGCCGGAGTGATTGGCTCACTGGTGGAGCAAAGCCCTTGCTGGGAAACAAAGTCATCTTTTTCCCTTGTTGTGCTGTCTAGAAAATGAAAATTGATTTCCTTTGCTCGATGTGTTTCCTTTCCCCAGCCTAGGGGTGTTCCCACAGATGATGCTCTGGCTCCAGAACAAGGGAAGCCTCCCCAGGCACCCACCACCGTGTCATTTGTGTGGTACGTTGTAGGAACAAAATTGATTTTAGAAGCTGCCAGAGCATCCCCAGTGCCATTCTCAGCGTTCAGTACTGTGGTGCTGGATGCTCTGGATGTTTGCATGGCTGTTTTTTAGCAGGTTAGCCTCTGGCTGCTTTCTCTGGGCTCTGCAGGGAGATGTCCCTGTGGTGCTGATGATTGCTCCAACCTCCTGCAGTGATTAACTCTCACTGATGTCTCTCATGAGGACTAATTAGTCAGCGCAGCCTGGTTTGCCCCATTCCTTCCATGCCCCCTTGTTATCCCCAAGATGGCTTTCCTGTCATCCTCTATTCTCAGTTCCATCCTTGGAGGAGCTGGAGGGTGATGAGTGACCCCACAGCAGCCTGATACCTGTTTGGAAAGGTGGGTGAGAGCAGAACTAGTGTCCTCCTTCTTCAAGGGGCAGAAGGTATAAGGAAAAACAGATTTTTTGGGGTCTGAACTAATGCTTGCAATGAGGTGTGAGCTCAGGGGATACTCTTAGGTGCTTTGCTCCCTCTGCAGCAACCTGGGGGCTGCTGGAGTGTCCCAGATGATTGGAAGTGGCAGTCCCTTACCTGTCAGCTGGCTGAAGGTAGTGACAAATCGGCTGCTGATGGACTTGAATTCATTGTTGGCCAGGGAGATGCGATGGATCCCCTCGGAGACACTCCTCATGGCTTTGTAGATTCCAACGGGGAAGGTCATCAGTTTGCAGTTGGCCAGATCTGCACACAGAGAGACCCAAGCAACGGTCTGATAACTTCAGTCATCCTGCTCCCCTGTGTCCCTAACTCCCTGGGAGTAGCAGAGCAGTGAAGAGATGCTTATTTCTGGAGCAGGGATTTCCCTGGACATGCTCCTGGCTGGATTTCTCATGGTCATGAGTGGTTGTCCCATGGAAAGCCATGAACAGGGGAAAAAGATTTTGTTGAGCTTCTCACCTTCTTGTTTTGTAGTGAGTTGTTTCTCTTTCCCCTCCCAGGAGACACTAGGGATGGAAACCTTGTTATCCCAGCTCCAAGGCTGGGCTCTGCTTCCTGCCCCCTCCCGAAAGCCTCTGTGGGGGCTGGTGGAGCCAAGCTCCATCCTCCCACTATTCTCTCAGGAGGGTGTGGAGAGCTTGAGCGATGAAGCTCCAGCTCACGGCATATGCTAGTTTATATCCCAGGGCTGGGAATCCAGTGGGAATAAAAAGGAGTGGCTTTCATCTTTCTCCTTTGATGAACTGCACCCTGCTCTTGAGTATTAGCTGGAAATGGAGAAATTGCAGGAAAACACTAATCTGATAACGCAACATGGGGAAAATCTGCTCCTGTCACTGCTCGCAAGGAGGGACACATCCCATGGGATTATGTGAACCTGCTCTAACTTTGTGGGGCTGAGGGCCCTTTGTCGGAGCCTTTCTCTTCTTCAGAGCTGTGAGGAGGGAGCGCTGACAGCTTTTTTTAGACTGGCAGTGAAAAATAGAGCTCTGCGCTGGGATATCCGATCCTTGTCCGCGCCCCAGGCGGGAGCCGAGATGTAGTTCTGGACTTACCCAGGGAATCCTTTTTGTTCTCCACCGTGTCGTTCACCTTCCTGGCCACCCGGGCGACCGCCTCCCCCATCCTCTTCTGCATGCGGGCGGCTGATCCCGCCGGGAATGCGCTTCGGACTGGGGGATCCAGGGCTGGAGGGAGAAATCAGCCACCCCGGCCTCTGGGACAGGGATACTAAAAATAGCCGACAGGATCAGTGTGCCCAGGGGAGGGAGGGAGGGAGGCTGTGCTGGGGCTGGCATGTCCCTCAGGAGTGAAATTCCCAGCTTTCCAGGATGGTGCTTTTGGTGTATGTAGATGCATCCTATTCCTTGGCTCGGAGTATGGGGATGTCCCCTTTCCTGCTTTGGGATATGGCGATTCATCTCCTCTCTTGGTTTAGGAAATGAGGATGCATCCCTTTGCCCAGTCTGAGGTATTTGGATGCATCCCCCTTCTTTGGATATGGATATGCCATATTGGATGTGCCATTTTCCCGGTTTGGGATATGGGGATGAATCCTATTCCCTGGTTTGGGATATGGGCACAAGTCTCTTCTCCTAGTGTGGGATATGGGGATGCATGCCCTTTCCTGGTTTGGCATAAGGGGATGAAACCCTTTTCCTTATTTGGGATATAGAAATCCATGCGCTTTTCCTGGTTTGGGATATGGAGACGAATGCTCTTCCCTGGTATGGGATATGGGGATAAAAACCCTTTCCTGGTTAGGGATATGTGGATGCATTCCTTTTCCCGATGACTTCATTCAGCTCGGTCTAGCCAAAACATTTTGGTCCTGGACTGGACGGAATGCCAGGACCCACCACCCCGACTGTCTTTCCTTCTCCCCGCAAAAATACGGAGTCTTCCCACGCCGGGAGTTGAACCCGGGCCGCCTGGGTGAAAACCAGGAATCCTCACCGCTAGACCACGTGGGAAGCACGGGCAAGGAGGCGCGGTGCGGCGCCTGCCCCCTGGCGGCGGCGGCGGGCGGGGCCGGGCCAGCCCGGGGCGGGGCCGCTCCGCCCGCGCCGCTCGGCGGGGACAAAGCGCGGCGCCGAGCGGGGGCCATGTCGTCCGCAGGCGGCCGCCAGCCCAGCCAGAGCCGGGCCATCCCCACCCGCACCGTCACCCTCAGCGACGCCGCGCAGCTCCCCGCCGACTACTGCACCACCCCCGGCGGGACGCTCTTTTCCACCACGCCGGGAGGTAAAAGCGCCGCGCCCGCCGGGGCCTCTGGGGGAACGCGCCCGGGCCAGCCCGCCGCCCCTAGCGCCGCGTGTCGCGGGCGTACCGTGCCTACCGCGCCTATATCCCCTCTATATGGTGTTGATATGTAGCGCCCGCCGCCCGTTCTCCTCACCGCACACGCGTGGAGATGAGTTTATTATTTTTCCGGGACATAACCGGGGGCGCGGAGGGTCCCGGCAGGGGAGCAGCTGGATCCCGGGACGGCTTGGCAGGAAGCTCTCGGTGGGACGCGGGCACTGGGGGGGTCGGTGGCTCGGCCCTACCCCATCCTGGCACCGCGGGGTCGTGACATGACCGTCCCTGAGCAGAGGAGAGGGACACGTGGTATTTCGGGGCGCCGCTTCCATCGGCATCCCCGGGACGCGTTCCCACCCCTGCCGTGAGTTTGCCAGGTCTCTGCGCCGGGACAGCCGGGACCCAGTTGCCGCCGGGGTGTTTGGCCACCGCCGGATTATCGCCTGTCGTGCCCAGATAAGAGCGGGCAGAGCGGCGGCGCACAACCCCTGGCCCTCCCCGCCGATCTTTGGCGGAGAACCTTGGCCAGCGTGCCCGTCCCGCCGGGAAACTCCTTCGGCAAACAAGCGCTGCCGAACCGGATTCCCCCACTCTCCTCCCGTCCGCCCCCCAGGCACCCGGATCATCTACGACCGCAAGTTCCTGCTGGACCGCCGCAACTCCCCCATGGCCAAGACCCCGCCTTGTCACCTCCCCAATATTCCCGGTGTCACCAGCCCCGGCGAGGCCGGCGAGGAGCCCAAAGCGGATGCCAGCAGCTTGAACCACCAGGAGGGCAAGCCATCCATGGGTAAGGGACCCCCGGGATGGGACAGGAGGGATTTGAGGTGGAGGATGACACCCCTAACCCTGCTCTCCTTGCCTCTTGCCAGGGGACGATGCTCAGTTCGAGATGGATATCTGAGCGGGAACCACGGAGAGGCAGCAACTCCCCAGACCTGTGCACCCCCCATTTGACTTGGCAGGATCCGTCCCGGCGAGGTGGAGTTGGCAGCGGTCCCCACCAGCATCCCCTCTCCACCCTCCTCCTCCTCTTTTTTGCGGGGAGTGCAGCTCTGTCTTCTCCCTCTTTGCCGGTGACTGTCCCAGCATGTGCCAGGCGGAGCATCCCTTCTGGATCTGGCCCTATTCCTCCTCTTCCACCTGGCCAGCAGCCTGATGTCTACCAGGCTTCTTTTAAAAATATCCCTTTGCCTCTTTTGCTGCCTCGTGCCCCCCCCCAATCCCCCTCTTGTTACCCAAACCTCCCATTGCCAGCAGCTCGGTGTTCTGGAGCTCTGTCACCCCCTTTGCCCCCTTCTCCTGGAAAATTTGGGCAGCCTGTCAGGAGGAGGGGAAAACATCACTCCTAAAATCACGCACCTGCTTATACCCTGGGGAGGGTATTTTTTGAGGATGTGTTGGTATTCAATGAAGGACAACATCGGGAGCTCATTCCCTTCGGTGCTCCAGGGGTCTGGTGTAGTCCCTGATGGAATCAGCCAGCATGTCCACATCTCACCTACCCAGATTTCTTCCATCTTGGCCCTCTAGCCAGGGGTTGTGTTCCCCAGCCACCAGCCAGGACTCCCAGCAATGTAGCCTTATATTATAAAACCCCCTTGCTTTTATTTTTGGTACTAAAAAGGGGCAGTACCCCCAACAACTTCTTCTGGGCTGGGGCCAAGTGCCTCTGGGAAAGTGCTTTGTAGTGCTTGGGTTTTTTTACTCCCCTCCCCTTCCCCCCAGCCCTTTAAAATGTGAATCCTACAGGGGGAGATCCCTCTGGCACTGTTGGATGTCTCAGGAATCACTGGGTGTCTCTGGGGGCTGTGGGGGCTCGCCAAACACCATAGGGATGGGGTGCTCTCCTCACAGGGTGCTGCCATCAATGCCATCCTCTGCTCAGTTTTCAGGATGGGATTTCTCCCAGCTGGATCATGCTGTTGTGGATAAAGCATTTCCACGTTAACCTCCCCTTTGCCAGCCTGGCATGGCACGGACATCTTGAACCTCCCCTGGAGATGGGATTTATTTTTCCCTCTCTCTCCACGCGACTGTTGCCCTGAGCAAGGCCGTGTGTGGCTGCAGTGGTGCTAGGCCGCGCCCCCCAATCCCACCAGCCCCCCAGTTTTGATTTTTTACTGCCTGTTGGGAGCCATCACCAGCTCCACAACCTTCTCAAGTGCCATTTTATCAGCCCCCACCTGAGTGCCTGCTCCATCCATCCTCCCTCCCTCACTGGGGTCGGCCCCCACCTATGTACCCAGCCCTGGGGGGCCCGTGCTGGGGAGAGGGACATCCCACAGGCTTTGTGCACTTTCCATCCCATAATTTATTTCTCTAGGTGTGTTTGGCATGGGGCAGCGCTGGTGGCGAGCTCCCATCTTCCAGCTGCTTTTTTTCCCAAGGAGGGGGCTGCCCCTCGTTTTGGGGGGTAGGGGGAGGAAGAAGTAAAAGCACAGCCCAGGGGAATGGGTTGTCTTTCCCATCCTTTCCCTCGCGTGGGAGGTGAGGTGAATGTGGCAGCCTGGCCGCCGTAGGCGCACGAGTGAGTGAGTGCGAGTAGCAATATGTATATGCGTGTGGGTGGGTGGTGATAAGACACACACAAATATATATATTATATATAAATAAATATATTTTCCTTGAAGTGAAGATCCTAGGAGGTCAGTTAGGCCCTCGGATCGAGGGAGGGGCAGGGGGTGAGGACATCCTTGGCAGAGCGAGGATGGCCACCGTGGATACAGGGACCTGGTGCCCTCAGCACAGCTGCTCGTTTTGGGAAACCTGCTCTGCTAGCCAAAAATAATTAGACCGTATCCAAGGACAACGTGACTTAATGGACAGGAGCCGGAGGGAAATCTTTTTTGTTGTTATTTTTTTTTTTTCTTTAAATGTCTTCTTTCCCAGCTTCCTTGTGTCTCCGTTCCCCATCCCAGCAACTTTCTCCCGGTTCTGTTTCATAAGCAGGCTTGGGGCTGAGCAGGGAGGGAGTGCCTGGCCTCACCGGGGCGTTCCTCTGCTAGTCAGGGGATCCATTTGCGATTTCTGTTTTTTACTGTCTCTTCAAGCAGGTATTTGGGAGGAGAAAAGCTTTTGCCAGTGGTTGCTGTTACAGTGAGATCAATAAAGATTTTGGTTCTTCTAAATCAAGGTGATTTGGACTGTGATTCAGGGGCTGGGGAGGATTTTCCCTTCCCTTTGGAGCAAACTCCCCTCATGGGCTATCTGCCAGTCATGCCCAGAGAGCAGGGAAGGATCAAACCCAGACCCAGCAGCTGAGGGTTAAATTGCAAAATGTCAGACACAGAGAAGCCTGATTTTCCCATAGTTCTCCCATGTGCAAAAGTGCCCCAAATGGATCATTTATCCTGTCTCCAGTTGCTACGTCATCCCTGAAGGTCTTCAAGGCCAAGTTGGATGGGACTTGGAGCAACCTGGTCTAGTGGAAGGTGTCCACCAATCTTGGCCTTGAACCCTTCAGGGGATAGGACACCATTAATATATGTTAATATATTACATTTTAATATAATTTTTAATTTTTTTTTTAACGAGGTCAGTCTCTTTTATACCATCCACTGTAATTGGGGAGGAATCTGAGGAGCAAAAGCCTTTTCCCCACTATGACAGCAATGGGATGTCTGTCCCCTCCCTCTGGCTACAGAGGGTGCCCCCAAATATTTGCAGGGCCACCAGCATCGCTTGGGGATGCATCCCTGGAGGACACCTCAGCTCTGTGTGTGAAATACCACAGCGGCACATCACATTCCCAAAGCATTCAGATCCCAGGGGTGAAGCCGGGAGGGCATTTCCAAGGATTTGGGGGCCTCTTGAAGCAACCTGGTTTGGCTGTACTTGGAGTGGTCCTGCCATGACCTCCCGTGGATTCTGCTCATATTGCAGCAGTTTAATTCTGCAGTGTCAGGGAAATTTGGAGCGTGCGTATGGAGAGGAACCCGACGAGAAAAATTGCTGATGAGGCATTTGGGAGCTTCTTTTCCCTGGATCTGGTTTTGCCCGTGCAATGCCAGTGACAGCTGGTTACATCCCAAATTTTGGGTTTGGCTTTTTTTTTTTTTTAATGTGTTAATCCCAGCTACCAAAGCCCCGGTAGAGAGGGGTGTGTGTATGTATCCCTGGGGTTTGATGTGCTCCTCCCTAAGGAGCTTCCAGATACTTATATGGGATCTTAAAATGGAGAATTAAAATAAAACTAGTTTTAAAAGTTACAAAATTTCAATCTAGGACTGTAAATGCAGCAGAGCAGCTGAGGGCAGGGTATTTTGGCTGAGCTAGATGCTGGGAGCCTGGCTAGGATCTCGGGTCCTGACGAGCAAACTTTCCAGCCCTTCTTTCCAGCTGTTACCATTTTCGGACTAGCTTTGGGCTGCGTTTACATTCCTGGCCCTCCTTCCCAGTACCAGTGAACATGTTAATGCCATTTTTCTCCTTTTCCTTCGCCCCACTGGAGTCCTATAAACACTGGTTTGGAGCAGCATGGCAGCAGTGGATAGTGCTGGGCGTGGGCAAGGCTGTAGCGCTGGGGTGGCTGAGGGGGAGGTGGGGTTGGGGTCCTACCTGGGGGGCTCCAAGGGTCACTGTTTTCACCCAAATGGAATGTGGGAAGGCAGATAGGAGCTGAAAGGATTGGGGTTTTACGGATTAGCTAAAATAGCATCTTTGCCTGGCAGTGAGGGAAGCCTGAAGCCGCCTGATGGATTCACTCTGTGCGGTGGTGGACTCTGGGCAGGAGATGGGCAGAGCTGGGTGCTGGATCTGCTGGTACTGGTGAAGCCATAGCAAGAGCCCACCAGGGTGCCTGTAGGGTGCTGGGCAACAGCTGGGTGGGCCGCAGCCTTATTCCCCAGGAGTCTGAGTGACCTGAGCAAGGAAGGACAGCTCTGAGACTTGGGGGTCTGGAGCTGCCCAGATGTTTCCGATGGAGACAGGCTGGGAGAGCAGGGGGCATTCATGTGGAAAAGAAAAAGCTCCAGGGAGACCTTAGAACCCCTTCAAGTGCCTAAAGGGGCTCTCAAGAGAGCTGGAGAGAGATTTTGGACAAGGGCATGGAGTGCCAGGACAAGGGAGAACGGTTCTGAGCTGCCAGAGGGAGGGCAGGGTTAAATGGGATATTGGGCTTCCATCACACGCATCCCTGTCTCCCATTTCTGGGAAGGAAAAGCACTTTTTGGCTTTGAGAGGTGCCGGCAACGTCTCGATGCCCCCAAAACGGCAAACCTGGCTGGGGTGGCGGCGTCTGACAGTCCCCTCTCTGTTCCCAACCCCTCTCTAGTTTGTCACCGGGAGATGATGGAAGGATCAGCGTGGTGGGGGTTGCTGCGTGCTGGGGGTCCCCGCGACGATGGGGGCTGCGTGTCAGGGGTCCCTAAGGGGACAAGGGCTGTGTTTGGGGGATTCTGCGGGTGGGGGTGCTGCGTGCTGGGTGTCCCCGAGGTGCCGTGGCCGTGACCCGGGGGTGTCCCGGCGGCGCTGGGGGTGCAGGGGGCGGTGCCGGAGGCGCGTCCCGGGGCGGGGGGCGGTCCCAGACGCCCCTCGGCCCCGTCCCGGTGCCCGCCCCGGTCCCTCCCCCGCCGACGCGCCGGCGGTCGGCGCGGCCGCGGGGCTGCGCTCCCGCCACCGCTCCCGCCGCCCCCATGGGGCGCCCGACGGCGCGGCCGGCCCGGCGCGGGAGCTGAGCCCGGAGCCCTCCAGGTACCGTATCCCCGCCGAGACCGGGCATTCCCCCTCTCCGAGCCGGGCGTTCTCACCCCGACCCCAGGGACTGGGTGTTCTCCCCCCTCCAGCCCCCGGAACCGGGCATCCTGCCCCGCTCCGCGGGGTTAAGCATTACCCGAGCCCCGGACCGCGCATCCCCCGCCCGGGACCGGCTGCCGCTCTCATCCCCTCCCCGGGGGTGCGGGGGAAAGGGGAGAGAGGGGACAGGAACTGCCCTCGAGGGTGCCCCCCCACCCCTCGGGGGGGTTTGTGTTGGACACCCGGGGGGCTTCTTGGGCGGGGGTGTCTGCCCCCAAGTCCAGGCAGGCGGGACAGTGAGGGGAAGGTTTATTTCGCCCCTGGAGCACAGATCCCACGGCGTGGCCATGAAGTGCCCCAGCCGTGGCGAGGAGGGTTTATCCGGAGCCAACGCTGGGCTTCAAAGCTCTGGAAAATAGATGGATCACTAGTTTTGAGGCCCAGCATGCGCACCCACGGACGGCATCCTCCCATCTCTCCTGCCTTTGCAGTCGCTTTTCCTATTTAAAAGGGGCTTTTCTCTCCCTCTTTTGGCCTGGAAGCCAGCCCCACCGGGCTGGGAGCCCAGCACGGCTGTCGGCCGGTGCCGGCTGTGCCTGCTCCGGCTCGAGTTCCCCTGAGCGAGTTTTGGATTTGCATCTCTTGGCTGTGCCTCCCTTGCACCCCTAAAAGCTGCCTGGGGGAACAAGCTCTGGAAGCGGGGAAGTGCAGGATGAAGATGGAGGAGGAAGAGGAGCAGATGTAGCCGAGGTTTGGGGTTTGGCTCCGCAGCCTCCCGTTTAGGGAGCACGAGAGGAGCGGGAAGCCTGGGATGGGTTTCCCGCTGGCACGTGGCAGGGATGGCGCCGAGCGCGGTGGGCTCCCAGCCCCGTGTGGACAGGGTGTCTTAGGAGCAAGGCTGCCTACTCCCGCTGAGCTCCTGCCCAGCTCCTCCGGGCTGAAAACTATCAGAAACCTCTTCCAGGCTGCGTTTCCGATGGCTACCGGACTTTTCCGGACCTGCTTCCCTGCCCTTTTCCCAGCGCATCCTCTTAGTGCTAGGGGAGCGAACACCCCCTCGTCTTCCCGCAGCGCTGCTGGCCGTGGCACCCTCGCATCCTGAGCTGTGCTCCCGTTGTTTTTCTGCCCCGAATGGGAGAAAACAGCAGGTTTTGGGATGGCTGGGCTGGCAGCAGGCAGGCATTGCCTGAGGAGGAGGCAGACAGGCAGCGGTGGTAGGACATTTCCTTCCTGGAAGGCAGGAAGTGATTATGTCTTTGCACGGAGCATAAAAATAACGGGTAGGTCTCTGTTGTGAGCAAAACTCTCCTGGGATTTGCTTGATTTTTGCTTTATTTATTACGAGAGTGGGGTGGGGGAGAGATCTGTGAGCCCCGAGTCCTACTGCATCCCAAACCACGGTGCTGGTGTGCATAAGGTGCTGCTTGTCCTGGGAAAGGTGTGGTCAGCAGCGCTTCCTCAGGTGTGGAAAAGCGGCCCCGTGTAAAAGGAGCCGTCCCGTTGCTCCGGCAGCCTTGCCCGCGTTGGGAGGGGAGCCGTGGTTAGCTATGAATAGCACAAAATCATAGCCCTCGCTTTCCTAAAACGCCCTGGCTGGCTCCGCGTGGCGCTGGCCATCCCGGGCTTGCGAGCAGGGGGTTGTGCTGGGGGGCGCAGCCCGAGTTCCCCACCTTTGGGGACACCCTGTTCCCCCCTGCCAGCCGGAGCGGGGTCACACTGCAGAACCGCCGGCAGGGAAAAGCTTGGCAGGTCTGGTTTGGGTGTGGGGCTGTGGTGCTTCCTGGCAAGCTGGGGACTGTTTGGTGTTGGACAAAAGCTTTGCCCACAGATCGCCGGTCTCTTTGGAGATGCCCCCCAGCCTTTGTCTTCATGTTTTATGGCTTTTTATTTTGTTTTTTCTGTGTGCTACTGAAAGGAAACCCTTCAGGCGAGTGTGCTCACAGACCTTGAAACCACTGTCAGCGAGCTGACGGCACAACTGGCAACACTGGTGCTTCCGGGTCAGGGCTTTGTTCCTCTTTCCATTGTTGCTCATTGATAAAGCCCCTCACCTCAACAGCAAGCAGCCCAAGCATCTCCTGCCTGCCCAAAAAGCAGCGCCCCAGGGCCAGGTGGGATGCGTGAGGGAGCCTGCCAGCGGGCCTTAAAAGTTGAGTGATATGAGGCAGCAGTTACAGGTGGGCTCTTTGCAAAACCCTGGAGTCACTCAGTGGTTTAGAAGGGATCTTAAAGGTCATCTCCTTCCATCCCCTGCCCTGGGCAGGGACACCTTCCACCAGAGCAGGTTGCTCCAAGCCCCATACAACACTTCCAGGAACGTAATTCCTCTCAGGCTGTGCTTAGCAAGGCAGGTTAATAATGCTGGTTAATAATGATGATGGAAACGAGGTTTGTGAAGGGCTGCAGCCTGGATACCATTCCCAACAGATACCAGCATCCTCCTCATGGTGGGGAGCAGATGGCCATCCCCATTTGTGGGGTGACTTTTTTTCTCGTCCATTCCCAGTCTCAAACAGCTTTCCTTGGCTTCAGGCTGAGGAGCTCTAAGTCAAATAACTAAAGGCAAGTTGGTCACATGGAGGTTGGGGATATAGATCTTGGTTTTCTATCAAAAGGCAGGAGCATGTTGGGAAGGGGGTGTGAAATGTCTGATCCTTGTTATTCTCCCTTGGATCCTTGGATGCTCCCCCTTGGATTTGGGGGCAGGCATCCCACCAATGCTCTCCTGTGCTGCTCGGCAGATGCTGGTAGGGGAGTCGGCAGCACCGACCCCAGCCTGATTGGGAAACAACTCTGGACTTTCTAGGAAATACTGCTTATTTAGTTATATTTTTGGCTGTTGCCACTGGCTCTCCGAGGAGCTCATGAAGATGAAGGGCAGTCGCTTTTTCTCCTTTAAAGATATTAATAAATCAGTCGAGTTTGTAAAAGCAGTGCTGTCTGCTGTTTGTCGCTTTTCCAGGGCCTTCTCCTGCCTGTGGCAAAGCGCTTTTAGGTTGATTTGAGGCATTTGGTTCTTTGCCTTGTTTTACCCTCAGAGCTCAGTGGGTGGACAACACGTTCCAAATAATCCGCAGCTTAACGTGTTATTTCTCACTTTTATTTTTTTTTTGTTTTATTATGTTTTTTTAAGAAGCTGGGCCGCTTCCTTCCGGCATCGCCTGGAACAACAGGAGCCCGCTTCCCTTGCAGCCTTTGCTGTGGGATATCTCCCAGCACAGACAGGCAGGCTGTCCCAGAGAAGCTGTTTGTGTGTTATTTAATTTTTCACTGTTTTTTTGAAAAAGAAGGTTAAAGAGCACGCCGGGGCGGGGGGCTCAGCTCCAGCACTTCCTTCGGGCTCTGGTGATGCCCCTCCGGCTGCATCGAAGCTTCCTGCTGGCCTGCAGTGTTTCCTGCCCCCCTGCTTGGCTCAGCAGTGCTCCAGGGGTGCCCCTCAGTCCCTGGAGGATGCATCCATACCGACTCCATGCTGAAAAGCCGCAGGGGCTGCCCCACCCCGAGGAAGGATAGATGCTTCAGGAGGATGCCTCCATTGCTGCTGCTTCTTCTCATAGGGCTTTGCTTTTCATTTAGAAGAGCTTTAAAAGCTATAAAATATCTCGAGGATGCACGGAAGGAGGTTTATTTATTTCCTGCTGACAATGAGGCGGCCAGGCAAGTGCACGCTTCCTCCTCGGCGCGGTGGCCGGGGCAGATGCATCCTGCAGCTGCAGCCCGACCGCCTCCCACTATATTTAGTCCATTGTTTGCTCCAGCTTTGAGTCCTTGCCAGGTCTCTGGGTGTGGGAATGGCCCCTGTGCCGGGCGGCAGGGGAGAGGAGCAGCTCGGAGAGGTGGGAAGATGGAGGGCCGAGCGCTGTTACAGTGTCGTGACTTCTGTGAGAGAGGCTGTGGCATCCGCATGGGATCTGATGGGATGCTCAAGTGGAATTCTTGGGATGCTCCCGGTGCTGCTGGTGGCTCATGTGGCATTCCCTGTCCAGGCTTGAAAACGGGGGCTGGAGGGGAAGGGAAATGCTTCTGCCTTGCCCAGCCTGAGGCTCCGCTCTCTCTTTAGGCAGAAAGAATAATTAATGGGCAGTGCTTTGAATTTAGGCAAAACACCTGGAGAGGAACACTGCTGGTTTGTTCGGTGGGATGTCCTCGTGCAGGGTGTTGGTTCTTTTGGCAGCTGGGGAGAAAATGGGCTCTTTGTTCAGGAACCTTGGCCACGATTGATCTCGGGCTTGGCTTTGGGGTCTGCGAAGAGATGAGCTGCTGGCTGGGGGAATATTTCTGGGGTTTGTCCCCAAAAAAGGTGCAGACAGGAGGCCAGGGTGCTGTGCAGGGGGATGTTGTCTCTGCATCCTCTCCCTCCTAGGAAGGCAACCCCCAAATACTGCATGGTGAAAGGGAAGGGATGCTCAAAACCAATCCACCCCAGCTGTGGCTAATGCCATTATAAAATCCAGGCTTACTCCCCAGCCTCCTAACCTGGAACTGTAGAATCCCAGAATGGTTTGGGGTGGGAAGGACCTTAGAGATCATCTCGTTCCAACCCCCTGCAATGAGCAGGGACACCTTCCACTAGATCAGGTTGCTCCCAGCTCCACACAGCCTTGAACACTTTGAGGGCTAAGGCATCAACAACTTCTCTGGGCATCCTGTTCCAGTGCAGGAGCTTCTCATGTACCTGTGTCCAGCTATGGGGAAAAGAATGATGTTTAGGGCAGTCCAGAGCCCTTTGCTGTGCTGGTCCCAGCCAGGCTGGGCCCTGGGCTCCTGCTTCCCTCGACTGGCCTGTGTTGGTGGCTTTGTTGCATCTCTTCCTGTTGCATCCACCAGCAATATCTGATAAAATTTTCAGCCAAGATAATTTTATCTGTTTTCCTGGGGTAGGGTTTTGCGTCCCTACCCATCCCAGTTTGTATCCCATCTTGCAGACTAGACACCTGGGGCGGGGTGTAAGTCCTCCTGCTCTCATCAGATGCAGCAATACCAGTAAAAAGCTGCTCCAATATAGGTAACACCAGCACTTCCCTCTTCCCGTGGCCTTTTAGAGCAGTTCCTGTGGCTTCCCTGAGCACCCACTTTGGGTAATTTTGGTACTTTTCTTGCTTGGTTTTGCCTGCCCAATCTAAGCAGGGAGTGGGGGAAGAAGCTGAGATGTGATTTCTTCTCTTCATTAATTTCGTGGTTTGAAAGACAATTTCCAAATCTGCCCAGCGCCTTTTATGCCTGTTATTTCTTGGTGTGGTTTGTCAGGAAAAGAAAATATCCCTGGGGGTTTTAGGGTGAAGGTGGGTGTCTATGGGGAGGGGGGGAAAGACAAAGGAAATACTGAAGCTGCCTGCCTCGAAACTGGGGGTGGAATCTCCATTATCCAACATGGGGATGGCTGGAGCAAACCCAGAGACATTGATCCAGCCCACTGTTGAAAAGATTCACCCATTCTGAGCAAGATTAGGAAAAAAAAGCATCCTGGCTGGATGCCTCATTCCTGTTTGCTGCCTGGGCTCTCCAAAGCCACGAGCACTTGCTCTGAAACACTCAAAACCTCCCTATTTTTTTTTTTTTTTTTTTTTTCCTTTATTTTTGCCCTCACAGTGTTTACATGAAAGAAACACTCAAGAGGACTTGGAGAAACCACACCGGCCTGAAACAGCTGTTTTTGTTTCCTCCCCACCCCCCTGCGCCCCCTGCTCTTGTGTGTAAAAGAAACCAGGCTGCCTAATGGTGCAGAAAATTCACAGTAAAGCAACAAGTTTTCCACGGAGCAGAGAAGAAAGATGGGGAGGAGGGGAAAATGTGTGCCTGGGCACAGTCTGGACTAGAAATAGCACATTTTCCGCAGGCTTTTTCCCCCACTTGAAGCATTTGCAGCTGCTGGGGGCATCACATTTGCTGAGATTGCAGAAAGAGATTGATCCTGTGCTGCCTGTAAGGCAGGAAGAGCAGCTGCAGAAGGATTTGTAGGGCTGGGTTAAAGCCATTCCCGGTATTCTCGGAGCTGAGCATCGCCTCGGAGCAGGTATCGTCCCCCTTCTGGGTTATTCCCATGCAGCACAAAGGAGGTTTTGCTGGGGACCATCTCGTTAGGAGTGGGCAGAGTTTTTGCCTTTTCCAGGCTACCCCTTTGACATCTCTGGCTTTGTTGGGAAGCCGGGATCCGGCCCTGGCTGGCGCAGACAGTCGGCTCATTGTCCCTGAGCGCTTGAGTGTGGCAGGATGCTCCTGGCCGCCGCCAGGCCTGCCCCTTTGGATTCCGTCCTCGTTAGGGATGAGCTCCCTGGGGACAAAGCGGGGGGTGCTTTTGGGGTCCCCACCTGCCCTGGCTGCTCCCCCGGGATGGGGATAACCGGCTGCTGTGAAGGCAGCTTCCAGACTGGCACGCACAGACCTGCTCCAGATGTGCTCCTACACCCAAAATTACCAAATATCCACTAACACGTGCTCCCTGTTCAAAAGTTTTCTGTGTGGGGAGGGACTCAGGAGTGGTTTGTGGATGCTGGGAAAGCGGGGGACGAGGCTCAGGCACAGTGCCACATGCTGACTCAGCAGATTTTAGGGACCGGATCCAGCCTTTAGCCCTTTATTCCCCCTCTCCCTCTTCAGCCCTGCTTTCAGCTCCCCAATGGAGCAAGCTGCATGGCAGGCAGGAGGAAAGCCTTTTGTGGGAGCGGGAGGGAAAGGGCTGGCTTAGCGTTCCTTCCCTTGACTGGCTGTCAGCAGGGGGTTGCCCTGTGCCTGCCTGGGATTTTCCCATCCTAAATCAGGAGTGGCTGAAAAATAAATAAATTCCTCCTTCCTTTTCCCCCCTACCCTTTTTTGTTTGGTTGGTTTGGTTTGGTTTGGTTTGGTTTTGGTTTTTCATTTGGTTTGGGGTTTTTTGTCCTCCCTGCTGCTGCGTGCCCGTCCTGGCACAGCTGCCCACGGATGATGGGTACGACAGCGAGCGCAGCACAGCAGGCAGTCTCGGCATCCCCCCTGGAGAGTCGGGCACCAGGAGACGGCAGCATGGAGGACCAGCACTCCCTCAGCATCCACTCCTTCCAGACCCTGGGGCTCCACAACAGCAAGGCCAAGTCCATCATCACCAACAAAGTGGCACCTGTGGTCATCACGTAAGTCCTCGGCAGCCTCCAAAATTCTGGGTTTCTCCACCCTCTTCTCTAAGTACTGGGATTTGTTTCAATCTTGACCTA
This sequence comes from Hirundo rustica, assembly GCF_015227805.2. Taxonomy (NCBI): domain Eukaryota; kingdom Metazoa; phylum Chordata; class Aves; order Passeriformes; family Hirundinidae; genus Hirundo; species Hirundo rustica. The sequence continues at coordinate 3,138,718 of NC_053457.1, forward strand.
TGCCGTTATTTCTTTCTTTTACCCACCTGCATGTGGCTCTTGCAGGTACAACTGCAGGGAGGAGTTCCAGATCCATGATGACCTGCTGAAGGCCAACTACACGGTGGGACGCATTTCTGAGGCCACGCTGGATCACTACCTGGTGCAGGTGAGCATCTCTGCTGCTGAATTCATCACCCAGCTCATTTCAGCCTGGGCTTTAGGGACCTCAGGAGTGTTTTGGGGTGGCTCATTTTGAAGATCTTGTAGAAAAAGGCACTTTTACACTCAGCTGTGTTGGAGTCCCACCTTGCTCAAATCCACTGATGTCCCACCTTCTGTCTTCTGATATTTTGCAGGGGAAATACTTCATGGTCAGGGATGTATATGGAAAATTAGATGTTTTGAACACTACTGGCAGCTGTGGTGCTCCCAACTTCCGACAGGCCAAAGGAGGATATGCTGTGTTTGGGATGGGGCAGCCCAGCCTCAACGGCTTCAAGCTCGTGCTGCAGAAGCTGCAGAGAGAAGGCCACAAGGTTGGTGAGAGGGTGGAACTGGGGTGGAAAAAAGCCAGGAGAGCTTTGAGTCAGCCTCTCCGCTGCTATTTGCAGGAATGTGTCTTCTTCTGTGTCCGTGAGGAGCCTGTAGTCTTCCTGCGGCTGGAGGGGGACTTTGTTTCCTATACCCCCCGGGGCAAGGAGAACCTCCACGAGAACCTGCAGCACCTGCAGCGGGGCGTGCGGACGGAGAGCCTGGAGCTGGCCATCCGCAAGGAGGTGAGCTGGCACGGGAAAGGCGCACATCCCACGTGCCAGCTCATAGGCAAGCGGAGGTGTTGTTACAGATGGGGCTTCCCCCGTGTCTCCTATAGATCCGCGACTTCGCGCAGCTGAGCGAGAGCATCTACTACGTGTACAATGACATTGAGCGGCTGCGGGATGAGCCCCATGCCGTGCGGGTGCAGTGTGATGAGGACATCCAGGTCACCGATGAGGTCTATCGCAGACCTGTTTTCCTCCAGCCCTCCTACAGGTCTTTCCCTCCTTCTCCTTCTCCTCCTCCTCCTCCTCCTCCTCATGCACGGTGAGGGCTCTTGGCATCCCTTAAGCCACATATCCTCCATGGTGGTGGGGATGAAGCCTCTCCGTGGTCCCATCCTAACAAGGGCTGTCCCCATCCCGGCAGGTACCACCGGCTGCCCCTGCCTGCTGAGGGAGCCCCTTTGGAGGAGCAGTTTGATGCTTTCATCCGCTTCCTCAGGGTGAGCTGAGAGAAAGCACCTGATCCGTGGGGCCTCCTTGGGGGTTGGGATTTGCTCCTCTGCTTTGTCAGAGACTGCAACTGCCTAAGAGCATCTTCTGGTTTTCCTTAACTCTGCATACTAGAGGATGTCTGTGCCTGCAGATCCCACTCCCCTTGCTGTAGGATCTTCCTGGAGAAGTCCATGTTGTCCAGCAGTTCATCCCTACCCTTGGCTAGAAATGGCCGTCCCTGACCACCTTCGGGCAGCTCTTTGCTAAGTGGCTTTGGCAGGAATTACCTGTATTTGCTGCAAAGGTTTTCCATGTCAGAGCTGCCTTTTTTTTTTTTTACATTCTGGAAGATGAAATCTCAGTGAGCTGGGGATGAGTGGTAGGAACATCTCCAGTGGGGTGGACAGGGGAATACAGTGGGTGGGCCACCCATTGTCCTGTCCTGAGCAAAAGGGAGATGCCACCCACCCCTCCATGCCTGGGCTTGGCCATCACCTCCATCCTAGCCACTGATGGGGCAGACCTGACTTTCCTGGAAGCTGCCAGAGTCTCCATCCATCCGTCTGTCCATCCATCCATCCATCCGTCCATCCATCCATCCATCCATCCATCCATCCATCCATCCGTCCCTGTGTCCCTCCCTCCTAGGAGAGCCCCAGCCTGCTGCTGCAGGACCCCGGCAGACCCCCACCTGCGCTGCTCTTTGGCTGCCAGACTGGCGTGGGCAGGACCAACCTGGCCATGGCCATGGGCACCCTGGTCCTCCACCACCACCACCGAGGAGCTGCCCAGAAGCCCGAGTAAGTGGAGCAGCCTCCAGGACAGGACTGGGGGCATAGCCGTTCCGCCTGGGGCTGGTGTGATTTCCTCCTTCTCCCACCACAGCTTCCCCCACTTGCCTAAGACATCTCCTAGGGACAGGCTCCGGGTCATCCAGACCTTCATGGAGATAGTCCCCAAAGGCGAGCAGATAGTGGAGGAGGTAAGGAGGTGCTGGTGAACCCTCTGGCAGGGTGGCTGGGAGGGAGGGATGAAATTTCCCCCCAGATCCAAGGCTTATGGAGCTATTTCCCACTTGCTCCTCCCAAGGTGGATGGTGCCATCGCCTCCTGCTCAGAGATGCATGACATGAAGGAAGCCATCTACGAGAACAAGAAGAAGCTGGAAGGGATTGGGGAGGACTATCAGATACAGGTAATTAGAGGATTGCTCGGATGCGAGCCATCGGCACCAGGAAATTTATTAAGCAGTTTTTGCACCAGGATGAGAAGAATGTAAATTCCGGAAACCCAAAGCTTCCTGTAAGCTGGAGATTTCCCAGCGATATGAAACCTGGGGTGTTGTGGAGTGTCTCTTTTTTTTTTTCTCCCCCAGTTGTTTTAAAAGCCACAAAATGGAGCAGGCTGGGATTGGGGGAAAACAGACTGGTTTGGGCTTTGCTACTGCTTCTGGTAGATGACCTCAGGGGCAAATAATATCCTGTGCCCTGGTTTCATCAGCTCTAAAATTGGAAAATCGATATCAGCCTGGATGGTAAAAGTCCTTGGGAGCTGGGAGAGATCATTGCAAATATAGTCACAAAAGGTCAGGCTTTTCTAGTGGTAGATTTATGTTTTTTCCTTTTGTTTTGAAGAGTCATCAGGGTGGCTTTCCATGCTGGAAAGCTGTGGTCTTCCTTGCCCAACCAGAAGGCTCCTTACCAGACGATGGAAGGAGGTTGGATGCTCAGGTGGAAGTGCTGCCCTGATCCCAGTTTCTTTGGAGATTAATTTTCCTATTTAAATATTGAATGTGGAGTGGAAGTGCCAGAGCTGGTTGTAAAGGGTAACCTCAAACCAGGTGCCCTGTGGCAAAAAAACCCATGAAAATGATTAAAGAATGAGAAAAGAAGGCATTTACTTACACTTTTTTGGTGTTTAGTGACACATTCCAGATTTTATACTCCCCTGTTCCATTTTAGAGAGGATTTGGTGCTGCTCATTCCTGGTCCTGGCGGGTTCTCTTGTATAGCAGGGGAAGGTTGGGCGTTGGACAGGGGATTTTCTCATTGCCTTGAAACCTTTCCCTGCTGGGGAAAGCTGCTCCGTGTGATCCTGGACTCCTGGAAAACAAACGGCTGGGGGACTGCTGTAAATAAGCCTCAAGAAGTGTTTATTTGAAGTCTTTGTGGAGCAAGAGCAGGTTTAAACAGTGGCGAGGAGCCAGGAAAATGTGCTGGGGACAAATGGAGGGTGAGGAGGGGAGAGGGGATGATGCTCAGCCATCAGTAAAACAGCCTAGACTTCTTTAGGTTGATTTTGGGGGGAGGAGGGGCTTTTCTGGGCATGGAGGAAGGATGTCTTTGGGTTTCTGCCTGGGTTTGGGGAGCAGAAATTGCGATTTAAGCCCTCAAGTAATGGAGGTGCAGGTGAATCCTGGTGTGGGATGCTGAGCATCCAGACTCCCACAATACCTGGCTTTCCACGGCTGAGACACAAGAGGATCATTCCCCTTTCTACCCATAGCCTGTTTAAGGGGAATGTTCGGAGGTTTGCCTTGGGTGAGAGCATGGGGATGGATTTTATTGCAGGAATCTAAGTGCTCGGGAAGCACCTCTGCTCTGCTCTCGGTGTTGCTGGCAAACCTGGCACGGCTCCATCCCCACAGGCTTTGTTTTCAATTTCCAGAGCAAATCCCACTGCCTTTCCTCTTGATAAATGACTGCAGGCCGGATTTCTCTTGTGGAGAACAAGTAAATATTAATGAGTCAGCCACATAATGACAGGATTGAGCAAACCCCGCTCGCCGAGCTGACCCCAGACACAGCCCCATCTTACAGGGTTTTCCATCCTAGCCTGGGAAGTGAGTTCCAACAGGCCCTTAGGAGATGTTTGTGGGTGCCATGCTGGGTGTTCCTTACCTTGTGCCAGGTTAATTTGTTGGATGGGATGCTCAGAGGTACAACCCCCCCTTCACCCCAAGGTTTCTGAATGACAGAAAATCCCAAAGGTTTGAGTTTCCTCCCTGAGAGGGGATAGCTGTGGTGGAAAATAATGCCTGGATTGTGGGGGTGATGATAAAGAGGAGGAGGAGGAGGAGGTGAGCTTGCTGGAAACATAGGCATCAGGATGCTTCCGGACGTGGAAAGGGGAGACCCTTGGAAATTCAGGATATTGCAGGGTGTGTGACCGGCATGGGGCCCTCTCTCCCCAGGGATGTCACTGCCTGAGCATATCCCATGGCTGGGATAGGGACAGGACCTCGCATTTTCCACACTCATCCCCATGGGTTTGAATCTCCCAGCTGGACAGTGTGTCCATGTGACAGCATGGACTGCTTGGAACTGCTCCCAGTGTGTCCTTGTGCTAAGGAGAAGCTTTTGTTTTGAGCTGAAATGTGAATTTATGCCTTTGAACATCATTTAATATGGGAAACTGGAAATGTTCATATAAAGTGTCAGTAGGGCTTTTTTTCCCAGCCTCCTGGTCTGCTGGGGGCTGCAGGACTGGTCAGCACTGAGTATCACAGATCCCCTGTCCTTTGCTTCCAGGGGAGCAGCACCAAAGAGTATTTCCTCCAGAGGACTCTGCAGAGCCTCGAACGCTATTTCTACCTGATTGCTTTCAACTACTACCTTCACGAGCAGGTAAAAACCACGAGAACCACCCAACACCACCTTCCTTGCCCTCTCATTTTTTGGCTCTGCCACACGGTGGGAGGGCAGGCGCTTCCCCCTTTGAGCTTTCCAAGCAGCTTTTCTCAGCGGGGTGGTGGGCAGGGGGATCGGAGCCCAGGCTGATGGTGCGTTCCCCCCGCCCCCCCGCCGGCAGTACCCCCTGGGCTTTGCCCTCAGCTTCAGCAGGTGGATGTGCCGGCACCCGGAGCTGTACCGGCTACAGGCAGACATGAACTGCTCGGAGCTCACCGTCACCGCCGAGCTTGTCACCAAAGGCGCGCGAGTGCTGGTGAGTGCGCGGTGCGGGGGTGGGGACGGCACCTTCCCAGGGACATGGAGGGGTGAGAGAAGCCAAGGGTCTCCCTGTTGTAGGGCAGGTGTCATGGGGTCTTGGGTCCAGGTCCTGCTGGCACCTTTAGCATCGTGCTACTGCGCAGCCCTGAGAGCTGACGATAAAGGTGAGGAGACGGAGCCCCGTTTGGAAATCTGAGTGCTATTTATTGTCTACATCATGGGTACAGCTTCAAATGTCTTCCAGGGATGAGAGCCAAAAATGGGGCCTAGGATCCAGGGTTATATACCAGATAAAAGGGGTGTTTCTGAGGGTCAAGGTCCAATAGGGATAGGGAAACATGGTGCAGAGGGGTGGCTAGGAACTGGCAGGACTAATGGGGTTACAGGGGTGTGGTACTCTGGCAAAATTAACCCAGTGGGGTCCAAGAGAAGGAAAACATTCTGGCAGGTGTGCATATGTGGTACCAGGGTGACATAAACTTAACAAACCAGTGAAACAATGAAACCTAAGAAATATTAACATGTGGCTTGCAAAGGCCCATAGGAGGAAAGTTGTTCTCACCCTAATCTAAAAGGGCATCTCCCATAGGCACCCTCAGCAAGGGTGTAACCAGATGGTTTTAAAGTCCCATCCAACCCGACCCACATGAGGATAAATGTGGCCAGAGATCCCTGTGCACGTGGATGTGTCTGCAGCATCCCGTGATGTGAGCCTAGGCAGCAGCTCCGTGGTTTCTGAGTGGGGTGAAGGAGGCCAGGGCCATTGGTGCCTTGTGCTGCAAGAAGAGCATGTCCCTCCCATATGGGGCTTTGAGCCCTGGATGCTGCTGTTGGAAAGGTTTGGGGGCTTGTCCTGAGCAGGGTCCCTGGGCTGTGGTGTGCTGCAAACCTGAGGGTGGGAAGGGGTGTCCCTTGCTCGTACATTGCTCTGTTCCAGGTGGCAGATGAGCGCTTCTGCCCGGATGTGCTGAGCACTGTCAAGGAGATGAGCGTGGCCAACTTCCGAAGGGTGCCCAAAATGCCCATCTATGGCACGGCACAGCCCAGCTCCAAGGTGAGGGACATGATCCCACGTCGGGCAGGGACCCCACGTTGGGCTTCCAGCCCTCCCATCACCCTTTCGCACCCTTTCCTCAGACCCTGGGCAGTGTCCTGCGGTACCTGATGGATGCCAAGAGGAAGCACTCCCGCATTGTCTGGATCAGCCTCCGGGAGGAAGTGGTCCTGGAAGGGAATGAGCAGATCTACACGCTGCGGGAGCCTGGACTCCTGGAGGAGCTGATCTCTGTGCCCGCTGCCTCACCCCAGCAGCTGGAGGTGAGCTCTGGGAGATGCAGGATGCTGTGGAGGTTCCAGGAACCCTCGTGTGTGATTTCCACAGCTTTGATAGTTCCTCACCCTCTGGAGCTGCTGGTTTTGTTTTCCTTTGGGAACAAGGGAGCAAAGCAGTGATCTGCCCTGGAAGAATTTCTAGCATGCCTTGAGAACAAGGGTAAAAGGCATCTGGGGAAAGGGGAGCGGATGTTCCCAGCTGGATTTCCAGGGGTGACAGGCAGTGGAGGAGTTTGGCTGCCAGCAGCAGTGTGGCTGCATGGAGGAGCTGCCCGGCGTGGTGGGAAATGATGCTTCTGGGGCTCCCATCAAGTGCAGAGGGACCTGGGCAGAACTGGTGGCCAGGACCTGGTGTGGGGTTTGGGGTGTTTGCCTGCATCTAAAAACACTGAATAAAATCCTGCAAAAATTAGGAGGCATGGGTGTTACAGTGGGGTTTTCTCCATCCTATGCAGAAACTGGAGGCTGCCCTGAAGGGGGACCTGCTGAAGTGCCAGAAGTGGCTGGAGGTGTACCTGGAGGCCGAGAAGCAGATGAAGATGTTCAAGAGCTGCCTGACCACACAGGAGATATTCAGCCAGCAGAAAAATTCCTGCCAGGGACTCACCTACCACCGAATCCCCATCCCTGACTTCTGTGCTCCCAAGGAGCAGGTACCCCAGGAAAGGAATGGCGCTGCTGCCTCCGTCCCAAGCCAGCCCTGATGCTGTGCAGGAATGTCACTTGGGTGCTCAGTGCTGGTGGGGTGCTTGCCAGGGCAGGGGGGGATCCCCAGGAGATGCCGCATGCAGAGGCTGTATGCCTTCGGGATGGATCTGGCAGCAAGGAAACAGGGATTTCAGCCTGGCGGCTGTAGGACAAAGGGGACCCCGAGGTGAGGAAGTCCTGCATCCCTAAAAACCCACTGGCTTCATCCCGGCAGGACTTTGACCGGCTGCTGGAGGCCATGAAGAGCGCTCTGGCCGAGGACTCGCGAGCAGCCTTCGTGTTCAACTGCTCCAGTGGCCGGGGCAGAACCACCACGGCCATGGTCATCGCTGTCCTCACCCTCTGGCACTTCAATGTGAGAACAGGGGGCTGCAACAATCCCTGGTGGGGTTCCTGGGGAAGCTTTGGAGAGCCCATGACAGCCCTGTCACAGCCAGTGGGTTGAAGGGAGTGTGGGCAGGGCCGGGGTGGGCTGTGGGGATGGACATCTGTGTGTTGTCATTAGCTGTGCCTAACTTCCAGTGAGCTCCAGAAGTCTGGGTGATTCCCTGGTGAGCCTTTACCCTCTTCCTGAGAGCTCCTGCCCCAGGATGAAGGGTTAAGGGCAGAGGAGATCATGGAATCGCGGAATAGTTTGGGATGGGAGGAATCTTAAAGCTCGTCTCGTTCCACCCCTTTGCTGTGGGCAGGGACACCTTTCGCTATCCCAGCTGCATGCAAGCCTCGTCCACCCTGGCCTTGGACATTTCCAGGGATCTAGGGGCAGCCACAGCTTTTCTGGGCACCCTGTGCCAGGGCCTGGAACAGTCCTGTCTGTCCAGACATGTGGCTCCCTCCGTGGGCAGGGGTACAATTTTCATGTTCTGTGCCTGTCAGGGGCAAGGTGGGGCATGCTGGGGGTCCGTGTGGGCTGGGCACAGGCTCTGCATTTTTGTGCAGCCCATAATGACCCGGTGCCCTCTGGCCACCCCAGGGCATCCCTGAGATGAGTGAGGAGGAAATTGTGAGCGTGCCTGACGCCAAGTACACCAAGGGGGAGTTCGAGGTGAGTCCTGTCTGTTTTAGGGCTCTCTCTCTGCTCCCTTAAGCCACAGCTGCTTGTTTGGAGGGTCTGGATCCTCTCGTGGGCAGCAGGACAAGGCAAGGAGCCTCCTCGTGAAGCCCTGCTGCTCCTGCCCATGCTGCAGGTGGTGATGAAGGTGGTCCAGCTCCTGCCCGACGGTCACCGGATGAAGAAGGAGGTGGACATGGCCCTGGACACGGTCAGCGAGACCATGACCCCCATGCACTACCACCTCCGGGAAATCATCATCTGCACCTACCGCCAGGTGAGGCCGCTCTCCCCATCGGCACCGGGCAATTCCGGAGGGCGCAGCCGGCCTCTGGGACCAGCCCTGCCGAAGCCGGATCCTTTCTCGGGCTGAAGGGCTCCGGTGCGTCGTGAGAGATGTACCAGGGCCCTTGTGGTCACGGTCACTGCCTCGGATCCTGTGCTGTCCTGCGTCCCACGCAGAGTCCTGCCCTTCTAGCAGCGGCCTGCAGCCCACGCCGCGTCCAGCGTTCCTCTCCTCCGGCACCCTTCCGTGCCGTGAGGCGCAGCCGGCAGAGGGCAGGACCGGGCCGTCCCGCCCTGCTCCAGCCCCCGTGCCTCTGGCTGCTCCGAGATTGGGAAGGAGATCCGGCTTTGGCAAGGGCAGCGGCCCCTGCGAACGCGCTTGTCCGTGGCCGGCTGAGCCTGTGATCCACAGCGCTGTTTTACTTGGGAGCCTCTGTGGAGCTGACAAGGGAGCAAAAAGGATTATTTTCGTCAGATATGGGATATTTTAAACCTGTGCAGCTGTATCACAGAGCCTTTGAAGGGCAGAGCCCGTGGCCTGGTGTTTTTCCTGGGATGGTTTGTGCCACATCCCACCAGTGAGGTAGTGCCTCACTTCAGCTCTTGCTCCAGCTACCATCGATCTGTGTTTTCAATTAATTGCCGCCAATGATTGATGGAGGGAAGAAAAACCAAAATGTTCAATCAGCCAGGGACGTCTGCAGCTTCCTGGGGGTTTGCCTCCTGCTTCCTGAGATCCTCTGCATTTTTTTGGGGAGCTGGGAGAGAGAACCTCTGGAGACCTAACTATTTGCAGATGCAGCAATTATTAATTGTTAATTACTTTATGGTCACATTTGTTTTTATTAATTTATTTTTATTCAGGATAAGCTCTTTAATTTCATTTTGGCTTTCCCTCCTTTACTATGGGGATGTGACCACGTGGGGAGTTTCACCTACTTAGCTGTCAGGACTAGCACGGGGGTGATCCTGGGCTGTATTCCATCTCCAGGCTGGCATCTTGGTGGGAAGGCAAGATAAGGAGGGATTCATCCACTCCCTCTGCTCTAGGAAGAGACTCTTGTCACTGGAGCTTGTACTTCCCTCCTGCTGCTCTGTTCATCCCTTCCAGCAGCATCATTTATCATTTGGCTCAGCCCTGAGCAAAATGCTTTAATTTTCATTTATTTTTTGGTTTTTTCCTCAGTGATGGGCAGCTTGGAGAAGAGAATGATGGGAATTTCTGGGGTTTTGGGAGCCTGCTGGGAGATGCTTTTCAGGGTTAGGGCAAACAGAAGGGAAGGGAAAGGTGTTTGGGGGGCTTGGTTTGGTTTGTTCTGACCTCTTCCCACCCCTAACTGGGAAGAAAAAATAGGAAAATGTAAATAATGGGATAAAAAATAAATTATAGGATAGTAAGATGGTAAATAATAAGATAATAAAAGAAAAATAAATAGGATAATAGAATAAAATGAGAAGTAATAGGGTAATAGAAGAAAATTGGATAATAGAAGAAAATTAAATAGGGTGATAGAATAAAATTATAAGTAACAGAAGAAAAATAAATTACATAATAGAATAAAACAATAAATAATAGGATAATAGGATAAAAATGAAATAGGATAATATAACAACATGGTAAATAATAGGATAATAGAATGAAAAATAAATAGGGTAATACAGTACCAGGATAAACAACAGAATAATAGGATTTGCTCTCTACAAATACTGGCACTCAGAGGTGGAGGAGACACCTTTTCCCAAGGACAGAGCTGGAGTGAGGAGTTGCTGGTTTTTGGGGTGGCCTGTGGGATCAGGGCTCTGATTTATTAGTATTTATGAATTCCTAGGAAGGGCAGCATGCAGGGCTTAAAATAACGGCAGTAATAATACTAATTAAAAGTGGCTGTATAATTACATACAATATCTAACAAAGCAATAAATATAAATAATTAATGCACAAACATTATAGTACCTATAAAGCATCTAAAAAAGATATTTATCATTTATATATATAAAATAGTAGTGCAAGATGTGATGGCCACCACCCTTAGAGCTTCTTTTCCTCTGAAGGAAACAGAGGCTGAATCCATGTGGGAATGCCTTCAAGGGAGATGTTTTTCCCTGGGGAAGGGCTTTGCAGTCCAGGAACTCATGGTTTGGGGTACAGTTTGCACTTGGCTGTCTATTCCTGCTCCTGCCCCCCACGTTTAGCCATCCCTCACCTATTTTTGAGCCCTGGGAATGGTTACCTGCTGAAAACCACAAGGAAATGAGAGCCTGGAGTGCCAAGCCCCAGCCAGAGTGGGCTGGATGGATGCGTTTATTTTTGTCCCCAGAGTGTTCCTCCATGTTCCCATGCCCTTCCCATGGCTTCTCACAGGGCTGTGGGTGAGGGTGGGATGCAGGAGCTTCCTGGGGATGCTCTCTCAGCACAGGTGCCACAGGTGTCTCAGCCAGGCTGCTGTTCCTTCCAGGGAAAGTCGGGCAAGGATGAGAGGGAGACGTGGACGCTGCAGCTGAGGAGCCTGCAGTACCTGGAGCGCTACATCTTCCTCATTCTCTTCAACTCCTACCTGCACCTGGAGAAGAAGGACTCCTGGCAGAGGCCCTTCAGCGTCTGGATGCGTGAGGTGAGGTTTTCCGCGGCTGCTGCCTCACTCAGCCTCATGTTTACATGGGAATACAGGAACTTACTGGGAAGCAGATGCCCGTCCTTAACTTGTGTGTGATTTCTGGGCTTGTTGGGGAAGCACCTCTTGTGCTTCCTCTGCTTCCTGGGTTGGTGGCTCTCATGGAAAGCCACTGGAGATGGGTGGCATCCCACCACAAGGATGGGGAGCTCTCCCACCCCAAACCCGCTATTTTCCCCTGGTTTGAGTTTCCTCAGGGTTTTGTTGACATTGCAGCGTCTGGGGCTGGGGGTCCACCAGCCAAACCTGCCTGGCCAGGACAGGTGGCACAGGGTCTGGCAGGTCTGGGAGGATGGGACTGTGGCATTGGATATCCAAGGGAATTGGGAACCAGCTGGAAAAATGGAATGGGTGGTGAGTGAGAGACCCTAAATGATCCTTATGGAATGGGGGAAGGCTGGGTAAGAGACCCTAAATGACCCATATTTTCTGCTCACGGGGGTTGTAGACGCTGGATTTATTTGGGATACATTGATTTGAATGGGAATGTTGGGGGGGGGTGCGTAACTTTCCCTGAAAGAGGGACTTTGGAGGTGGTACAAGTGGTGTGGGAGGCATAGGGGTGTGTGTGCTGGTGCTTGGGGGGTTCTTCTGCATGAAAAGAGAGTCGGGGGGGAGAAGGGGAAGCTGGGGACGTGGCAATTTTAATAATGCCACTATTACTATTCTTATTACATTTTAATGATACGTATTTATACAACTTTTATTATTGCATGACTGCATTTTATTATTTTTAATGGTTTTGTTATTTCACTGTATTACTTCTATTGATGCGCTCTCCTTCACTTGGTTTTTATTTATTTTGTCATTTCCATTTTTTACTTCTATTGCCGCGCAGAGAGTTTTTCTCTGCCCTACCCTCGGGCTTGCTATTGTGGGGGAAAACCTTCATCCCTTCATCCCTTCATCCCTTCATCCCTTCATCCCTTCATCCCTTGCCTCCGCCGGCGCTTCTGATTCCTGTTGGCATCTTTGATCGCTGGCCGGGCGGGAGATGAAAGGGCGGAGCTGGAGCCGGAGCGGTGCCCGCCCCGCCCTGGCATCCCGGTTATGCCGGTGTTTGCATTGCCCGGCGGCCGCCGCTGGGGCTGGACCAGCTTCCTCGGAGATTTGGGATGTTTGCTGTTGGCTGGATGCGGGAAGCCTGCGGCTGAAGCCAGCAGTTTTTAATGTGGCGCTATTTGGGGCTGCATCTTTTAGTGCTGCTCCTTTTTGGGGGGCCGCACCTTTTAAAGCAGCACGTTTCGGGGCTGCATTTCCAGCGCACGGATTTATGGCTGCCCTCTGTCCTCTCCCCATTTGCTGGGGCATCTTTTAATGCAGCAATCTTTCTTTTGGTGCTGCGTCTTCTGAGTGCAGCCCCAAAAGGTGCTGCCCCTTTTCATGCCCCATCTACCATACATGGGGTTTACATCCCCCCCTCCCCAGTCTCCCGTCTGCTGGAGCAGAGGGAAAAACACCCGACCTGTGGATACAAGGAGCCTTTGACCCCCGGAGCGCCCCTTCCTGCTGCATAATCCCCACGTTTTTAGCAAAAACAAGGCGCCATTGTAGCTTTTTGGCAGGAGGGTGCCAAAGCCAACAAACCCTGTGATGGCTGACCCCAGCAGCAAGGAAGAGGCTTAAAAAATGGATAAACTGGGGCTGGAAGGAGGCTGGGGGAGCTGAAGGGGGTAGTACAAGGATGGGGGGGACGGGATGCCAGGGATTCATCCCGGAGGTGGCAAAAGCATCCCCGGGGTGGGAGGGGAATTCACTCTCCCTTCTTCCTCCGTTTCCAGGTGGCAGCAGTGGCTGGGGTCTACGAGGTCCTGAACCAGCTGGGATTCCCGGAGCTGGAGAGCCTGGAGGGCAAAGCCCTGTGCACGCTGCGGGGCCGCTGGCAGGCGCAGGCAGCCACATCCCGTCCCTTCCGTGGGGACTTCGTGTAGGGCGTGGGGGAACCCCTGCTGCTTTCTCTGGGGTGGGGAAGAGCAAAAAAAAAAAGAAAAAAGACTGTTTTCCCCAAATCCAAGGGTGTGGGGAGGGAGGGGTGAGCCTCAAAGCTGCCTTAGGATGGGAGGATTTCTGGGGTTCTTTTCGACGCAATAAAAATATTGTAAATTAAAAATCGAGAATTTCCTCACTTTCTCCCTGAGGCAGTGCAGCATTTACACAAATTTTATATATTTATACACACAGAGGTGTATTTATGTGCATAAACACATAAATGTACAGGTCTATATACACATGGTTATATATGTATGGTTATATTTTTATGGCTCCATGTATATGTGGAGCCATAAACACTTGCAGCCATAATGAGGACTCACAGAAATCCCAATCGCTTCAAACCTGAGTATTTTTAAGGCTTGAGTATATTTGTTGGTTCTTCCCTCCTCTTTTTAGTTGTGGGTGCAGCTGGGGGAATGGCAGCTGTGGCACCCAGTTTTGGGGTCTTGCTTCCCCCTGCCCCAACCAAGTTGCATGCCAAGGTGGTGCTGAGGGGACTGAGCTGCTCAGCAAAGGCATAAGAGCAAAATTAATGCTGGGAGGTGGGGGTGGGGAGGGGGGTGTTTGTTTTTTTAAGGAAAGAGTGAAATATGAAGTTAATCCAAAGGAGATGATATAAATGAGGGGTCCCACCGCCCCCCTGGCCTCACAGTGGGGTGAGAGGATCTTGGGGGGGAAGGGAGGCAGGGGAAAGTCTCATGGAAGGAGGAGAGAATAGGATGGGAAGCACAAAAGCAGGAGCACACACACTGTCTGTCCCAGCAGCCGCTTTCATCTGCTGCCAGCGGTGGGAGGTGGCAAAAATTCAAAAGTAGAGGCTGGAAAGAAAAGCCTTTTAAAATAGCAAAGCACTGCTTTTTCTTTAGCCTTGGCTGTGACAGACCCAGGTCCCAAGGGGTCCCTCATTTTTTTTTTTGGCTTAGCCACACATTTGGGTTGTGCTTTTTAAATTTTTTTGTTGTTGTTCAGGCAGAAATACCTGCCTGAATGTTTTGCCCCTCGCTGAGTATTGCAGTGTTTGCATAACTTGCTGCTGATGCAGTCAGTTGATTGAGTAATTTCAAGAGGCTGTTGATGTTATTTTCCCTTCTTATTTTAGTTTTTAAAGTAGCACATCCTTTCTATCCTCACATCCCCATTTATTCTGCCTTACTGAAGCAAATACCTGCAGGTTCTTTTGCTGCAAATCCTTCTCCTGCCCCAGCAGCAACCCTTGGAAGTCCTGCCTATTAGCCCTGTCTTAATTAGGCAGAGTTTTTAATTGTTTAGGAAATCCCAGCCTCTTTAAATCTTGGTAATGAAGGCTGGAGCTTTGCATCACCTGGTTTGAGGGGCTCAAAGGGTCCTTTCTGCTTTCCCACCATCCTAACAAACGATTTCCAAAGCAGGGCTACAGCAATTGCCTGGGAAAAAAAAAATCCTGGGAGATAAGAATGTGTTTGAATGTGAAAAATCAACCGTGCTGTGTTTATTCCTTCTTTTCCCCAAGCTGGGGAGGCAGAAACTCAGATCCCTCTCTTAGAAGAGAACTTAAAATCTGGCTCTGAATGGCCTGGATTTTCTGCTCCGAGGGAAAAGGATTGGCAATTCTGAAAGGATTCGGCCAGAGACAAAGCAAACAAGGGGTTCATATATATCCAAAATATACAGTAATCATTGAGTGTATACGATATATTTTAAATGCTATATATTATGTCTATAGCATATGTTATATATACTGTGTATACATTATACATAGATTATATATATAATGATAGAAAGTACACATTTTAGAATTATTCTATACAATGTGAATTCTAAAAATATGAAACACATTAAATACTGAAAATTCTATGTAATAACAACCAGGAGCAATCTGGGCTTATGGAAGGTGTCCCATGGCAGGAGGGTAAAAAGCAGCTGTTAACTGGATGGGGTTAATGAGCTGACCCCCAGCCTCACTGAAGTATATTCCCTGGAGGAGCAGCAGCTCCCCGGGGAAGCACCAGCAAGAGGGTGTGTGGTCTAAAATATCCACAAAAAAAACCAAAAAACCAAACCAAACAAAACAAAAAACAAAAAACAACAACAAAAAAAAAAAAACCAAAACCCCCAAAAAACTACCAAAAAAAAGAAACTCAATGTGTTTTTACATTAAAAAACCAAGAACTCATTGATCAATTTTATTGGTGTTCATGAAAACTGGTTTTCTGCAGGTTTCTGACCCTCAGTTAACTGCTAATTTGCCACTTTCCTCACCTTGTTCAGGGCTTGGGATGTGGGAATACAGCTGATGGGATCTGAGGTTATTTTGGGATAGGGAATTAAATATTTAAATCCCAGCCAAGGGATTGATTTCAGGGCAGGAAACATGGATCTGTGTCTGGTTGTCTGCTCTGTTGGTGTTGATCCCAGCTCTGCATGTCATTTCCATGGGGACACAGGGTATCCCTACAGCTCTGGGTGCCATCACCCATTTTTGGGGCTTTTTTTTGGTCTACAAATCCTTTTCCCCAGACCTGCAGCCTCACAGGAAAATGGGAAAGAGCCAGGCTCTATGTTGCAGCCAAGGGGAAGCCCCAACACTCCCCCAAATCACCCACTGCACCCTTGGTTAAACACATAGGTTGGGGTGGGTGATGGAAACGCTTAATATCCCCTTAAAAAAAACCCAATCCACCCCCTTATTCTACCTATGGAAAAAGTTACTAGTGGCATTGGTGCTGCTGGAGCTCAGAAGAGATGAAAGGTAGAGCTGGAGAACATTGAAAGGGGGCCAACAGCTGCCTTAATAAATGGTGTAAATGGTTCTTTCACCCGTGCCAGAGAAAAGGACAGCGACTTTATTTAAATGTTTGTATGTATTGCCATAGGAGCCTTGCCCACGTGCTCCCACCTGCAGCACACGGCTTTCCCAGAAAACCCTGGATGCTGCAAGCCATCAGCTCCTCCCTCCCTGCAGCCTTAAGGTGTCCCCAGGTGGGATCTGCCCTAAGCCCCTCCCTGGGAGCTCCAACCCAAACCAGGGGCAGCTGTAGCCTGCTCCCAGTTTCCACTTGCGTTTCCCTCCTCGCTGCTCAGGAAGCCTTGAGCATGGAGCAAAGGAGGGATGCTCTTTCCTCCACACCAAAATACCATGGATCTTCATCAAAGAGGATTTTTTTGGCCAGTTTTGGAGCCTGGCTCCATTGTCACGAAAGCAGTGAGTAGTTTAATGACTTTTCCCCCCCCCCTTTTTTTTCTAGCTACAGTGTGGGGGTAACATGGCAGTGGGGCTGTTTGTAGCTGTGCTACTGCCTAACAAGATTATATTTGACGTGGATAAATAATTAATGGATTATTAATGCTTTTACTTGCCTTCCCCATCCCTGAGGGTTTGGGGTGTGCTGACACGTCCTTTCCAGTTCTTTCTCTGCAGCAGATGTGCACTTGTGTTCTTGCCACATAGCAAAGGTCATGTTTAAGGGTGTAATTAAAATATTTTATAAATTGAGGAATGATTAGCCTGTAACCGCTGACTGAATGGTATTTGCTATTCATACAGAGACACAACCTGTCTTTTAAATCCCTACTTTAATGTATTTTAATATAAAACATTTCCTAAAAAATAGAAGAAAAACTTTTTGGAACAGAATAAAACCCCTGTGACTCAATCCATGGGGAGTTCAGGGTCAGAATGTGCCTTGGCAGTGGAGGTATCCCCGTATTGCTTCCCCCTATGCGGACATGGGTACAGAGGTGCTTTCTCACTGCTTAGCCTTTGCCCTTGTTTGGTGGGAGGAGTATTTCAGCTGACCTTTGCACCGTGTGTACCCTTGGACCAGCTGCCTTTTTCCAGAGAAAGCAAAGCCTTCTGCCAGAAACCGTGTGTTTTGTGTGTGCTTTTTTTTTTATTTTTTTCCCTCCCTCCCTGAGAGGACAATAATATAGATAATAAATAAATAAATATAGAAATCCGCTGTGTGGGTGGTGACGAGGTGGCAAGAATCTTCATCCCAACCCCACCATCTTTCTGTGAAACTCTCCCCAAATAAATAGGCCTGGGAGATCCCCTTTCTTTCGAGATTTTCTATATACACACACACACACACACACATATATATATATATATATATAAAAAAATTCCAAATGTACGAAAATGCAGCTGGTCTTGGCCAGATTCTCCCTTCCTGCATCTTTGCATCAGACAGGGGCCCTGGCCAAGGGACCCCACTTTGGGCTTCACAGAGGTAAAAGGAACAGGGCTGCTGTGACCTCAGCCAGGGATTTTATTCCTCCTCCTCTAACGGGCAAGTAGAAATCCTTGGAAGCTGAACTTCACGTGTCTTTATGTTTTTTATCCATCCAAAAGGGAAAATCTGCCGAGGAGCCAATATTCCACTGGCACATGGGGCTGCAAGGGGAAACCTGCCACAGCCCCAGCCAAATCACTGCATCTATCAGAGGCTTCAGGGCTGTGTTTTTCCAAAAAAAATCCCCCTTTCCCCTATTTTTCTGCCCAGCTGTGGCAGCTCTGCCAACTGTACCCAAATCCCACAACCATCAAGGCCCAGCTCAGGAGTGTTTCCCTCTCATTTTGGTGAAAATTAAGGGTGTTTGGGGCTGGGGGTGATATAACTTCTATTTACAGCAGCAGGGAAGAGGCATGTGCTGGCTCGGGGCCACCACAAATAGTTTTGAACATGAGAGCTCTTAAAATAATATTAATAATAATAATAATTTCCATGTTCCCCTTGCTGGGATGTCCCCCTCTGGCAGAACCCCCCGATGAAACCTCTGCAAAGGGAGCACATCTGGGTTTCATTTTACAGCTGAAGAATAGTAATTAAGATGCTTTTGCAGAGCCAGGGCTTGAAAAAGTAAAAATAAAAGCCATATAGGCACAATGCCAGAACTCCAAGCGCCAGAAACTCCCCTTTTCCCCTCATTTTCACCCTCCCAGCTCCACTGGACCCCCAGGCATGGCCAAGCCCCCTGTTGTTTTGGGGAGCAAAGGCAGGAATAAGTCATGGGGTGAAAGGCGATGGTGCAGTGTAACAGTGTGTCTTTTAGGAGGGAAGCCTCTGCCTAGGCTCCGGTCAAGCTCTCCAGTGGAAAGGCTGCTTGAAGCAATTTGGGCAGGCAGTCGAGCTCTCCCATCCACACACGCCACGAGGCTGGCTCAGCAAAAGACAGGCAAGAAGGCCCTTTGCATGAGATCAGGTTCCAGCAAGGTTTATTCCAGGTGCCGAAGGGAATCCAGTGCAAAAGAGAGGGATCGTGTGCCTTGCTCAGGCTGAAGTGTGATTTACAGCACCCGGTGACCTTGTGGCACAGGGGCAGAACCGAGGGCAGCTGAGGTCAGGGTCCTGTAGGGAACACAGCTCTTGTCACTGGGGTCCCACAGCCAATGCATTAACAAGGAAAGAAGAAACCAGGAGAATCTGGGTATCAGGGAGAGGAGGCAGAGGAAGAATTACAGCGTGTCCTTCCAAGGCCAAAACCTGGGGGTTACTTCAGTCGGCTTTAGGGACTCCACAGTGCAGTGGGATTTTTGGCTAAACCCAGAAATGCTAACCTGTGTAAGAGGGTGGCAGCAAAGGGAGGTTTTCCAAAGCTCCAAAACCTATGGGTATCGTGCAAAGAATCAGGCTAGGCTTTTTTATTGCAGCAAAATGTGTATAAACCACGGACCCCAGGCTTGGAATGACTTTCTCCCTCTATTTCTCACTTCTGCGAATATTTCAGGGGAAAGAGGTAAAAAAAGCAGCTATTTTCCAGCCCTCCAACACCTCAGGGTGCTTCTGGCCCCAGCAAATGAAAAATTAATTTTCCCCAGCTCAAGCTAAAAGAGGAGATGGGGCTCAATGAGATTCACTTGAAAACACTCACTGGCTGGTGAGGGTCATGCTAGAAAAATATCTGTGGGCTGAGGGGATAAGCAAGGGACTGGGGAATGCTCAGGAGTCCAGTTTAAGAGGTCTTAAAAAAAAAAAAAAAAAAAAAAAGGATTTGGGGTTTTCATGGCATTAAGCTTAATTTTAGCAGGAAGATGATAAAAAATTAATAAGGTGGTGAATGTGTGGAGAGGGAAAGGCTTCTCTGGGGGGGATTCTGGGCAAGGTTAACCTAGTTGTATGGTGCATCAGCAGTGAAAAGAGAAAGGGAAGGGCCGGGAATGCCAAGGTAGCAGGGGTGGATGTCTCCCACCAGCCAGGCCTGAGGCCAGACAGTGGCACGCCCCAGAGCTGAAGTGATGCTGGTGGGATTTTGATCCTAAAGCTCTGGCAAAAAGAGGTTTTAACACCGCTCTGGATCCTATGGATAGGGTGCGCACGTTTCTCTTGAGGTCACAGCCATCAGGGAGCTCTGTGATTTTGGGAAGGAGGGTTCCCTGGGTTTCCACCCAAGGAAGCAGGAGCCCCTCACCTTGGTGACTGCCTCAGTCCCACCAAGATGCTGCCGACCTGGAGTTCAACATCTGCTGCAGCTGTGCTTACAAAACCAGGGATTTTTGGGGTTATTTTCTGCTTTTCTGTTGTCAGGACGCGGCCACGCCGGCGGAGCTCTCTCTGCGGTGCGGTTCCTAGAAGGACAGCAAGTTTTTCCCTCCTCTTTTCCAAGCCTCTGCTGCTGACAGTAGGGGCTGGAAGCCATCCAAGGCTGTCGGTATAAATCTCACTGACCTTGTTTCACCATCCCTCAACTTGCAGTTCAGCCGGGACTGGCGTCGGCTTCCACTTTCTGGCTCATTTATCCCTTTTCCAGCTTTACAGTTTGGGATCCTGAGCTTGTCTGCTCATCCCTGGGTGGGCAAGGCAATGAGGGGGGACTCCCAGCCCCTAGAAAACCTCCCAGCAAGGCCGCCAAGGCAAACATCTTGCAGGAATTTGCAGATGCAGCTGTAGCTGAGGAGAAACTAAGCTCGGAGGTGTAGCGTGATGCAGTTTGGTGGCATGAGGGAAAAATACTTCTGTTTGGATTGGGCTGAACACAGGGCTCTGATCCCAAAAACCACTGCCTAAGTCCCATCAGGAGATGAGCCTTGGTAAGATTCGAGCTCTGTTCCCACCATGATGTGCCTGTACAGGAGCTTGTTCCTCTCCAGGGGTTTCTTGCCGTCACCCTTGCACCCTGCTGCGGTAACTCGATGTCATCTTTGCTGTCCTGTTGCTTCCTGGGGTTCGGCTGCAGGAGAGTGGCCTCATGTCTCTGTGGGATGCCCGGCTCACTGAGGAAGCAGGGAGGATGGTAGCCTTTGGAGGAGATGTGGGATGCAGAGAGGGTAGGAAGAGGTGGTTTCCTACCCTGGCTGGATCAGCCGCTTTGCACACCCAGCTCTCTCTTTTGCATCCTGGAAAAAGGCATTGGGAACTTGGGTCCTCTCACAAATCCACAGCGTTGTGTGCTAAATCCATACAAACCCCTCCATTTTCCAGCTCCAGTGAAACCTTACCTTTAAAACATTGTTCTGATTCCATTGTGTTTGGGGCCTCCTGGAAGAATTTTGCCAGTGGCTGCCATTGTCACTTGGTTTTGTGACAGCATCCAGAATCTTTGGGATGCTGGCAGGAAGAGTTTGGTGGCAGGATATATCAGGATTAGTGTTTTCCCCAGGTCAAACTTGCAGATATACAGATTAACCAGAAGGAAAAACTTTCCAGGATAAGAAGAGCAAGATGTGGCCAAAAAAAAAAAGAAGAGAGAGAAATCTCCTGGGGGCTTGTGGAGGCTCCCGCTATCTTTGGAGGTCTTAAAGTAGGGATTAGGAGAGATCTGCCAGGAATGATCGTGCCTCGGGGCAGCCGGAGACCAGATGATGTGTCTGTCAGCTCCCTGCCTCCAAAAGCCGGGCTCGTGCTTCTCCTGCTCCTCTCCTGGACGAGCACAACGTCTTCGTGACTCTCCCTCGTGGTCTTCAGCAGGGCTCATAAAAATCCCCCCGAAAAGAGCTGAAATCCTGGAAAAAGGGTGGATTTCGGCCAGGGGCTGCTGTGCAGAGGGAGGGGAAGATGCTCACGGGGGTTTTCTCTCTCCTCCTGCCCCGGTGCTCCGGCAGCGGCTGTTCCCTGGCCTAATCCCGGGGCAGCTCCGCGTGTCTGAGGGATGAAGTCATGCCCGCTCACCCACAGCCCGCCGTGCTACTCCATCCCTCCCTTCGGAGAGCAGCCTAGGACTGGAGCCTGCCGAGGCCCCGGGTCCCCGCACGGCGGGTTTGGGATGCTCTCCTAACCAGGCTTTGCCTTGCTCCGAGCATGGCTACGTTGCACCGGGATGGGGATAAGCGTCAGGTAAAACCCTTGGCTGTGCCCCCTGCCCACTTTACCTGTGCCTAGGATGCTGCGCCATCCCTCCCAGTGCTCCTCCTTCCTTCTTCCAGCTGCTTTTAAAACCTCAGATTAACCCAAACAGCTGTAAACAGGTGGTTTTTTTTTTTGTTTGTTTTTTTTTTTTTTTTTTTTTTTGTTGCTGTTTGTTTGTTTGTTTTGTTTTGTTTTTTGGGGTTTTTTTTTCCGATATTGACCATTTCTTGCCAGAAATCAGCTCGTGGTGAAGAGGTGGTTGTGCAACCTGAGTGCAGGGGCAGCTGCTTTAGAGCATGTTGGATTAACAAACATTTTGGTTTAAATCTCTGGGAAGAGGAAATAAGGTGAGCTAGGGCTGGAAATACAGCCCCGTCTTCATACTCTGGTAGACCCTGAGCTCCTGGCTCCCAAACTCATGATATTATGGGCAGAAAAGCCAGTTTAGGTAATTGCTGGGGATTGCTGCAATTTTATTAGCCTAATGCCTTCCCCTCCAGGAGGTTTGCAACACTCAGCAAAACAACCAGTGCCTATAAAGGCACCAAAATAGACCCAATGAAGTGTGAGTTTTGGTGGTGGTGTGGTTTTTTTTTTGTTTTGTTTTGTTTTTTCCTTGTAAGAGATACTCCCAGCCTTTTGTGAAGGTTTTTCCAGCCCTCAAAAATCAAGATTAATTGTATTTGGGGGCCAATAGCTGCATCTACTGCTGGTGGAAGGGATTTGGAACATGTCACCTGGGCTCTGGCTCCAAGTGGTACCTGGTGGGACAGGCAGGGCTTGGACACTGCAGCACTCCAGGATTGCCAGAAATTGGCACTGCCAGATGAAAACCAGGCTTTGGGAATAGTGGCTGGAGCCTCCTGCATGAAAAGGAGCCTAATTGGGATTTTAAAAACAGCAACTATTTTCAGCTTTCTTCTCTGGAAACTGGAAAGAAAACCTGCTCCTCCCCAGGCCTAGAGGTCACCTAATAAATGGGGAAAGTCCCCAAACCCATGTCAACTGGTAATTCTCTAGGCTGCAGAGGGAAGCCTTGAATCATAAAGAATTCCAGAGTTATCATCCATGGAGGAAGTGGGGGCACGAGATAAAACAGCGCCCCAGGATGGGAAAAAATAGGAAAAGGAGTCATTTGGACTCCAAAATGGAAAGAAAAAGGTTAAGCCTAAAGTCAAGGAGAAGGGTGGGACAGTTAAAGGCTGGGAAAAGCAAATCCAGAAGGTGAAGAGGAGAATGGAGGGGTCAAAGCAGAGAGGAAGGACAGGAGGGAAAGGACAAGGGGAAGGTGCCTTGCTGCTTCTCTTTCCCTCCTCTATGACAAGAACTGGGAAGAAAAAGGCTGGAATGGACAAACTTTTCTGACTTAAATTATGGTGTATTGATAGAGATAACATCAAAATCCACAGTAATATTATTATATTGATATTGCAGGCAGACAAGACCAACAGGTAAGGCTGGTGTCACTGTGTGGGTGACAAACGAACATCTCGTCATCTGGGAGCCTGAGAGACCCCCTTGGAAGTTGTCTTTTCACCATGTCCAGCATGTCATATGTACCCAAACATGCTTAATTATTACCTTTAGAAGGTAAAGTTATGTGTCAGGTCATTGCCATTGTCATTCAGCCAAATTTATGCTGCCAAAGCCAGAGATTTAGTAACATTAGGGGAGGCATAAAGGTCTAGAGGGACTGGAGGAATTTACAGACCTTGTGGATGAAGAAATAATTTTTGCCTCTGAAAAAACCAGTAATTAAATTATGTTTTCCAGAGCTGTTCTTCACAAGTAAAGTATGCCCTTTATTAAACATCTCCTCATAAATCTATTCAGTCAAAATAAGGGCTTGTTCCAGCTTTGGTGCTCCAGCAGGTGTGTATCTTCTGAAATCGTCTGAAATGCTCGGAGCACAAATTCTTTTTCCATCTCTTCTGCAAAGAAGCTCTTGTAGATAAGTTCTCCTCTTTAATTATAGATTGCACAAAGCAAGAGAAGCATGAAAACACTTAAATTGCAAATTAAAATCTGTTTTTCTTCCAGCTTGAAATTTTCTACTTGAAATGAGTGTATTCCTCTCTCCTTCTGGAAGCATCCCGCAGCATTAGCTGCAGGGAATTTTGGATTGGATTTTGGTCACTGTGACCTCAGCTTCTCCACTTTGCCCCAAAGCACAACCCAGTCACCCAGCTGGAAGGTGAGGCTCTCCACCCTCCTCTGGAGGGATGCTCTGGCAGCATTCTCCCTGGATAACAGGTCTGCAGAGTGGCACCTCACCAGAAATGGCTGCAGCAGGACCATCTCCAAGGTATTCCCCATTTCCACCTCTGGATCCTCATCCTGGCACCCGGCAGCCCCACCATCCTATAGTGGAGGAAAAGCAGGGCATTTTCCCAAATGGTGATCCATTCCTACCATTCCAGGCATTGCTGTGCTGATGGGTTGGAAACAAAGCTCCAACTGAGGTCCTACCAAAGAAATCCAAAACCAGAATCCTCATTCCTGACGGGAAGCTTGCAGGCTGGCATGTTGTTTTCCCTGCTTGCCTTTTCTTCTGCCTTTTGCTCTGGCCTCTGTGGCAGCTTGGATGACAAGTGCCTCAAGGCAGGAATTACCTCTTGGGAAAGGTTTTGGGTTGCTCAGCGTAATCTGAACAGCCGCTGGGCCCCACAGCAGTATAATCCAAGAACAACCAGCACAACTGGTGTTACTGGTGTTGCAGCACAGCCCCCTCCCTGGAGCTGGCTTGGAGTCCTGTCTAGAAGAAAAAAATAGCTGGACACAGCAAATGGAAAGAGCGTTAGGAGATTTGTTCCTCTGTGCTGATAGACGCCCCTGGATCCCTGGAAGTGCCCAAGACCAGGTTGGAAGGGGCTTGAAGCAACCTGGGATAGTGGGAGGTGTCCCTGCCCATGGCAAAAGAATGGGACAAGATGATCTTGAAAGTCGCTTCCAACCCAAACCATTCCACGACTCTAGGATGTGGGAAGCCCTTTTAGCACGGTGCTGGATTCATTGAGTTCTGTTGAGTTTTTTGGGGGAGTACTGGATTTATTTGCCCCTTGTCAGGGTGGTGAGGAGAAGCACCGAGGAAGCACAGCACGTATTGAACTGTGGGGGTCCCAGTTCCGGAGCTGTGGTAAATGCCCTTTGGAAAACCCCAAGACGTGAGGGTTTTCCTTGGAGAGCCAGCAAGATGGCATCCAGGAACAAGGCCAGTGCCTCCTTCCGTCTGTTTCCCCCTAAAAATAAGAGGAGAGGGAAGAAAGAAAAATTAAATGGGACCATGGGAATGGTTTGAGTTGAAAGGGACCTTAAAACTTTTTTTTCAACCTCTTGCCACGGCAAGGGACACCTTCCACTATCGCAGGTTGCTCCAAGCCCCATCCTACCTGGCCTTGGACACTGCCAGGGGTAGGGCATCTTCAATTTCTCTGTTAGGGATGTTTCTGCATCTGGAAAACGTCCCAGATGTTTCCAAACAGGACGTTTACCTCCAGGTCACGCGGCGGCAGCGCTCTAAGCTGGGAGACGGTTTGGCTCTTCCTATGGAGCATCTCCGCGCGGGGTCCCGCTGCAGCGAGGGGCCAGGAGCTGGGATTTGGGGAGAGGGGCAGAGCTGGGGGGCTCCCCTGCTACAGGCGCGTCTCGCCTTTGTTCAGGCAATGCTGGAGCCGGGCGGCCGCGGGGCGGGGAGGGATGGGGAGGCGGGATGGTGGGAGGGAGGAAAGGAAGGGAGGGAGGGCTGCCCGAAAAGGCTTGCTTTTTTTTTTTTTTTTTTTTTTTTTTTTAATCTCCAAGAAGAGACCGATCCACAGGCAACGCGAGAACTTTTTTTTTTCTCCTCTTCCCCCCCCTCCCCGCGTCTTTAATAAGAAAATTATGTTTCAAAAAATTTAAAATATTCAAAAAAATTTAATTAAAACGACCCCGACCTCCCATCCCCTGGCCCAGACCCGGCCCCCGGCCCGCCCCACGCCGCTTGGGAGGCGACAGAAGCGCCGGCGGCGGCGGTCGCGCCGGCGGCCCCGGCGGCGGCGGCGGCGGGGGGAGGCGGTCGCCGGGCGCCGCCCGCCCCGCATCCCGCATCCCGCCGGCCCCGCATCCCGCCGCCGGCCCCAAATGGATTATCTGCGGCTGGTGCTCTCCTGCCTCGTCCCCCTGCACGGCTGCCTGGCCGCCGGCAGCGCCCCAGGTACGGTCGCTGGCCCGCGGGCCGGGGGGCCCGGGGTAGAGGGGGTGGTTGACAGGTGGCTGCACCCCGGAGCGTGGGGAGAAAGGAGAGGGAATCCGCTGGGGGAGGGGATGTGGGGGTAGGTTTCAATGGGAATTGGGGGAGATGGAGGCTGGGCGAGAAATAGTTGGCGTGCTTGGCGTGCGAGGGGACGTCAGCCCGAGTTCCTTCTGCTACGTTGGACGCACCCTCTTAAAACTACAAAGCGGAGCTCGGTCGGGACGGAAAAGCAGCCGTCGGGTTTACCGAGCTCCGGCGGTGCCCGCCGAAGGCTCCCCCCGGGTTGGGTTGCCCTCCCGCGATGCCGGCGCCCGAGCGGGATGCTCCGTGCCCGCAGCGCTTTCCCTCGGCGCTGTCTCCGCAGGGCTCCTGCTGTCCGGCAAACTCAGCGAGTATGGAGTGATCGTTCCGTTCAGCACCGACTGCCGGGGTCGCTTCCTGTCGCACGTGGTGTCCGGCGACGCGGCGGCGGGGCTCGGCCAGCCCCCCTGTCCCCCGGCCCCGTCCCGCCGCCGCGTCCCCCGCAGCCCCCCGGATGAGTCCCCCCAGCGCCGCTTGCTCTACTTCAACGTCACGGTTTTTGGGAAGGAGCTGCACCTCCGGCTGAGGCCCAACCGCCGGCTGGTGCCGCCGGGAGCCGTGGCAGAGTGGCAGGAGGATTTTGAGGTGCTTTTCCGGGAACCCCTCCGGCAGCGGTGCCTCTTCACCGGTGACATCTCCGGGATGCCTGGAGCTGCCGTGGCCATCAGCAACTGCGATGGATTGGTAAGCTGGAGGCTGGTGGGGTGCTTTGTGTGTGCTGCCTGTGTTTTGGTGTGGTTGCCTCTTAAGAGATGAATCGTGGTGTCCTGAAACCCGATTTTTTGGTGCTGCTTTAGTTGTCTGTGCCATATTTTGCCCTTTTGCCCTTGACAGCAGCAGGTTCCCTTTCCCTATGTGGCCCTGGCTGTTGCCTACCTACTTCATCAGGGTGGTCTGTGCATCAATATTTATTTAAAAGGCTTGGAAAAACTGCCAGTCCCATGCCTGAACTGCCTCCTGCCCAGATGCTGTTACATCCATGGGCTGTGCCCAGCCTCTGGGACGGGGACCCACACTCCTGGTGATGCTGTTTCATCCTTGCCCACCTGTGTGTGTTACCTTGGGACTGCTCCGAGAACTTTTCCTCTGCATTTCACACCTCTTAAATGGTGTTGTGTGAGCTTGAGCACCTCCTGAAATCATTGTTAGCTGCAGTCTGGCTCCCACCAAGCATCTTTTTTGCAGGAGGATGTCTTTTTTTTTCTTTTTTTTTTTTTTGAAATCACTCAAGGGCTCAGAGGCTCTTCTCTTTCTGAGCACAGTTCAGTATCAGTAGCTTGCTGCCACAGCGTTTTAATGCCTTTAATGGCTCTGTTACCTCCTTACCCCTGGCATCTGCTCTGCCTGTGGGTTCCCTACCTTTGATGCGCTTGGGGAAGCGCTTATTTTTTAATACCCTTGGCCTGTTGCCCTTCAGATTTCCTTTGAGCCAATTTAAATCTTGTTTTAGGTACCAGAGTTTGCTGTTTTCTCCTGGTACCGCATAAAGTTACTGCCAGTTGGAAGAAATGTCTTATTTTGTACCATTTTAATTATTTTAAAATGTATTTCTTTTTTAGTTGCTTTATTCTGGGAGTTCCTTAAGCCAGTTTTGGCCACCAGCACAAACAATTTGGCATTCCTTTCTTTTTATACCGTGCTTGGTGCTAGTATACAAGCAGAAATGATAGAGCAGCTCAGCTAGAAATAGATATTTTGCCTACATATAGGAATTAAATTTTTTTAGCACGTAGTCCACACCTTTTGAAGCATCCTTTTGGGAATGGGTTGAGGCTGCGGACTTGCAGACTTTTCTCCGGCACACGGACGGCGCTGGGGCTGGTGAATGTGGGCAGGCTTGGAAGCTTTAAAGGCATTTCCTATAGACCCAGCAAGTAGTGCTGAGTCTGGAACAGACACCAGGGTTTGAAGCGTGCAGGTTCCATGGCAGATCTCATTCCCTTTGGCATCATGAGCAAAAGGATGCTGGCAGCGATCAGGAGCTGATCTGTGCCCTGCTGTGGCACAGCTCTGGGGAATTTTCTTCCCCAGAGCCCACTCTATTGTTAGTGTCAATCCCAAGCAGGCTTTAATTTAACTTTTCCAGGCTTTTCTAGCCTTTAGCCCCGAGTTTTCCTGTCGCAGCCCCTTGCACACCTTCTTGGTTGTCGTTCTTCTTGGCCTTGCTCCAGCTGGGTTAGGACATAGCTTGTGCCGCAGGGTGCTTTTCCATGTGGTTTTATGCAGCCATATCCTGCCACCTGTAGTACCCCAAGCCCAACCTTTTAAGCTCATGTAAAAGAAGTGGCTTTTCCCCCAGGATGAGGAACTTTTCTTTTTTTTTACCCACAATAAATTTATTGCTTGGTGGCCAACAAATTCCTATCCTGGCTTCAACCAGGAATTTCCCGTGGTCTGGTGGAGGACATGAGGCTGAAGGGACAAGCAGGTGTTCAGCTCTCTTGTGATATAGTCAGTGTCACAGCTGTTTTTTCTTTTCCATGGGTTTTCTGGCTGTATGGCCCTCTGGCTTAAGTGAGTCCAGCATCTTCAATCCACTTTGGAGGAGAGGGGAGATCAAGAGGATTCCCGAAAAGCAGTGAAAAGAGCTTGATTTAGGAAACGGAGCAAGAAACGGAACTAAAACGTGGTTCTAGGTGTGGTTGGGATGGGAGGATGTGTTTTTGACCTGTTGGAGAAGCAGCAGAGCATCTGGGAGGGATGTACATGGTCAGGAATGTTGCTACTGGGCTGGAGGAAACTCTTCCATAAGCAAGGACACTGGAATTCCTGTGGACCTCTGCTGGAAGTTGCCCATGAGCTTCAGAAGGAGATTATGGCTTTTCCATCCTGGTATAGTGCGTGTGGGAGGCGCGGGGCTGCGCTTGGCTGCCGGTTCCTGGCCAGAGGAAGCGCTCCGGGACGCTGTGGATGAGGGCTGTGTACACAAAGAGATTAGGCGGTGTATAAATGGAGACCAAGATTATAAATACCAGGGGGGAGAGAGAGAGGAGGGGAGGAAGAAAAAACCCCAAAAACCTGAACCCAGCTCTTGAAAAAGAGAGTCCACCCAAGTCTTTCCTAAATCCATATTTAGCCATGTAAGTGAGCCAATCCTTTTCCCAGATGCCAAAGCTGTGGCTCCTTCACAGCTGTCATTCGCTGCAGGCATCCACGCGTGAGAGACTGGCCTTTCATTTTTTTGCAGGGGTGTCTCGTACCAGGGTGGGAAGATGCTGTCGCCCATAACGTAATTTCAAAGCTGACCTAAGCCACCAAATTCCTGACTGGTAAAGTAGCGTTAGGCAGAAATCTCCACTGGCGGACACGTTTCACTGCAGTGGAGGCATCCCAGATTTTTCCCCACCGGCTTAAGCAGTGTGTGGTCGACC
Organism: Hirundo rustica; assembly: GCF_015227805.2. Classification (NCBI taxonomy): domain Eukaryota; kingdom Metazoa; phylum Chordata; class Aves; order Passeriformes; family Hirundinidae; genus Hirundo; species Hirundo rustica. The sequence goes on from NC_053457.1 coordinate 3,167,886, forward strand.
TTGCTTCCTTCCTGCTTTGCTAGTTGTAGGGATGGGTGAAGGATTATCATCCACAGACACCATATTTGTGTGCCTGGCTTTTCCCTGGGGTGATTTGCCGGAGTGCTGCAAACTGTAGAGCCAGCGTTTTTCATCCCTGTGGCCCTGGCTTGCTTCAGATGGATGGCAGCTGATAAGCAGAACACAAAAGCCATCAGAAACAGTAATTAATAGGGAACAGAGGGAGAAACAGCCCCCCCAAATGATGCCCTGTGGAAGAAAGCCTGGCTTGGTCTTCCAGGATTTTCCTTGCAGTTCCTGAGCTGTAGGGTTAGTTTTGGGGAGGAAGAGGGTGTGAGATGTCCCTTTGATCGCACAGATCCCACTGGCCTCAGCTGGTGTGGGTGTTACATGGTTATGAGGGCTTTTCTCCTGGGTGATAATCCCAAGTTTTGGCAGTGAGGTGCAAACCAGGCCCTGTTTGGGCTGAAAATCCAATTAATTAATAAGTGCTGAGTGTTGTCTCCATGTCCTCACTCCAACAGGAGCTACGTTTGAGGCCTGGCTTGGGTCACCTGGCAAAGCCTGGTCTGTAGCCACCCCATAAACCTCTCGCCTCGGCACAAAGAGCGGGGAAAAGGAGTCAAGGAAGGCAGAGTGTTGTGTTTGATGGGCTGAAAAGCCTGTGCTGCAGAGAGGCATGAAAATAGTGATGGAGCACCTCTGGACCATGCCTGACACCCTCTGGATGGAAGGGGAGCGCTGTTATCTGTGGTGTCTGTATTCACACTGCCTGGTTTTGTAGCACTTTCTGTCCAAATTATGTGTGTATCTTACAGGAGAAATACGTACAATGCACGCAGCTGGATTTCCCCCTCCTGTTAGCTTCCCTGGCCGAGTGTGGCAGCTTTATTAATTTTTCCACATCTCTGTGTTAAGTGTCAGAATTTCCTGAATTCCTGTGGGAGTTGGAGCTTTTTACCCAGCAGTGGAGGACGAGTTTCTTACTCAGGGTCCTGGGGGGCGTCCTCCTTAGTGAGGCTGGAGTTCATCACTCCCTTAGCCTGGGGAGGCACAGGAGAGCTGGAAAAGAGCCTTCACCCTCTGTGAGCTGGCAGGAGTGAGTTTGGTGTATGTTTTCCCTCTTTCCAGTGGGATTGTCTTTAAAGAGCCATTTTCTCATTTGGGAGTACCTTCCCTGAGAGCTGCAGACAGTATCCCATGTTAGAAAAAGCACTGATAATAGTCCCACCAATTGATTTAATTTGATTTGGTATTACTTAACCAAACTAAAATCAAGGCTGGGAAGCATATGACTAATTGATCACTGAGGATGGGATTGAACGCTTGGAAAATGCCCAAGAAAAGCCGAGTGGGACTTTTTGGATGGCATCTGACCTTTGCTGCTGCCTCTCTACTGTTACAACCCTTTCAAAATGCTGAAACACAGCCTGAGCTGCTCCTCTTTGTGAGTGAGCAGGTTGGTGCGTGCCTCTTGCAATGGTGTTTTTTGGGTTGTTTTGTTTTTTTAATTTATTTTTGTGAATGCCAGGGTGACTGCTGCAGCTTCTGTTTCATTTCTTGGGCTGCTCTGATCAAATGGACACAAAAATCCCTGCGTTATCCCCTTTGCCGTCGGTCATCCCCGGAGCTGGCGGTGAGTTGCGTCCCGCCTTTGGGAGAAAGTTTGTGCTGCTTTATTCCTTGAGCCAGATATAATTAGTCACGAGCTGTAGAGCAGCTCAAACCCAAGAGGGCTGTGGCTTGGGACCAGGCTCTTTCACATTTTAATCCAGCCTTGCCCCGGCACAGCAGCACGGCTTTCCTCCGGCCGCCTGACTCAGCAAGTCCCGGCTTTGGCCCTAAACCCATGAACCAGCTTTGGGGTGCCTGGTCCCGAATGAAGCGCCCCGTGGCAGGGCTGGGAGGGGGTAGTGGTGTCCCAGAATAGCTCCTCCTGGGGCAGGGGCTGCTTCTGCTCCTTCTCTTATTGTATAATGAAGAACAATGCTTTGGAAGTGGAAATTAGGAGAATTTCTTCATGGAAGAAGTTGTCAGGCCCTGGCACAGGCTTGTATTCCCCATGCCTGTTGGGATTGAAAAGATGTGTAAATGTGGCACCTAGGGATGTGGTTTAGTGGTGGTCTTGGCAGCGCTAGGTTGATGGTTGGACTCAATGATCTTGGAGAGCTTTTCCAACCAAAAGGATTCTGTGACTCTGTGCCTTTCTCCATCATCATGACCTCGCTCAACCATCACTGAACCTGACTGATGGTTTGACTCCCTGGCTTGCTCTCTGCCTCACCACCACCACCCTGCCTGGTGCCCCTGGTTGAACCTGGCTGTGTTCTTCATCTCTTTGGCTGAGCGTGGGGGCACAATCCCTGGCTGCCCTGGTTTGACCTGGATGTCTCCTGTGGGAAGAACCTGAGAGAGGTTTGTCAGGCAGGGATTTGGATCCCTCAGGAAGGAGGTAAAACAAAACCAGTCAAAACCCCACTTTGCCGTGGAGTTAAGCAGTTAATAAAACCCAAGTGGAGCAGGAAATTTGATGAAATCCAACAGATTGACCAGGTTGGCTGTTGCCTGATGAATCCAATGCGATGTGAACACAAAGGGGACCCAAAGAGCCAGGTGGGTTTGGAAGAGCCCCAGCCTCTGTCTGAGATACATCTCTGTATATATTTTACTTTTATTTTATTTTATTTGATGAGAACCATTCCAACACCCATATGAGGGCTCCAGTAGGTCCACACTGCTGAAGGCTTTGCTCGAAGAACAGATCCATATGTTCTGCTGGGCAGCACTGGAGGAAGGAACGCACGCGTGCGCCATGGAGGGACCTGGGAAAAATGCTGAGCTGGGGGTGCTGCCTGTGGGATAGAACCTAAATCCTGGTGATCCTTTTCCTTGCCTGAGGTCTGAGCTGGCCAGTGCTGCGGGGTGTGAGCACTCAGGCTGATGTAAGGGGAATTTGATGGGAGCTTGGTGTTAATTAGGAGCAGGTCGGTAGCCAGGACAACATTTTCAGCAAAGTTTGCCCGGTTGTTCATCTTCTCTGTGTTTGAGAGGTGGAGCTGTAATGCTTTCCAGTTTCTGCTCCAACGGGATTCCCCTGTGTTAATTCCTAAGTACTTCATGGGGCAGAGAGAATAGTTTCTCTTTCCTTCTTGTTGCAGCTTGTTGTTTCAGTGAAATGGCAGATATCCTAACAGCACCGCGGGAATGGAATGGGGAGAGTTCAGGGAGGCTCAGGAGTGTCTTGGGAGCCCCTTCAGCCTTGTACCCCTGAGTTCAAGGTCTGGCACAACTCATGGATGAGACAGAACAGAGTTTCATAGCCATATAAAGACCCATCTTGAATTGCAGCCAGGCTGGGCGGGGTCTTTTGTTGGTTGGTTTTTCCTTCCTTTTTTTTTTTTGTTTCCCACCTACGGGAAAAATTCAGGGTTGTCATAGATGAACATGGTATTAGAACCATCCCGGTGTCATGGAGTAGGATCAAGACAGGATTATTTGGGATGCCTTTCCCCTTAGTACGTGCTCTGCATCAATCTTTAACGAGTATATTGAGTGTGTATGTCCCCCTACACATATATAAAAACACACTGTTTTTCCCCCCTTTTCCTTATTTCTTTGCGGAGTCCAGGCTGGCCTGATTTGGACAGACAGCAACGAATTTTTCATCGAGCCCCTGGAGAGGGGCCAGCAGGATACGGAGGAGCACGGGAGGGCCCACGTGGTCTATCGGCGCTCGGCCATCCGGCAGGATGGCGCCGAGTCGCACCACGACCTCCATCCTGAAGGTAGGGGCTGCTGGAATCCAGTCTTTCCCAGCAATTGGTAATAAATATTTCACAGGGGGAGAGGATGTCTCCTTCCATGAGCCCTCATACATCTCACCCTGTGGCTTTAGGCTCAGTTTAACTGCTAAAGTCAAGAAGAAGGAAAGGAAATGCTGGGCTGGAGGTGCTGCAGTCTTGCTTAGATCACCTCTGTGTTGTGAGAGTGGTGTGGCACTGGAAGTTGTTGTCCAGAGAAGCTGTGGCTGTTCCATCCCTGGAAGTGCCCAAGGCTAGGTTGGATGGGGCTTGGAGCCACCTGGTCTAATGGGAGGTGTGCCTGCCTATGGCAGGGGGTGGAACAGGATGAGCTTTAAGGTTCCTTCCAACCCATATCATTCTGTGATGATTCTGTGAAATGTGGCCTCGATTTTACTTTTTAACAGATCATAGAGTCATTTCATATGGAAAAAGCCTTTTAAGGTTCTCCAATCATTAACATGTCTTTTAGTCTTCACAATTCAGAGCCATTTCCCAGCCACAGAGCAAGCTGGACCAGCAACCTGCTGGAGCTCAATGTCCTGCCGGAGTTAAATCTCTTATCTATTTTCCCTGCTGAATTTCTACTTTTGTGTAGTGCCACTGTGGTGTCAGGTCACCTCAAAGGCTCTTTCTTTTCCTGCCCAGTGCCCGGTGTGCAGGTGGGTGAGCTCCCAAATTCCCTGGAGCTGATGACGGAGCGGCTGGGGGACGCGGAGCGTAAGCGGCGTCACGCCAGGAAGGATGACTACAACATCGAGGTGCTACTGGCCGTGGATGACTCAGTCGTGCGCTTCCATGGCAAGGAGCACGTCCAGAACTATGTCCTCACCCTCATGAACATAGTAAGACTCGGCTGTGGGAGATGTGGATCCCACCCTTCCCTAGGTTTAGTGCTCTTCTCATGCTGCGAGTTTGTTATCCTGGGAAAAGAAATGGGTTTGGGAGGGAGAACAGTGCTGCAGGAAGGGCTGTGCCTTCACACAGCCAGCTCTGGCATTTAATAGCTGCGGGAATTGGAGGGATGGAAAGCAAGAACCCTTTGTTCTTCATCTCCATCACCTTCCCCTTGCCAATAGTAGGGTCTGGCGTGCTGGTGCTGTCACTGTCTGTCACCTGAGTCCAAAAGTTTCTCCTGGCTGAGGCCATTTTCTCCTCATCACTGAAATCTCAGCAAATGCTAGAAAAGAGAATGGTTGTGGCTTACTTAGTTAGAAATTATGATATTTGTAATTTGTTTTGCAATGACAATGTTCATGATTTATTCTGAATACTATTCGTTGGTAGAGGAAATATTTTTGTAGCTTTTCAGAAGCTTTTTGGAAACCTTTGCACCTGGATAACCATTCAGGATATGTTGAAAAAGGACTTTAGAGCAGCTTTACAGTTCCCGCACCTGTCCTTACTCACAGGCACGGGGCAGCCTGTGCTGGTTCCCTACACCCCTTTTCATTCCTGCTTAAGATAAAAGCATCCATATTCCCTGAGTCCTGAGAGATGTGGAAGGATCAATATTTATTCATCAGGGCGGTTTGCTCCTCCAGCACCTGAATATCTGCAAATATGCGCTATGCCCAAGGATCTCTTTCTCTTCTCCCAGTTTTGATTTGTTTTCCGTGCTTTATCCTCGCCTCTGTTGGTTTATTTTTCCCTAAGTGTTCTTTTACGCAGTGGTGGAAAATGTTCGAAAGGCTCAACCAGCTCTGGAATGGCCAAGTTATAAAGATGCTTTTGCGTGGTTGTTGGTTGGTTTGGGCATTATTTCTGCCATATGGCCGGCAATGAAAGGGAAATTATCAACATGGAGGGGGGGAGGATTTTCTGGGATTAGAGAGTGATGGGGTGAAGGATGAGTGAAGTGGCTAGTCCCAAATAGGGAAAATGTTGAAGAAGCAAACACCTTCATCACAATGTTTTATTCTCTGGCACGTTATCTCGATGCCTGCGGTCCGATGACCTCAGCGTCACTTAAATTCACTCTCAACGTTTCTCCCCTTGGCGAATTAAATCCTGGTGCCACGGGGAAGGCACACGGTTCCCTCCTCTGCCCTCTGGCTCTTCCCACGTTACGAGGGTCAGAGATGATGTCATTTTTCCTTTCCGATCCCGGGGGGGAAGCGAGGGGGGGCGGGATGGACAGTTTGAGCGCTCGGGGATTGTCAACTCTAATCAAAAGGTCGGGTTTCAGGCGCATTTCATGGTTCCTACCCCGCGGGCAGGACTTTTCAGGCAGTGAATGCGCGGGATGCAGCGCTGAGAGAAGGGAGGACCCGCTGCCTATTCAATTAAAGGCGGCGCTGGAGACTTTAAGGGGGTGGGGGGGGAGAACCCCAGAATAATACGGGCAACAAATACTTCCCACTAAGTATTATTTCCTTCTGTATATTCTCCCCCCACCCCCTTCCCCTTCTTTCTTTCTCGTTTTTAGTGTGTTTTCTTTCTAGCTTTGCCGTGACCTCCGTCCGCCTCCTCTTCCCTTGGCGCCGCCTCGTTTCCTTACCGGCTCAGATTGCCTCAAAACACCCGATTCAGCAGAAAAAAAAGAGTCCTGCTTTCTGGCCTGGGTGGCAGAGGGAGGGAGAGAGGAGGATGCCGGGGGGCTGGCGGGGAGGAGCCTGCTGGGACCACACAGCTGAACATTAATCCCATTAGTTGGAGGCAAAGGGAAGAAGGATAAGAGGCTTGGCCAGCCCTCTAACGAGGAAAGGACTTAATGAGCTGGGCTGGAGTATCTCAGGGAGCCAGCTGGGAAAGTTTTCCTGTCTAGGAGCATTCCTATCAAGGTATATCCCAAGGAAAGGGGGCAGCGAGTTTGGAAGTGTAGATTAACTTTCCTGGCTTTCTCTGAGGTCTCAATTGAGGGAGCAGTGGGACACGTATCCCTTCCCAGCGCTGCTGGAGGTAGGGTCCCGGGGCTCTTCCCAAGACACAAACCCCTTTATTAGGAACTTTGTGTCAAGTGGAGCTCGGTGATAAATGATTTGTCATGGGGAAGTAGTTTTGTGGTGGTTTTTTGTTTTTTGGTTTTTTTTTTTTTAAGAATCAAGCCCCATAGCCCTTATTTCATTGCCAGAAATGTGGATGCTTTTCAGTGCAGGGCGCTGTGTCCATTCAAGGAAGCTGACATGAGGATGACTGCTCCTTTTGTGCACCTAAGAGCTTCCCTGCAGGCAGGCTGCCTCCCCTGCTAGCTTCCAGCCTGCATTCCCAGCCTGCCCTTCCCTTCTTGGCTCGGATGCTGCCCAGGAATTTGGTGTCAGGTTGGAGTGAGTGGGAAAGGCACAACTCCCCCTGTGCCATCAGTCACTGAGCATATCTCTGCTCCGAGCATTGCTGTATTCACCTAACCAAAACTGGTCTGTTGGGCTCTTGGGATGAATGTTTGGTGATGTGCTGGCTCTGGAAAGCCATTCCCCTTCCTTGCTTGCTGCCTTTAGCAGAGATTATGGTGTTACAGAAGGAAAATTAGGGTCCCCCAGCCATGGTGAGTGCTGAGATCAAGGGCTGGGAACAAGGAGAGGGGAACCAGAAAAGGAAGAGGAGAGGAAATATTCAGTGCTTTGCTCTGCTTTCCACCCTCTTTTGTTCTGGGAGTAGGCCTTCTTGGTTTTCTCCTCCAGACTTAGCACTGCTCATCCCTGATCCTTTCAAGTCTGGAGATGGCTCCACTTGAAGGGGAGAAGCCAAGCTCTGGCTGTGTTAAACCTGGCCCTGGTCTCAACTGGTTTCCTGGGCTTTTGTCAGATAGTGCTCATGATTTGGTTAAGGATGCAGAGGTATTTGGTGTTTTCCCATTGTTTCAGGTTACTAGGGAAACCCCATGAGTCAGAGCCCTTTCCAGGCTTGGACTTGCCTGACTCTAGCTGAAATTATTGTTCCCAAGGGCAGAGCAACAAAGAGTGCTACTGAGACCCCACAGAAGAGAAGGTTTGGGAACAAAAATTAAACCTTCAGCTTTAATTTTAACCCGTGTATTTTTTTTTTCTTAGGTGAGGGGTTTATGAGCCACTTCCTTGCTAACTGACATTAACAAAATTACCTCTGATGTCTCTCATGTGAACATGCATTTTTCCCTTCCCTCTGTACAGGCTTATGTGTTTGTTGCTATTTTTTTGGGACAATGAGCCTTGTTCTGTAGAGAGCTCTGACCAATCCTTGCCCTGCAGAACAATTTTCCCCTACCTCTGTTCCTCCCCGTAGATAATGTGGGTCAGCCTTCACAGAGGTGACATTATGCATTATGCAAGCCCAAAGATGTGGGGTAAGGAGGACTTTCCGCTCCCTTCTGAATCCCCCAGCCCTGGCAAAGAGGCTCAGGGTGAATCCATGGGCATGAAAACCGATTGGGGGAATAAAAGAAAGGAGTTTAAAGATGACTTGGCTGTTCCGAGTAAGCGATCCTGGCGTTTTGAAATGTCAGCTATTCTGCTGGTTTGGCAAATTCTTCTCATGTCTCTCCCTTTGTTTTCCTTCCCTGAAGAACAGCGAGGTCTAGACCTCGTTGCCAGTGCGGTTTTGCTGTCGGGATCTCATGTCTGGGGCTGCAGACTCAGGGCTGGCCAGAGGTTTGTGGGGATTTGGGGAGGCAGCCTGCCCTGCTCCCAGGTTGTAATGTTCCTTTCATTGTAAAGCATTGCCACTGTCTCCTTGGTGTTGCAGGGTTGGGGGGAGTCCTGTGGGCTGCTCATTCCTGCTGGTTTGCCCTTAACTCACAACAAGCCCTAGGGGCTGGGCTGTTCATTGGTGGGAAAATTCGAACATGGATGAGAGGGGTAAGAAGATCTTTATCCTATGGCTTCAGGGATGTGGGTCCCTTTACTGGAGGCCTTTGCTGAACAGGTATTTTTGGGGGAAGAGGTTTCTCTGAAGACACTGGCTTGCTTAATGGCATCAGCAGAGGGCGGGGGGAGTTGCGCCAAGCCTGCAAACTGCTCTCTGGGTGAATTTCCATTTCCAAGGTGATGCTCGGCCCCTCCACCTTCATCCCCACTTCTTCCACAGGCATTGGAGCACTTGAGGGAAGCTGGCTCTGCTGATGTTCCCCCACTGCCCCAAAACTTGGGGCCTGCAGGGTCACAGCCCTTGCAGCAGCCAGTGCCAAGCCCTTTTGATATGATTCTTTCCATCCCCCAATCAATTATTTATATCTGGCTGCGAAGGGAAGTCTGTAGCCTTGGGCAGTCTGGTTCCACATCTGCTTTCTGAATTAACCCTAAAGGTCACTACTGAGCTGGTATCGGTTAGGTACAGATCCCTGTCTAAACCCTGGACTAAACAGGGGCGGGGCTTTAGGTTAACTTTTCATTTCAGAGGCTGGAGAGGGGGAGTCCCAAGTCTCTGCGAGCTGGAGGAGGGTGGGATTTAGCGCTGCTTTATAAGGAAGATTTATGGAATTAAATCCCATCTTGGAATAATACAGCAGGATCTACTGAGCATTCTGCCAAAATATCCTGTGCAGCTGGGAAGGGAGAGGTCTGTGCTGCTCCTCTTGATGCTCCCAGTCACAGCAAGGTCAGGTTGTGGCTGGTAGAGAGGTCCCTAAGGCAGGAACATGGCACATTCTGATGGATTGAGGGGTCCCCAGGAGCAGGCAGCAAGCACCAGAGCGCTGGTGGATGATCATAGAATCCTAAAATCATGGAATGGATTGGAAGGGAGATGAAAGGTCATCCAATTCCAACCCCCCTGCAGGGCAGGGACACCTTCCACCATCCCAGGTCATTCTAAGCCACATCAAACCTGACCTTCAACATTTCCAGGGATGGGGCAGCCACAACTTCTCTGGACAAACCTGTGCCAGGATCTCCCCACCCTCACTTCCCTCAGTTCTTTCCCAATATCCCTTCTAAGCCTGCTCTCTGTTAGTTTGAAGCTCCAGCTCCTGACGAGTGCTGGGGGTGAAGGAAAATGCGTGAAGATTTGGGAAAGTGAAGGAAATGGTTGTGTTCCCTGTCTAGTTCCCCAAACCACCCCCCAGGTCCAACTCTGCATCTCTTGAAGCACAGTTTTAATTTCTCCCTCTCTCCCCACTTTCCCACCCTGCCATTATTACCAATATTTTTGTAAGGGATCAAACTTATGATGTGGAATTTCTCTGGGATGCCAAAGCCTCCTACATCCTGAAACCCAGGGCTGAGCCTGACATCCCTGGGGAGTTGCAGCTCCTTGCTGGCCTGGATCCTTCATACCTCAGTGGGTCTGTAAGCCTGAGTAATGTTTGCAGCTGCAACACTGCGTGACCTTCCACCCTTCTGTGCACATCCCCCAAAAATAGGGTTGGGATCAGAAAAAAATCCATCATATTCTCGTTATTCTTGCAAAAGGGGGTGGGTGAAGAAGCATCCCCCCCACAGAAAGTAGGGATGAGCTGAAGGTGGGTTGACCATCGTTGTCTTTCCACACTGATGAATAAAGCACCCCGTGGTTCTTGCAGCTTCTGCATCCAAAGAGATGCATTAATGGGGATGGACTGGCAGTTTATTGATTGATTTTAATTTTTTATAATCGATTTTGCTGCATTCAAGGCTCAGGATCTGCATTACCTCTCTGCATGGCTTAGAGGCACCCCATGGGAGTATTAGTTGTCATGGGGAAAAGGTTAACACTGGGGTTTTGGGTTTAAAACTGGCCTAAGTGGGTATTTCAAATGGAATCCCAGGCTGGAAACTGGGGGCTTGTAAAACACACTGGGGAATGGCTGACTTGCATTTGGGCAGCAGTAGAAGGGTGGTTCTCACCCCATCCTTGATGTAAGGTTGAAAAACCCCAAAGGAATGGAGGAAAATATAAAAGATCCATAAATTTGACTTTATAACCTTCATCTAGTCTGGAAAGCTTTGATAGAGCTGAGGCAAATTAGTCCGCCTCTTGGGCAAAGCTAAAAAAGTCTATTTTAATTAAAACATGAATTCTAGTCAATCTTAAAAAATATCTTAATTCAGTCTCCTCAACTTCTGCAGTGAACCCCCATTTGTGGAACTGTTCATTTGAGAGGCTTTTTGGGAAAAAGAAAGTCCCATTCCAGAAAGTCAGGGTGTTTTTCTTTCCTGGGCTGTGTTTTCCCTTGCTTTGCAGGAGGTGCAGGGTCTCACATGGGTTTGTGGATGACCACTCTGTGTCTCTTTCCATGTCACTGGGCTCAGCTCTCAGGGGCATTTCCCATCTGGATGTCCTACTCTTTTGGTAGCATTTAGGAGTAGAATTTGTTTATTCATCCTGGAAACGCAGAAGGAAAAGGTTATAGCTGGTATTTCCTTTGCAAGGTCATTTTTAATAGCCGAGGATGGTACAGATATCATTGACTCATGAGCCCTCCCCGTTCTCTTCATTGTGTTGCCTTCTCCTGGGATTTCTGAAGCCATAGGTCAGGTTTGACTCACTGATGCGACTGAGGAAAGCCCTGGCTTTGGGGAGGGGCAAAGGATTGTATCAAAAAGCCATTTTTCCATTGGATGCTGCAGTCTGGAGCATTTCCATCCCTCTGAGAGATTCATATTCCAAAGGGGCAGTAGCTCATTGAGAAATGCGATGGAGGAAATGCAGCCCTTGATGGAAATGGGTGATGTCATTGACCATCTGAGCCATTCCTGGGGAAATTTTTGGCTTATTCCAGCTTGGCTTTTTTGCTTGTTACACTTGGGAAAATGGGAAAAAAAACCCACCTCCCCACAGTGGGAGGAGGAGGATGAGATCTTTGCACCTGGTCTTGGAAAGCCTGGAGGGGTGCGGAACATGGGTGCATGGAGGACAGAATGGGCTTAAGAGCTGAGATGGCCTTAACTTTTTCCTTGTTGGATTTCCCCTACTTCTTCAGGTGGATGAAATTTATCACGACGAGTCCCTGGGCGTTCACATCAACATCGTGCTGGTCAGGATGATCATGGTGGGATATCGTCAGGTAAATCCAGCGCTTGGACATGGCCAGCGGGACATGCTCTAATATTTATTTAGCACTTAGGTAAGCCCGGGCTTGGGAAAACATGGCAGCTGTCAGAGCCCAAATGACAACTGTGCTTGAGCAGGGGTGAATTTGAGCCCTCCTCAGCCTGGTTTTTGGGAGCTGAGGGCCTGGATAGCCCCATGGCCTACGAGGCCCTCAGGAAGATGGTGGGTGGGTGGCTGTGATCTGCTGTTACATGCTTGTTCTGGTATGTGGGGAAAACCACAGTGGCTTCCTCAGAGCTCTGTGGATGATGCGATAAAGGTGGCTTGCCACACTGAGAGGAGCTGGACATGAAGGAGAGAGATCCCCAGGTCAGGATCTCCTTAACTTGGCTCCCTGGCTGTCCTGTAGCTCTCGTGTGGCTTGGGCATGGCCAGGAAAAGCGTTGGAAGGTTTTCTGAGAAGTTTTCATGTGATTTCTCAGGCTGCACTTATTTTTTAAGGTTTGTTCGAGCACAGTAGCCAGATTTTTCTTTAAAACAATGTGATTTTCAATACTTTTTTGGGGCAAGCCCCTGTCCCACAGGAAGTGTTCTAGCAAGGGTGTTAATGACTCAACAAAGTGATGTCTGTGTGTGTGATCCATAAATAAGACTGGTTAGGTCTTGGAAAAAAACTTCCTTATTATAGAAATATGCTTGGCTGGCAGATTCCCAACACATCCTGAAGATCTGGGGATGGTTCTGAGGAGCAGGAATAAGGATGGAGGCTGGCCCATTTTTGGAGGCCTCCATGGGACCAGGAACATCATCTCTAGCTAAGAAAGCCAACAATCTGTCTGGCTTCCTCCCAGCGACATTTGTGCTCTGGGCTGGAGGTTGATCTGCGGAGGGGAAGGGATTTGGAGCTGTGGTGATACGGCGGGATGGGAACCGCCAGGCTCTCTTAGGGATGATTTATCCATCCCAAAGCCAGCTCTGGAGGAAGATGCTTTGCCCAGCTGGGTCACTTCTGAGGTTCAGGGGACAGTGTCGGAAACAAGGAGCAGATGTTTGAATCCAGGGGAGATCTTGGCTCACCACTGTCTAGATCTGACGCTTCCCGAGCAGGTCCTCCTGCAGCTTCTTCTCTCCCACGTGGGATAAAACCATCTTTGGCTTCCAGGGGAAGGGAGACACCTCTTCCTTTTCTCCCCAGCAGTAACTTTTCCATTCCCTCCGCAGTCAGTCAGCCTGATTGAGCGGGGGAATCCGTCGCGGAGCTTGGAGCAGGTGTGCCGCTGGGCGCACTCGCAGCAGCGCTCCGACCCGGAGCACGCCGAGTACCACGACCACGCCGTCTTCCTCACCAGGCAAGATTTTGGGCCTGCAGGTATGCAAGGTACTGTATTTGTCTCGATCAGGTACGTGCAGTTTGCTGGGGTGGAAAAGCCAGCCAGAGGAGAGGAATTCTTGCGAGCACAGTCTGTTTGTTGGCCAGCAAGGTCCAGAAAAAGGTTAAAAAAATTGATATTTTTTTCCTTCATGTGATGAAGAGGAGAGACATAATTAATCCAGAGCATTGACCTAAATGGAGAAAATATCTTTATTTATTTATTCTCCTGCTCAGTGATTTTATTTACCTGTCCTCCCCTTGGCCCAAAACGCCTTAAAAATATAAAAATAAGATTAAAAAAGGTGAAATACCACAGGAAGCTGCATGGGGACAATCAATTTATTCTGTCCTCTGGAGGACCTTTAAAGCCTGATTTTATATGGATTTATTTCTTGGACATGGGAGCATTCAATAAATCCTGGGACAAAGAGGAAGTTTTACTGCAGGTGAAGTTTTACTCTTGATGGAGAGATTGTGCTGGTGTGGTCTGAGAAGTTGGAGGCCTTGCTAATAAAAATTTTTAGGAAAACCTTCTGATGTTTCATGGCTCCATTAGGAAAACAGGTGCTTTGGTGTTATCACGAAGGGTGACTTTTCCCAGTTCTGAGCCTGCTGCTTCCAAATTCCCATCTCTTCCTTTCCACGCTGTTGGCTAGGTCTGGATTTCCATCAGGAGGCTCCATTTGATGCTGTGAATGGGGTGGGTATTGTCACCCTGATCTGTAGCACAAACCCTCCTGGTGTGCAAAGGAGGAAGGAAATGTGGAGAAGGGAACCTGTCCTGACTTGGATCATGAAAAGGATCCCCCTCAGCAGGAGATGAACTTCAGGAGATATCCAGCTGGAAGCCTTCCTGAGTGTGCTGTGGCCACCAAACAGCAGATCTTGGGTTGTGCCAGGCTGGTGACCTGCCCTGATCTCCTTGTCCAGAGTCACACGGGTGAAATACCAGCTTTTGTTTCATTTTTCTAGACCCTTCCTGGCAAAGTGACTGTGTTCAAAGGCATTCGTGAGAGGACCATTTTTGGCAGAAGGGGGAGACTCCCTAGGCTGCCCTTTGGTGGGAAGGAGTTGTGAGATCGATGGAGTGGTCCTGCTCTAGGGGTGCTCCTTCCAGCAGCTCTTTCCCCTTTTCCCTGCAGATCTGGCTCTCTGCTTGTCACACATCTCCAGGGCTTTCTGTGGAAGTCCTCGGGGCTGCTGTGTCCTTGCCTGGCTGTGCTGCATGGCACAAGGAACTCCTCATCCACCAGGAATTTCTCTCTGATTGGACTGCTGGAATAGTAACACTGTCCTTGTTCTTGCCTCTTTTCCCCAAAACAAAGTCCTTGCGGAACCCCAACACCTCTGTTAAGCTCGGGGATGCATGGAATGAAGAACCAGAGTGTGGCACCAAATTATCCCTGCCCTTTGAAGAGAAAAGCAGTGGACAGATGGGTTGTAAATTATTAATTGCTGCTCTACAGATCTTGTCAACACCCAAAGAGTTCCTGTGTCCCTCTGCAATGGGTGGCACAGGAAGGTTTTCTGGCCTGGGCTGAAGGATGCTTATGCTCAGAATTAAATATTTTCCACGTAGTTGCCTCTCAGTATCATTCTCCTGTGGAGAACTTTTTATACTCCTTCCAGTTCTTACTAGAGTCTTCATTACAAAAAACTGCCTTTGTGAGCATCCACCCTTTCATATTCCTTTGTCACATCTCCCATCCACAGCTGCTTTGGTTGGGAATTTATCCAATTTTCATCCTAGACAAAATAAATTTGCCATCCCCTCATAGAGGAAGCTTTCCACAGCTTTATTCTTTCTTGTGGAAAGTTTCATGGGGGAAAAAAAGTCTTTTCAAATGATTATCCAGGACTTGATTTATTACTCTATGGTTAAACCCCATTATGGGAGTTGACTTGGTGTGGATCAAATATCCCACAAGGATGGGGAGGGAGCTCTGTGGACCCTGTGGTTTGGCCAGGGTGGGTGTAGGGATGTGCATCTTCCTCAGCTCATCAGCACCCCTGTCCTGCTGCTGCCCACTCCTGGCTCACTGAACTCTCCTCTTCCAGCATCCCAGTCCCCAGGGGATGGTTATCCAGCATGGTCCTGCCCTGCTTTTGCCTCTCTGACCTATAAGTCCTTCCTTCACTAACTCCCTTGATGCCAAAAAGGGTCAGCCTTAACAAAATCCAACATACATAGAAAACTTTGGGGAGTAAATTCCAGAGTGTGCCAACAACATAATTGAATTGGGCAGAAAGAAGCTGAGAAAGAAAGGAAAAGTGAACAAAACGGAGGTGATGTGTTGCTGCCTGGGTGGGGGAAGATTTCTCTGCCCACAGCTGCCCCACTGCACTGCACTTGATCGAGGGCTGGGGTCCTGGGGTGGGTGCATGTGCGGGTGTGCCCCATGGGGAGCAGGGCTGCGGTTTTGGCAGGGCCCTGGGGAGCGTCTCATGCCTTTCCTTCTCTCTCTTTTTCCTTCTTTGTTTTAAATGAAGAAGAATGCGGGGGATGCCATTCCTGGGCTGGGAGGCGGTGGCCACCCACACTGTCAGCGTGTTGTGGGTGCTGCTTTTGCCCTCCTGTCTGCTCAGGTGTGTCGGCACACGGGCACAGTGGTGCCAGCAAGCCCCAGAGCAACCTCTGCTGGCGTTTGGCGCCAGGGTGGTCACACTGATGAGCAAGTCCTTGGGCTGCCATCCAAGTGACCTGGGCAGCGCCTCCTCTTCAGTGCCTTCCTCTGTGTTTTTCCTTCTGTTGCAGTGAAGCCAGGTTATGTATTTGTCTTTTGGTTTTTTTCCTTATTTTTTTTATTTCCGCCCCCCTCTCTCAAAAGGTTTTCTCTCTTCTCTCCTCCTCTGTCCTTCCCTCCTCTCTTTGCCCCAGGCTACGCTCCGGTGACAGGGATGTGCCACCCTCTCCGCAGCTGCACCCTCAACCACGAGGACGGCTTCTCCTCGGCCTTTGTCATCGCCCACGAGACCGGACATGTGTAAGTTGTGGGGGCAGAGCTGGCTGTGGTGGTGCCCCTCTCTTTGCAAAGGGGGCTTTCTGCTGCTGCTCTAGGTGTCCCAAATCCCATGGGATTTTCCCACCAGGTTGGGCATGGAGCATGATGGCCAGGGCAACCGCTGCGCTGATGAGACCAGCATGGGGAGCATCATGGCACCACTGGTCCAGGCCGCCTTCCACCGCTATCACTGGTCCCGCTGCAGCAAACAGGAGCTCAACCGCTACATCCAGTACGCCCCTTCCAGCTGGGAGGGGATGTTTTCCTCTCAGACCAGGACTGGTGGCTTTTGGTACCCAAAGATGCTCCCAGGGCTCAAGTGCCTCCTGGAAGAGCTGGAAGAGCTGGGGGTGTTCGGCCTGGAGAGCAGAAGGCTCCAGGGAGACCTTGGAGCCTCTTCCAGTGCCTGAAGGGGCTCCAAGAGAGCTGGGTAACGGCTTTGGACAAGGGGGAATGGCTTTCCACTGACAGAGTAGGGTTAGATGGGATATTAGTAAAACGTTCATTTCTGTGGGAGATGAGGCCCTTGCACAGGTTGCCCAGAGAAGCTGTGGCTCCCCCTGGATCCCTGGAAGTGTCCAAGGCCAGGCTGGCTGGGGTTTGGAGCAACCTGGTCCAGTGGAAGGTGTCCCTACCCATGATGGGGGGTGGAACTCTATGGCCTTGAAGGACCGTTCTCTCCCAAACCATTCTGGGATTCCGTGATAATTCGAATTTCCGAACAGCTGAATTTGGAGAGTGGCCTGGAGCTGAGGGATGGGGTGACGGGAAGGAACTCCTCTGTCTGACTCTGCAGCTCCTACGATTGCCTCCTGGATGACCCCTTTGAGCACCAGTGGCCCACATTACCTGAGCTGCCCGGGATTAATTATTCCATGGACGAGCAGTGCCGCTTTGATTTTGGAGTGGGGTACAAGATGTGCACCGCGGTGAGTACAGGCTGTATGGCCACGCCGTCCCCCCTCCCCGGGATCCCCAGCCAGCCTGGCTGCCCCCAGCCTGCTGGTACTTGCTGCTGCTGTCCCAGCCCAGCTCCTCTGTGCTCCCCAGTTCCGCACCTTTGACCCCTGTAAGCAGCTGTGGTGCAGCCACCCGGACAACCCCTACTTCTGCAAGACAAAGAAGGGGCCACCCTTGGATGGGACTGAGTGCTCTCCTGGCAAGGTAGGTGCTGGTCCTGCTTCCTGTAGGAGGGATGTGTCCGAGGGCACAATGAAGAGCGCCTTCCTCCCGTGCTTTACCATTTCTGTAGTGCTGTGGGTGCAGGAGAGCATTCCACTGGTGCTGAGCGCTTTGGAAGAGGTCCGGAACTCATTCCTTCTCCTCCCTTCCAGTGGTGCTTCAAGGGCCACTGCATCTGGAAGACGTCGGAGCAGCCTTACAGCCAGGATGGCGGCTGGAGCTCCTGGTCCAAGTTCGGCTCGTGCTCCAGGACCTGTGGGGGAGGCGTGCGATCCCGCAGCCGGAGCTGCGACAACCCGCTGTACGTCTGGATTTTGCCTCCCTCCCTTTTCCCCACTGGAAGTGGCCACGAGCCAGAAGTTCCTGGGTCTTCCCCTTGTTGGCAGGGATGGGGACATCCATTCCTTTGGGAGCTGTGCCGTGTATTCGGGCACTGAACTGCGCTGGGGTTGCGCATCATCCCCTCTGCAGCACTCTTACGACCCATTGGGTTTATCTTCCAGCCCAGCATATGGAGGGCGCCAGTGCCCAGGAGCCACCTACGAGTACCAGGTCTGCAATGCTGAGGAGTGCCCGGGGCCCTTCCAGGATTTCCGTGCCCAACAGTGCTCCAAGCGCAACTCCTACTACACCTACCAGAACAGCAAACATTCCTGGCTTCCCTACGAGCATCATGATGGTGAGTGGTGGCGGGTCATAACAGAGGAGAAATAGCCAAATTCCTCCAGAGGACTCTGCCCTGGTGGCTGTCACCCTGGGAATGGAGACTGTGCCAGCTGCACATGGATGTTGGGCAGTGGGAAGCTCCTGAGCTGGAAGCTTGTGCAATGAACCAACATCAAGCAGCTAGCTTTTTAAAATCATGGAATCACAGAGTGGTTTGGATTGGAATGGACCTTAACGATGATCTCATTCGAACCCTGCAGCCGTGGGCAGGGACACCTTCCACTACACCAGGTTACTCACAGTTGGAAGAACACTTCCCAGGATCCAGAGGCAGCCACAGCTTCTCTCGGCAACCTGTGCCAGTGCCTCACCACCCTCACAATATAGATTTTCTTCCCAATACTCCATCTAACCCTACCTCCTGTCAGTTTGAAACCATTCCCCCTTACCCTGTCACTCTGGGTCTTTCTCCTTGTCCAAAGTCCCTCTCCAACTTTCTTGGAGCCCCTTCAGGCGCTGGAAGTGGCTCCAAGTTCTCCCTGGAGCCTTTCCTTTTCTGGGCTGAACACTTCCAGATCTCCCAGCCTGTTTCCAGAGCAGAGCTGCCTATTTGCATTGCAGCCTCATGTAGCGTGCCCTGTACTTCCCTTAATATTCTGAGTATATAGGGCAAAAGTGCAGGCTCTTGAGCAGCAAATGGACATGGGAGATCAGCCACATAAATATCCTGGGCTTTGGAATTGTGGCTGTGCTCAGGTGTACAAGCTGAGATGGGTTTCTGTCTACAGTCACCCTAATGAATTTCCACAACTCCTTTCCCCCCCACTTCCCTTTTTCTCCCCTTTCCCTTTGCCGCAGATGCTCAGAAGTGTGAGTTGATCTGCCAGTCTGAGGGCACGGGAGACGTGGTGTTCATGAACCAGGTTGTTCACGACGGGACCCGCTGCAGCTACCGAGACCCCTACAGCGTCTGCGTCCGGGGCGAGTGCGTGGTGAGGAGCTGTTGTGCGGCTGTCCCTGTCCTTCCCCTGGCCAGGAGAGAGCTCAGCCCCTTGGGGGCATGTGTTTTGCCCCTGGGGACCGAGCCTGTGTGCAGCAAAGGGGATGGTGGAGCAATGGGCTGGGCAGGTGTGTAACCCCAGGCTTGTCCTCTCCTCCCCTGGGTGCCAGCATGTCGGCTGTGACAAGGAGGTTGGCTCCCTGAAGCAGGATGACAAGTGTGGGGTCTGCGGGGGGGACAATTCCCACTGCCGGACGGTGAAGGGCACGTTGGCCAAGACCCCCAAGCAGCCAGGTGAGAAGGCTGGGTGGGTTTGGAAGCAGACTCACAAGCTGGATTCATGTGTCCAGTTGGAGGAAACCTGCTCTTTCTCTTCCCTCCTTCCTTTGTCCCTCCCTTTCAGGTGTTTTGAAGATGTTTGAGATCCCAGCTGGAGCAAGGCACCTTCAGATAGAGGAGATGGAGCCAGCATCCCACAGCATCGGTGAGCATGCCCTAGTCCACCTCTCCCTTCACCCTTTCTCAACCCTTTTCTCATAATTCCCACCAAAGAGGGTCTTGTTTAGGTCATTCACATCTTCCAAAGTGAGTGACCAGAGGGAATGATACTGAAAATATCTCCTTTCTCCTTCAGCTGTTAAGAATCAAGCCACAGGGAACTTCATCTTGAATGCCAAAGGCAAAGAAGCCAAAAGCCAAGTGTTCATTGAGATGGGCTTGGAGTGGGAATACACTGTGGAACAAGGCAAGGAGAGCCTGAAAACCAGTGGTCCCCTGCACCAGGCCATCAGTGTTTTGGTAAGCCTGGGTGGTACGTGCTCTGGGGGACTTGGGGACATCTGTCAGACAGGGGAGGTGGTCTGAGGTGTGATGTGGGTAGAGGAAGAGTGTCATTAAATCCAGGGAATGAGCCAGCCAAAAGCAAGGGGTGAAAAGCTGTGTGGGGGAATAGCACAAGGACGTGCTGCTCAGGCACTTGCCTTTGAGCCCAGCTGCATTTTGCTCTGCAGCAAATGCTTATGACTCCAAATCCCATTTTAATTATGCTGTTATGTGGGGAATTAGAGGTTGGATTCCCTGGATATGCAGGGAATGGCAGGTCTGTGCTCCCATCCATCCCTTTGTTTGTCCCCAGTTTTGGGTGTAGACCACCCTGCCATGTGGTCCCTTTCCCATGGCATTGTTCTTCACCCTCTGACTGTTCCCTCTGTGCAGGTCATCCCTCAGGAAGAGGAGGCGAGGAGCAGCCTCATGTACCGGTACATCATCCACGAAGACCTGCTGCCCATGATTGGAAATAACAATGTCCTGCTGGAGGAGATGGATTCCTATGAGTGGGCCCTCAAGAGCTGGTCCCAGTGCTCCAAAGCGTGTGGAGGAGGTTACTTCTTCTTCACCTTACCTGGGGGGGATGCTTGGATATGGTAGAGGGTGTGTGAGCCCCTTGGGGCATCTCTGGCAAGGAGAAATTTTTGCAAAGCAGTTTAAGGGAGCATTTTAGCCAGATATGTTACAGGAATGGGCTTGTGTGATTGTGTGTGCATACTTTGTCTATCCATGGAACTGCTAAGAGTTTTAAAGTCCTTGGCTGTGTTTAACTGTATTTGAGCCAAGAAACAGTGATTTTGAAGATGGCCACTACTAAAGTTTGCACAGAAGTAGGCTTGAGGTTTGCTGGTGGAATGTGCCATACAGCCACTGGGATCTGACCCTCACATCACAGGGAACACCTTGTGCTCTGGGAATCAGAGTGGTTTGGGTTGGAAGGAACCTTTAAACATCACCTGGTCCAAACCCCTGCCATAGGCTGGGACATTTTCAATGAGCTGTGTGCACTCCACAGCAGCCTGGGGGACCCTGGGCGGGTGGTCCAACAGCCACCTGAGCATCCTCAGCAAATCTTGGGGGCCACCTGAATAGTGACATCTGAGAGCACATATCGCAGTAGGGATGCAGGAGAAGGACCTGGGAGGGAACCTGGAGGGACTCCCACACCTATCACCTCCCTGCCCATGCTCTCCCCTCTCAGGCATCCAGTACACCAAGTACGGCTGCCGTCGGAAAAGCGACAACCGGATGGTGCACAGGAACTTCTGTGACAACGGCAAGAAACCGAAGCCAATCCGGAGGCGCTGTAACCTCCAGGAATGCTCCCAGCCCATGTAAGTCCTCTCCGCGTGGCCCGAGGCGCTCCCATCCCTCTCAGAGGGGGAAGTTCCGGGTCACATCGGGAGCATTTCCAGCTGCTTCCCAGCATAAGCACGGCCTCAAATGCCTTCTCCGTGTCCATCTTCCCACCCTGGCAGGTGGGTGGCTGAGGAGTGGGGTGCCTGCAGCCGCTCCTGTGGGAAGCTGGGGGTGCAGGTGCGGGCGGTGCAGTGCGTGCAGCGCCTGCAGGATGGCACCAACCGCACCCTGCACACCAAATACTGCCCCGGGCAACGCCCCGAGACGCGCCGGCCCTGCAGCCGCCTGCCCTGCCCCGCACAGTGGAGGACAGGAGCCTGGTCCGAGGTGAGGAAGGACCCGGAAGGAGGGGTATGGGAGGTGGGTTTGAAGGTCAGGTGCTTATCAGGGGTCATGGAGTGGAATCCTAGAATGGTTTGGTTATAAGGGAGCTGTTGAGGTCATCTAGTCCAACCCCCCTGCCATGAACAGGGACATTTTCCATTAGACCAGGCTGCTCAGAGTCCCATCCAGCCTGGCCTTGGTGGAGTTAGGGGTACAAGAGACAGTGATGTTTTCCCAGAGTCCTGGAATGGTTTGGGTTGGAAGGGACCTTAAAGCCTATCTCATTCCAATCCCTTACCTTGGTCAGGTCACCTTCCACTAGACCAGCTTGCTCCAAGCCTGGCTTTGAATACTTCTAGGGATAAGGGTACAAGAAAAAATGAGAGAGGGGAGAGAGCATCCCTGTGCAGAGAGCGTGGGGGTTTGGGAGACAGGGAGGGAAACCCATATCAGAAAGCAATAGCCACCTGAGGAATAGTCATCAGCACATCCTGGGGTGCAGTGGGGGTGTGGGGGCTGCCCCCATGCTGTCGCTGACTGCCTGTCTGTCTGTCTGGGTGCAGTGCTCGGTGACCTGTGGGGAAGGTGTCCAACAGCGGCAGGTGGTGTGCAAGGGCAGTGACAGCGGCGCGCACTGTGACGGTGACAAGCCAGAGGCCATCCAGGGCTGCCACATGGCCCTCTGCCCGGGTGAGAGGAGAGGGGAGGAGCAGGAGGTGGCACTGGGATAGGGCATGTGCTTGTGGGGATCAACCCCCATGAATGCCTCCAGCCCGTTGTGACTTCAGGGGGTGTCAGCAGACAAGGTTGGGTTGAACGTCCCTGATGCTGCTGGCCGTAAAAAAAAGTTAAAATCCAGCCAAAATATTTCCCTTCTCTGCTCTTAGCCCTGACATTGGCTGTTTTTGGGTTTTCTGGCAGTTTGAAATGTGTGATGAGCTGATGGAGATATGAGCACCCTCGAGCTTTATCTTGAGTGGGGTTTGAGTGCCTTAAATGCTGAGTGCTTAAGGGATTTCATTTTTAAGGAGATCCCTTAAAACAAAACCAACACCCTCCTGAGGTGTTTTGAGTGCCCTCAGCCTCCCGTGGCTGCTGGGCATCGTGGTGCTGTCTCCACAGGGAACCTCTCCGGCATCACCACCAGTGCCAATGCCAGTGACCAGGGCACGACCAAAGGGCAGCGGGTGCCCCAGGACGGAGCCAAAAACCCCGTGAGCAAGATCTCCTCCAGTAAGTGCCGGTGCTCGTGTAAGGGCGGCGCTTCCCCGGATAACCCTCCCGAGCACTGCACCGCCCTCCGGGAGGCGGGGAGGGGGGTGGAAGTGCAGAGGTGGGAGCGCATCCAGCTGTGCCCCTGGGGAGTTTCGCCCTCCGCTGCTGCATCCCTGATGCCTCTGCTCCAAAGCGCGTTGCTCCATTGCCATCTTGTGGTGTCTGACGTCCTGCCGTTTCCGTATTGCGTTCCTTTTGCCTCCCGGTTTTTAGGCCCTTTTCTTTTTACCTTGGAATCTTTTCAAGTAGGGGGATGGCTTCTGGTTTTTTTCCCCTTGGAGTCCTTCATAGCTGGGGCTCAATGCATCTTGGTTTGGAGCATCCCTTGCTCTCTTTTTTCTTCTGGCACAGGTTCCTTCAGTACTTTGGCTTCATTTTCCAGGTCCCTCCTGCCCGCTTGCTGTGTGGATAAGCAGCACCCTGAAAGGGTACCACCTTGTTCCCTTTGGGAATCCCACTGGAGAGGTGCAGGGCCAGGAGCCTAACGCCACCTTATTTTGTGCTGCTCTGTCCCTCTCCAGGGGAGCCTTGCCTTGGGGACAAGTCCATCTTCTGCCAGATGGAGGTCCTGGCTCGCTACTGCTCCATCCCTGGATACAACAAGCTCTGCTGCGAATCCTGTGGGAAGAAAGCCTCCTCCACCACTGGGTCACCCCCTGTCACTGGCATTCCCCAGGGAACCACCACTCCCACCCCTGCTCTGGTGCTCTTCCCCTACCCCACCACCCTGGCTCATGGGGAACCTGGTGGGGACCCCACTCCGGCACCTGGGATATCCAGCAGTGGTGCTTTTCCAGGGGAGCTGCCAGCCCCGAGGGAGCCAGGAAGGGGCCAGGGGGCCAGGTAACTTGCTTGGGACCACCTCACTGTGAGGCAGGGAAAGCTTTTTGCTCTCTCTTCCCTCCCTTTCTCCCCATCTTTTTCCTCTCCCGCAACTTCCAGCGATGGTTTTCACGGGTGGCACTGCCAGGTTTGGGAATGGGCTCCACGTCCCAAAATTCCTGGGAAAACCACTCAATTGTCATGATTGCCCTTGCCCCTCCCAGCTGTGCCATGGCACTTTTTGACGGTGCCATGGAAAAAAAAGTGGAAAAGACCAAAAAAACTGCGGGTAGACAGGCTGCTTCCTCCCAAGGTGCTAAAAAGATGTGGGAGGGGATGGCTTTAATGTTGCATTTTCCTTCCCCCTGCTCCAAGCAGCAACACAGGATGTGCTGGACAGGAGGCTCCTGGCTTGGTGGTTCAGCCCTGGAGCTTGGGGATAGCAATGGGAATATCCTGCGAATATGGGGCAGACAGGGAAACTGGAGGGAGGCGGTTGAGGTGAGGAGAGGGAAATGTGGGGAAATTCCGAACTGCTGCTCTGGGCTGACCTGTTGGGGTAGAGAGTTTGGGAGACATGTCTGGGGGGAGGTGGAATGTGACAAGCACAGAGCTGCTTCTGTCCTGGAGGCAGGAGGTGGTCCAGGAGATTCCAAAGTGAGCAATAAGAATCACAGGTCAAAACCCAAAAATTGATGTCAAAAATGCCCATCACCTGGGGGTGAATTTTTATTTTTTTTTTAGCCAATACTGCCCTTGGCCAGCCTTGAGCTGATACCGATGCCCAGCCTCCCCAGGACCACCAGCCTCATCCCTGCACCCTTGGACCCAGTGTCTGTGGGGCAGCAAACAACTTACAGGGGGAAATGGGAGTGACTGGGAAGCCAGGAGTGGATTTTGGGGCAGTTACAAGGAGAGGAGAGGGATGAAGATTCATCTGCATCTCTGATTGCTTGGGAAGGGGTGGAAAGGGGGTGATTAATGCTGTTACAAATTATTGTGCCAAGTACTAAACGTCTGCACAGCACTTTAGGAGCCTTGGGCTGCCCTCTCCTTGCTGGGTGTTGGGCCAGGGTTTGCCTTGACAATTTTCAGTCCTCAAAAACCTCTCAAAAATGATGTGTCCCTGAGGGGGCTTCCATGGTTTTGGTACTTAGGACACCTCTGGGTGCAGTGGCAGGGGAAGGTGGGCATCTGCGGGGGAGGAAGTTTTGGGAACAGGGAGATAGAGTACCAGGAAGGCAAGGCTTGGCAGATAGACCAGCTGGGCATTGCAAAGTAGGATATCCTCGGAAGAACATGTGTGTTGTGGGTGCATCCGCTGGCCCTGAGGGTCCAGTTTCCCTAGTATCCAAGGAGTAGGATGTGGCATCCCTAGGAACAGCATTTGTAAGCTCTGCAGGTATCCAGAGCTTGCTGGTGAGGTGGCCTGGGATGATTTTTTCCTGGTCTGGCATGGGTTGTGACAGTGTTGAGGTACTTGGCTTTGACTGAAATGGATGGAGCCCCCTCTGCATTCCTGATGTTTTAAGCGTTGGACTCTGCTTTGCTCCCCTGGAACTTCCCAACTCCCTCCTGCTGCCAAGTCACAGCTGGATGTGCATTTTTCCAACTCCTCTTAAAGCACCTGAGGCTGGAGGTCCCCGGCCTCCTGGGTGCTGCCCTTTGGCATTAAGAGGGCATCCCAAAACAGGGAACAAAGCCCCCCCATCTGTCTGAGCCACACAGCTGGCACACCTCATGGGAGCAGGCACGTGAAAAATGCCTGTGGAGTGCCCAGATCCAGAACATGCAGGTATCGGTACCCACAGGGGATTCCTCTGGGGATACCAGGGTGGGGTCATCCCTTGGAGTGCCGCCACCACCACCGTGCCCCTTGCCAGCCCTCCATGGGAGTGCCAGCATTTATTTATTGTGCCAAAGATAACGCTTTGTTTGCTCTCCAAGGAGCATAACAAAAAGACCTCCTTTCCCCTCAGAAATGGGCTGTGATGTCCTTCCTCTGAAACTCCCAGCTGCACCCCTCCCTCCTGCGCCGGCCTAGGCTTTGGTGCTTTATTGCTTAAGGAATATTTGCAGTGGTTCCTCGCTGCCCCTGGGGGGAGAGCTGTGGCTTGGGACTGACCCAGCTCCTTGCACCACGGCCAGGGTCCCTGGGGGGTGTTTGGCCAGGGGGGCTGCACCACAGGCGTTGATCCTGACCTTAAGGATCAATCCTGAGAGGTGGGGGAGATGTAAAGCAGGGTGTGATATCCTCCCCCCCAGCAGCTGTGGGTGCTCTGGGGTGGTGATGCTGCAGGCCTGGCACCCAGCACTGCGTGTTTCCTTGAGCCCTGGAATGGTTTGGGTTGGAAGAAAGCGTAAAGCTCATCTAGTTCCAGCCCTCCTGCCGTAGGCAGGGACACCTTCCACTAGACCAGGTTGCTCCAAGCCCCACCCTGGGCCTTGAACACGTCCAGGGATGGGCAATTTATTCCAGCTGAGCTTGGGTGGCTTTGTCCTGTCTCTGGTCCTATTTCCAGGAGGAGAGGATGACTCTGGTCCCCTGTGCCCTCCTAAGCCAGGTGGATGCATGGAGTTGTTCCTGTGCTGTAACCTTGTCCAGTGTTACCATGATGTATAAAGTTTTGTACATACGAGATTCAGAGCTTTTTAACTTTTAATATTTATTAATTTTGTTTGGTTCTTTTTTTTTTTTTTTTTTTTTTTTTTTAACTCTAACATAATGTAAAAAAAAAATAAATGCACATAAAAATTTCTTGCTGTTGATCTGTTTTGGGGGTGTGTCTGGAGGGGGAAATAAGAGCTTGGTGCATGTCTTGAAATGGGTTTACTTTGTGTTATTTCAACCCACTCCCTCCTCTTTATCAGCCAGAATTTCACTTTGCTGTTTTGAGGAGGGAGAAAAACTCTAGATATATACATATGTAGATACACATAAATAGTTAAGCCAGTGCAAAAATAAATATTGATGTATTACTGTTTCAGGCCAAAAAGAGCCTCTGATGCCATGGCCAGATAAAAAATGTAAAGTGGTGAAACCAGGGTAGGGATGAGGCTAGGGAAATGTCAAGGTCTGTTCTGGCAGCCCCCCCCCCCCATTTCCTGTGTGATGCCAAAACCCAGTTCCTGATGCTGGGGTTTTTAGGCAATCTCACATACGGGGTTTGGTGCTGCCTCAGTTGTCCCAGCTTATGGGTGCTCCACTCCATCCTCAAAGCAGCGGCACAGTG
Source organism: Hirundo rustica (assembly GCF_015227805.2). Taxonomy (NCBI): domain Eukaryota; kingdom Metazoa; phylum Chordata; class Aves; order Passeriformes; family Hirundinidae; genus Hirundo; species Hirundo rustica. Next base: position 3,194,633 of record NC_053457.1, read on the forward strand.
CTGGAGAAGGGAATGTGCTCTCTGCTCGGGACTGTGCTTTCTGCAGGGGGCAGAATCACAGAATCCAGAGAATCACAGAATGCTGGAACACTTTTGGTTGGGAGGGACTTTAAAGCTCTTCTCATTCCAACTCCCTGCTGCAGGCATGGACACCCTCCACTAGACTGGGTTGCTCCAAGCCTGAAGGATGCCACCTGATGATAGGACCATGCTGCCAGACAGCAGGTGGGAATAAGGAATGCTCAAGGACAACACCAGGGAATGGCAGGGCTTCCCTCTCAAGGACCACTCCCTGCCTTGCTTCCTGCCCTTTGCACCGCAGGGCACGCCCGGGAGGGGACACTTGAGTGGCCCCCAGTGCCGCTTTTTATCAAGGACCACGGCAGCAGCGGCAAACTGGTGGCATTTGCAGGCGAGGGAGATGAGAAAAATGTGGCTTTGCCCTCAGGGTGTGTGGGAGCTGCTTCAAAGCCACACAAAAAGGTGCTTCCTGTGGAGACTTCACAGGTGTGGTGGTGGTGATTGATGCTGCTGTAATCCTTCAAAAAGGGCTTTATTTTCCTCTTTCCTGCATTTGCACCCTTTTAAATGTCTCCTACAGATCTCTGGTTCTCAGAGTGATGGTGGAACCACTAAGTTTTTTGGCATGAAGTCGCTCAGTCCTTCCCCTTGTGTTTTTAATGGCCCCTCTTAAAAGGTTAAACCCAAACCCCACCAGGTCATTCCTTAAAATCCAGCCACACTGGATTCCTCTGTATCTTCGAAGTGCCTGCTTTTTCAAGTGCTTTGGAAACCCTGCTTGGGTTTTATCATGGAAAAACTCTTCCACCTGTCTGTTGGGTGCTTCCCTTCCACATGGCATCACTACAGCTCATTGCACCGTCAGGTTTTTAAGCTACAGCAGCCACAGTATTTGGGCAAGGAGGGATGTGGGAGGACAGAGATAGTGCTAAAGGCAATCTTGCCCCCCGTATATAGCAGCTGTGTTAATTATCAAAGAGTGGGAACAGCCTTGCCTGTCTTACAGCTCTGTGGGGGTGATAAAAGAGTAAATCAGCTGGTAGAGGAGTCAGTTGGAGTCTGCTGGCAGCGCTGCAAGCAGGAAGGGACAGGGAGGAGATGGCTGGAATTGCAGAAGGAAGGTAGAAGGAGAGAAAACTAGAGCTGTGCAGAGCTGCTAATGGGACTGCAGCATAGAAAAGATACAAAAGACTTTTAGATAACAAGGTACTGATGCTTGGAGCCCCCTGAAATTTTTAAAGGGACACTTGAGTGCTGTGGCCTTCTCGATGATGACAACAGAAGGATTTTTGGGTTTATAAGGGATAGGAGAGCTTTCAAGTTTTGCAACTGCTGTGGTTGTGGTTTTCTTGCTGGGATGGCCAGGCCAGGTTGGATGGGCCTTGGAGCAACTTGGTGGGGTGGAGAATGTCCTGCCCATGGCAGGAGGTGGAATCAGATGAGCTTTCAAGTCCCTTCCAACACAAACCACTCAGGGATTCTATGGTTCTCTGAGATGGGGCAGAGCAGGTGCTTGTCTCCGTGGGAACTGGGATTATGGCTGTGCCTCCAAACACTTTCTTCACTGCTGGTGTTCCTACAGCAAGTATTGCATCCCTTCAATACTCTCACTCTTGGGCCAGGATGGAGGGGGTGGAACAGTTTCCTAGGGAAACTTCAGCTTTTTTTGCCAAAGGGTTTTATCTCAGCCCTGGAGCCTTGCTGGCTCAGCTCAGCCGTTTCCCAGGCTCCCTGCCTGCCTCACCAGCCCTGGCCCTCAGCCTTTCCTGCAGGGATCTACTCATGGCACAGCTGCTATGGTTTGCCCAGCTGTGTCCTGTTGCAGCTTCCCAGCTTTCTCCCTGTGTTCCTGATCGCTGGGCAGGTTATGACAGCAGCCCTGCAGCTGCTGCTCCTTGGATGCTCCAGACTCATTCCAGGGCACTGTGGCTCTCAGATAAGTGTGTGCATGTCCCAGGAAAGCCTTGCACTGTGGCTCTCAGATAAGGGTGTGCATGTCCCAGGAAAGCCTTGCAGGGATCCTGGTGTGATGTGCATGTCCCAAGGCAGCTGCCAGCTCTACAGTGGAGGTTTGGGATGTGCAGCTGTAGCTTTATGTGAGGTTTGCTGTTGCTACAGTTCTGTGATAAACATTAACTATTTTTTGTTCACTGGAGATCAAATAACTCAAGATAACAGGAAGTTACTATGTCACTATCTAAGCTTATAGGCAAACAGACCCTTGCCCATTCCTTCTCTACTTGCTTAATCAGCTTTAAGTTTCAGGAATTCCAGCTTACAACTACAGCCTTCATCTCTGCGACCACCGAGGGACAGAAAGAGACCCTCCTAGCAACACGTCACACATACATCATCGGAGGAAAGAAGCAAGATAAAAGCAAGACTGAAAAACCTGCCAAGGCACGGCAGTTGGTGGAGCGAGACTCCCCTGCCGTCCAGCGCTGTATTTGCCTTTGCTTTGCCTGCTGCAATGTAATAAATTCCTATTGGAACTTTTCTTTGTGTTCATAGTCTATTACAATTTGGTGCCGTGACTCGGATCCACCTGCAAGATAGGACTTTTGGTTCTGCCTGGGGGGCGCCCCGCCGATCACTCGGCGGCCCTGGTAGACCCGATTCCTGTCTCGGTTGGACCGACGAACCTAAATTCAAAGCATTAGGCAAAGGAAGCCGGCAGACCCTATAAACTTTGTGCACAAAGGTCCGGACGAAGACGCAAGACGCGTGAGTATCTGTGTGGAAGATTCCGTTCGGTCTGGGTCGGGTATCCTGGAGTGCTGCGAGTGTGTGTGTGTGTGAGAGGAGAACCGGCAGCTCGGATTTTCCAAGCGATTGCGGACCCTCAGTAGTGCGGTTCTCATTGTCCGAGAGGGCGTGAGCCACGAACAAGGGGAAGCGAGTGATTTCCGCACCACGCTTGTGTGAGGGCACTCCAGAAGATGGGACAGGGGAAGAGCAGGCCCTCTACTCCCATAAAACAGATAGCCCACTGGGGTTCATATTAGACAATTGGAAACATTACCCTAACACAGGGGGTAAAGATAAAGCTAAAATGATCCATTATTATGTGGTAGTATGGGGTGGAAAGGAGATTTCCTGGAATATTTTTTAGCCTATTTTTGGATCATCAGAAGATTGGGTGAGGCAAAAACTCAACTTGTGGGTAAACACTAAAATTCCTGTTAGTCAGGAAGAAAGTGAATATGCTAATGTATGGGTTACAAGGCCTGGGGGTGAAGTGCTCCTGTTTCCCCTCAAAGAGGGAGGACGAAAGAAAGACAGGAGTAAAGAGGAAGAAGCCTTACTAATCCCACCTCCTTACATACCCCCTCAGAACCCCCAGATTCCGGATGCACCTCCAATGGAGCCTCATGAAGCAGGGAGTAATCCCGAGCCCCCCGAGGAAGTGCAGGGACCCATAACCCGAGGTCGGGCTAGACAGCATAACCTATATCCCCTAAGAGAAATGCCTGTGGGGGGGGGGCAGGGACCTCACCCAGTGATAGGGTTTGTTTCAGTACCTTTGAGTTCTGGGGATGTTCGGGAATTTAAGAGGGAGATGGGGAGCCTCCTGGAAGATCCTTTGGGGATGGCCGAGAGACTGGACCAATTTTTGGGACCCAGTATTTATACTTGGGGCGAGTTGCAAGCCATATTAAATATTCTCTTCACGGTCGAGGAAAGAAATATGATTAGACGAGCGAGGATGCAGATATGAGATTCACAACATGCACAAGGACCTTTAGCAGACACCAAGTGGCCTTTGCAGGATCCCAATTGGAATCATCAGCAGCAGGATCACAGAATCAATATGCAGGATCTGAGGGGGATAATAGTACAGGGGATCCGGGAAGCGGTGCCTAGGGGGCAGAACATCAACAAAGCATTTAATGAGAGACAGAAAAAGGAGGAGACACCTACGGACTAGCTAGAACGCTTGGAAAAAAAAACAAAAAAAACAAACCTGTAGATGTACTCGGGCTTAGATCCTGAGACACCGTTAGAGCAAGCACTACTAAAAACACAATTTGTGGCTAAATCGTGGGAAGATATCAGAAAGAAGTTAGAAAAATTAGATAATTGGCAAGATAGAGGCCTGGATGAGCTATTGAGGGAAGCACAGAAGGTATATGTGAGAAGAGATGAAGAGAGTCACAAGAGACAAGTAAGAATGATGGTGGCAGCAGTAAGGGAAACTAGGAGAATTGATGCCCCTCCCAAAACAAGTCAAGTGGCCCAGAGAAATGGGGGAGGGGTTCCCCGGGTAGAGAAAAAGGATGGAGGCGTATGTTTCTACTGTGGAAATAAAGGACACTTTCGGAGAAACTGCAGGAAGCAGCTGAGGGATGAGAGAGTCTTCAAAGAGGACTGAAGGAGTCAGGGGCTTCATTTGCTGGGGACACAGAAACATCAGGAGCCCTTGATAAAATTAAAAATAGGTCCTCAGCAGCAGGAATTTGAGTTTTTAGTAGATACTGGAGCTGAGCAATCGACAGTCCAGGTACTACCGGAGGGATGTAAGATATCAAAGGAAACTGCTCAGGTGGTAGGGGCGAAGGGGGAGCCCTTTGAAGTCCCTGTTATTAAGAATGTACTGGTGGAATCGAGGTCCAAAATGGGAATAGGGAACCTTCTGCTAGTACCAGAAGCAGATTATAATTTGTTAGGGAGAGACTTAATTATAGAAATGGGTATTAATATAGAAGTAGTAAATGAGGAAATCGAAATAAAACTCTGTCCCTTGAGGGTAGAGGATGAGGAAAAAATTAACTCAGAAGTATGGTACACTCCTGATAGTGTAGGAAGGTTGAATATACCCCCCTTCTCGGTAATCATTAAAGATCCAGAGACACCGATAAGGGTTAAACAGTACCCCATCTCCCCAGAGGGGGGTAGGTTGTTTGTAGATGGCTCATCGCGAGTAATTAATGGAAAAAGGGTCTCTGGCTATGCAATAGTTGGGGGAGAAGGACTTGCAGTTATCGAATCAGGCCCTCTAAGTGGATCTTAGTCAGCGCAGGCCTGTGAACTTTATGCTGTACTGCGGGCATTGCAGTTGTTGAAGGATAAATCAGGTACCATCTATACTGACTCAAAATATGCCTATGGGATTATACACACTTTTGGGAAAATATGGGAAGAACGGGGGTTGATAAACTCCCAGGGAAAAAACCTGGTTCACCAGGATCTAATCAGGAAACTGCTGAAGGCCTTGAGGGGACCTAGGAAAATTGCTGTTGTTCACCTGAAAGGGCATCAAAAGGGATTGGATTTCAAAAGCAGGGGAAATAATGCAGCAGATCAGGAAGCAAGAAGGGCTGCTTTGCAGACGTCACAATCTACCCCCCAGAAAGATCCGAAGGCTGAAAGAAAAGAGCGTGAGACTAGCAGAGGGAATTTGCAAAAGATATATAGTTTTACTATGCAGGAAGAAGAAAAGATGAAAGGAATGGGGTTGAGAGAAGACCCAGAAGGGGAATGGCGACTTCCAGAGGATAATAGAACTGTACTGCCTAAATCCATAGCTATGGATATTATGAGGAGAATACATAGCAAAACACATTGGGGGGCACAAGCATTGGTAGATCAATTTGCCACCAAACATATGTGTATTGGGGCAGATGACTTGGCAAAGCAGGTAGTGAGGGAGTGCATTACCTGCCTAAAAGTAAATAAGGCCAATTTAAGAAAAACCTTAATAGGGGGGACGACCTACAGCATACCGGCCATTTGCTAACATCCAACTAGACTTTACTGAGTTACCAAAGACTGGGAGGTATAAATATCTATTAGTAATAGTGGATCACCAAACCCATTATGTAGAGGCATTCCCTATGGCAAAGGCAATGGCACAAACAGTGATCAAGACCCTATTAGAGCAGATTATTCCCAGATATGGGGTCACGGAAACCATTGACTCGGACAGAGGCCCTCACTTTACATCCAAAATAATTAAGGAAACCATGGCAATAATGGGAATACAATGGGATTATCACACCCCCTGGCACCCCCAAAGTTCAGGAAGAGTAAAAAGAATGAATGGAGAAATTAAAAAACAATTGACCAAACTCGTGATTGAGACCAAACTGTCATGGGTAAAATGCCTACCATTAGCATTGCTAATATCCGGACACAACCTAGATCGGATATGGGAATATCTCCATTTGAAATGTTGTATGGAATGCCCTACAATATAGAGGAACCGCAAGATCATCCAAAGTTGAGGGATCAAAATATGAATGTATACATTACCAGCCTAATGAAATATAGGGGAAATCTATAGAATAAGGGAAAGTTAGCTCAGAGACCCCCACTAGATTTGAAACTGTACCAGGTGCAACCAGGAGATTGAGTAATGATAAAGTCCTGGAAAGAAGCAACCTTGGCCCCACAATGGGAGGGCCCTTACCTTGTATTGCTTACTACAGATACTGCAGTCAGAACAGCAGAGAAGGGAGGGACCCATGCTAGCAGAATTAAAGGGCCAGTGAGCAAACCGACTCCTGAGTAGCAGGTAACAAGCAATCCTGGAGACCTGAAGTTACAGATCCAGAGGAGAGATCATCAATGAATGGACACCGTGTAGAATATGCACCAGAACCACACTACAGGGAGGAAAGATTAATTTGTAACTCTGATGTTAAGATAAAGTGTAGAGACCCAGAGTGCAATTGTTATCCCTTTGTTTGTTATATTTGTAAAATCTGTGGGGACAGGTGGTGGAGTCATTGTAAGCGAGGAACCCCTCCTAGAGGAATTTGCAGCCCCTGTTGGGTACTGCAGCAGAACATAACTGATTGGATTCTAGAATATAAAGTTAAATATGAGGGATTAGTAGGAGAATCAGAAGAGTGGTGGAGGATTTTTGCATTAGGGATTAAACCAAAATATTATTATTATCACCCTAATGAACCCATCCTGTTCATAGCTGAAATTGTTGACTGCACCTGCCGCACATGCCTAAAAGGAATCCGGTGTGATACACCCCCAGTTAAGTATCAGAACTGGGATTCCTATGTCAAGAGGCAACAGAGTCGCCCCCGGGGACCTCCTGAAGAATATCCCTGCTGCCGAGAAGATGGTACCCCCCGTGGCTCGAGGCAACCGAGTCGACGGGAAAGGCAGAGGGGTAAAAAGCTGTGGAGGAAAGAAACCCCAGGGGTGGGACAACAAAACAATATTTGAGGAATTGCCTCAGGAATAGGAATTAGAGCAAGGACCCTGGGCAGAGAGACAGGTTGCGGTCTATGAAATGGAACAATCCTCAAATATACTCCCATTCCTATGCCCCCAATGATGCTCACCACGTGACCCAGCCGATTACTTTTCTTTTGCTGATGTTATACTTAAGAGGGATTAATGCCTTAGACAATCTACCACACCAACCCTTTAAATGGTCACTATGGCGATGGGATGACAATGAGATTTTGCAAACTGTAACTACTGTAGGAGCACCCAGTTTCAGAGTAGGATTGTGTGATCTGACCAACATAGATCATTGTAGAAAAGTACTGAACCTAACGGGATTTTACATGTGCCCAAGCTCAAATCACAGTAAAGGATATTGTAATTATCCTGGGGAATATTTTTGTGGATATTGGGGCTGTGAAACAATCGCCTCTGACTGGACACCCAGGGGAGGGCATGATAAATATTTGCAAGCAGACTTTAGACTATGTATATTTAATAAACTGATTACTATAGTGAAAAGCCGGCTGGAAGCGGCACATCTTATGCTTCTTAGGACTAAGTATGATCAGATACCTGAAGAAGAAAATTTAGAAACTTTAGAGTTAGCTAGACAAGAACTGCAAAGATACAGTGAACAAAAATAAGTAAGAACAAGAGAAATGGGGGAATTGTGATAAACATTAACTATTTTTTGTTCACTGGAGATCAAATAACTCAAGATAACAAGAAGTTACTATGTCACTATCTAAGCTTATAGGCAAACAGACCCTTGCCCATTCCTTCTCTACTTGCTTAATCAGCTTTAAGTTTCAGAAATTCCAGCTTACAACTACAGCCTTCATCTCTGCGACCACCGAGAGACAGAAAGAGACCCTCCCAGCAACACGTCACACATACATCATCGGAGGAAAGAAGCAAGATAAAAGCAAGACTGAAAAACCTGCCAAGGCACGGCAGTTGGTGGAGCGAGACTCCCCTGCCGTCCAGCGCTGTATTTGCCTTTGCTTTGCCTGCTGTAATGTAATAAATTCCTATTGGAACTTTTCTTCATGTTCATAGTCTATTACAGTTCAGTGCTGGGATTTTCACCTCTGCTTTGGTGAGTTAAAACTTTTTTTTTTTTTTCCTTTTCTCCATGGAGTTTGGGGAGTCTCTGGGGCCCAGCAGCCAGGAAATACAAATCTTTGTATTGCAGACTGCCTAGGAAGGAGAGAGCAGTGGCTGATCAGACCTCTGTCTCAGCACTTCAAAGCTGCCTCTCCACTAAATTCCTAAGGGGAGCCGATCCTTGCCGTTCTTTCAGATGCATTCCCTCACTTTTGTGCACTCTTTCTCATGGTAGTTTTGTCTCTGCAGCCAGCTGGAATAGACAGGCAGATACTGTTTTATCTCTCCATTTGGTGAGTGGTGTCCACGTGCTCTCCGGAGGGCTGTGTGGGATGTCCTGGCAACAGCGTGACTCGCAGGGGCAAAGAAAAAGTGGAAAACTGGTTGTGCTGGCAAGCCTGGAGGCCAGGAGGGGACGGCATTGCCACCCAAAACCCGGGTCAGAAGGGTGAGGGGCTGCCAAGGGTCAGCCCTAGAGGTCCCCCGACCTCGTGTGTCGCTTGTGGGACATCCCTGGGGAGCCGGAGCGCAGCGGTTTGATCCCGAGATCTCCATCGGATCTGGCTGCAGCCGCTGGAGGTCACTGCGGATCTGCAGCGTGGGAAGCCTCTCCTGGAGAGGCAGCAGGAGCCCCGCTCTACTTCCAAGATTCCTCAGGGATGAATAGTGGCTGTCCTGGGGGGTCTTCACCCGGTGTCACATTTGGCACTCCAACCCTGCCTGATTGTCCCTTTACTCTGCTGCTGGATGAAATGACTCCTTGGGAGGATGAGGGAGCTGGGAAAGGGGCTCAGCCTGGAGAAAAGGAGGCTCAGGGGGAACCTTGTGGCTCTGCACAACTCCCTGACAGGAGGGGACAGCCAGGGGGGGTCGGGCTCTGCTGCCAGGGAACAGGGACAGGACAAGGGGAAACGGCCTCAGGCTGGGCCAGGGGAGGTTGGAAATGAGGAAAAAATTCTACCTGGAGAGGGCTGTCAAGCACTGGAACAGACTGCTCAGGGCAGTGGTGGAATCACCATCCCTGTAAGGATAAAGCACGTCCAGGTTGAGGTCCCTTTCTGCTCACTTAAACTGAGGTGACTCCATTCCAGCTCTGTGGGCATAATGTCACCTCTGCTGGGGATCTGGGGCTGAAAGGTCCTTTCTGAGAGGGTTTGGAGCCATTGCCGAGGAAATGGGTGACTTTATCAAAAGGCCTATGTTCCTTCATTGCTTTTGCTGCTTGAACATCTAACCAGGACTGGGAGGGAAAAAAAAAAAAATCATTGGAAGAGCTTGGAAAATTTCAGGATTCAGTGGCTCAGCAGGAGAGCAAAGCTTCCAGCAGCAATGCAAACAGGTAAAATCCCTATCCAGATGTCCTCGTCCCTTTCCAAAGGGTCTGGAAACACACTCCCAACTCCAATCCCAGCTGCAGGACCTGGTCCCTCTGGTAGGACAAGTACCCTTTGGGACTAGAAGTTCAGCTGATTTGGGGTAAATATCAGCTGAATGACAAATCTACCTTTGTCAATCTCTAAAGGAGGAGAAAGAGGAAAGGGAGCACCGTAAATACAGACCTAAAAAGCAGGTTCTTGCTGCAAGTGCCTCTCTCTTCTTCCCATCCATGTGTCCAGGAAAGTTAAGAGTCAAACTGAGACAATGTAAAAAATACATGGCTTTTATTTCTGTGCATAACCAAAGCGCTTGTAATTGGTGTCTCCAGATGGAAAACCAGGCAAGTTTCCTCTACTGAACCAGGAGACGCAGTGCTAATGTTTCAGGCTCATAATTAAAAAATATATGCATATCCCTCCTAAAAATCTTGTTTTCTAACACACACACACACACAAAAAAAAAAAGGGGGGGGGCCCTAAAAATATTTCCAAAGCACATTCTCATCAGGGAGGAATGGAGAAATGCTGCTTTTTTCTCACCAGCTTCCCTCCAGTGCTGGAGGTGTTGGGTGGGTGGTAGTGGATGATAACAATTCAGCTTGGGAGGCCAACCTCCCAATCAAGGAAGGTCATTTATTCCCTCCATTGGGGACTTCCAGCTGGCTCACAGATGTGTCCTCTCCTGACAGCTTTGATAAATGGGGAGAAAGCACAAAATTCTGGGATGCAGTCTTCCAGGAGGGTTTCTTGGGCTCTCGAACTCATTCACTTGCAAAATAAGGTTATTTTTCATGAGGAAAAGCTTGGCTTCCAGCAAGGCCCTTCCCCATGAAGGGGAGGAGTCCAGGAGGGGGAAATCTCAGCCTTTGAGGTGTGAGGGCAGGTTTGGAGGCAAGGGATGCCATCTGTTCTTCAGCCGTTCCTCCTGTGGTCCCATCTGATGTCCTTATTGCAGCATTTTTCTGATTCAAAGGTGGTCGTGGAGGAGAATCCCAAAGCGGTGTGACTCATTCTTTCTCTGCAGTCAGCAGGAGGTTGCAGACCTTGGAATTGGTTTGATGCAAGGCAAATTCCCTCCCAGACAAGGTGCCATGCCGGCCTTTCCGAGCAGTGCTGCTCTGGCTCCCAGCAGACTGTGAAACTGTGAAGACTTCTCTGGGGGACAAAGTGACAGCAGGATGGTCAGGAAGCTGTGGGGTTGGTGGATCTCATCCTTCTCCTCCCAGACCAGCCCAGTCACCATGTCCTGATGGTCTTATGGGTGGTGCTTCCACCCATATCAGGAACCTGTGGTGCCCTTCCCTCATCTGGACCAATCCCGACCCAATGAGTGCAACAATTAATCCTCTCCTCTTCCCAAGAAGTCCTTTATCTCTAGCCCACCAGGATGGTTCTGCAGGATCTGGCTGTACCCAGGGACTACCTGTACGGGACCTGCTCCTCTCTCAGCTGCAGGCACATGAGCACGGGGCTGCTGGAAAACCTCAGCTTGGTGTCGAAGTGGATCGAGGTCTCTGCCTCTGTCTGGCTCCTCAGGGTGGCTTGGAGGAAAGGGGAATCTAGTTCTGCCTGGAAATCCATGGCAAGGCTTCCCCTGGGAGAGACAAGCACGGAGGGTCTGGTCACAGAGCAACAGCCTGTGCTGGGCACCAAACAACCCCATAAACACCCTAATTAGAGGTCTGACCACAGAAAATGTGTGTGTAACCACCAGGAAAGGCTGAATCCACCAGGAGAAGAGCAGGGAGCTGTGGAAATCCACCCTCGCCCCGGGCTATTCCCGTTCCCAGAGCCAAGCTGTTCCTTGCCCGCTCACCTTGCAGTGACGCTGGTTTTCACTTCCTGCTCCCAAATGCTCACGTCCATGTCAGCTGAAATGTCCAGCCCCAGCCCGCCCTGGAGTTTGATGGTCACTTGGAGGCCAGACTGCAGAGGAATGACCTGGAAGATGGAAAAGGCAGAGCTCCTGTGACCAGGCACTGCTCTGGGATGAGTGGCTGGCACTGGCAGGGCCTTGTGGCTGCTGGGAACGTCTGTCCCAGCCCTGCAGCTGGGCCCACAAGGGAGCAGCTCCAGACACAGGCCTCCCATGGCAGAACAAGCCATCCCACTGCTTTACCAACCCCAAGACACATCTGACAGTGCCACCTCGCTCTTAGATCTGTACCTGTGGTGTGTAGCACCCACAGGCTCGTTTTGTTGGATTCACTGGGATGTGGTGTGGAGACAGGTCACAGCTTCCTCCCCATCCAGTACCTGGTGATGGTCCATCAGCAGTAGGTTCCCTCTGACTATGCTGGTGGGCTCTCCCCTGCTCAGCAGGACCTTGGCCATGAGGTCCGTGTACCCCCGGAAGAAGATGATTGGGCGCAACTGGACGTCAAAGAAGGTGGCTGACATCCCAGCCATGAGCTCTGGCTCCTCTTCCCCTTCTGAGAGGTTTTCTCCCATCATCGACTCCATCCCTTGTGCTTCAAAGGTGACCTGGAAGACAGAAGTGGAGAGGCCCTTTGGAGCAGAACACGAGCAATGGAGTGTCTTGGATGGGGCATCCAAGCCATCCCTGAGCACCCTGAGGGATCAGTGTCGTGTCCTCTGGTGTTTTTTTTTTTTGGGGGGGGGTGGATAGCAGGGGATTCCCTTCTCCAGAGCAAGAGTGTCTGGTTTCATACTGGTGGTTTGGGAATTTGCCTGTTTCTGATGCAGGATGTGCTGAGCGCAGAGGTGAAGCACCCCAAAGAGGCTAAGAGGGGACACAGGGACAGCAGTGGCACCACTGGGTTGGTGTTGTCACCCCCCCTCAACCCCCTCTCCCACCGGCACCTGAGCTGCACGAAGCCGCTGGCCATGGCTAAGCAGGGAGAAGTCTGAGACGCTCTTCCTCAGGAATCCACCCTCCAAAAACAGCAGGTCCAGCCCGAAAGTGGAAGTCAGGTCCTGGGTGACTGAAAGGCGGAGAGGTGCCCATGAACATCCCTGGGTATCTGGTGGAAGGGGGGTTGTAACAGGATGATTTTAAGTTCCCTTCCAACCCAAACCTGTGCTACCATTCTGCATCTTCTTTCATTCTTGCAATACTCAAATGATTTAGCATTGCAAGGTTGGGTTTATTTTCTCCCTGGGTATTCCACCTTCACTGAGCCTCTGCAAGGCCAGACCGAGCTAATTTGAAGAGGGACAGAAATGAGAACTGAGGGACGAAGAATTCAGCAGATATTTAGCAAGTGCCGATTTTTATAGTTTCTGAAGTTTGATTCTCTCTTTTAAATCTCAGTACAAGAGACCTCCTTTTTGAAGGTCTTATTAAAAATACTAAAGGAACTGAGGAATGGAGTGAAATATCTTGACTTGTCAAGGAAAGCACAGAAAATTCCACCAGCAATCTGCTACTTGTTTCATCTCCAGCTGAAGCTCCTCTTTCAAACCAGCAGGATTTGGGAAAAGCATGTTAGACAAGGGTATGTTCATATCAGGTGGTGGTGGCCAGCTGGTTCTCAGAAACCTTCCCCAAGATTTTGGGGCATTCTATAGACCCGAATCCTCCTCTGGAAGCTGCTTTTTCCCACCAACCCATGCTTTAACCCTCTGAGAGGGCCATGGGATCCGTGTCCTTCATGCTGGCACCTGTCATAGGTCCTGAGAAAGAAGAGGAGATGCCAACTTTAGAGAAGAAGTTGTAATTATTTATCCGTGGGTCTCCCATGATGTCTTTCATTATCTTCCTGGAAAAGAGAGGGAAAGAATATGTCAGCCCTGGGAGGGAGGGAAGGCAGAAGATCAGTGGTCACTACAGAAGGAAATATAATTTGCCAAAGTATTTCTCATGGTTGCTGACTGCCCAGAGCAGTGTGAGTAAAAAAAATGAAAGCATTAGACATAGCTTACTGTGGAATTTCCTTTTCCTCTGGCTTATTAAGATAGATGAGGCAGATATTTTTGTGCAGCTTTTGCTTAGCTCTGAAAAACGTGAGTGCTTGGTTTGTTCTGTGCAGACAGGAAGCTTAATGCAGCCACAAAGTGTGCACTGCCCTGGGAGCCAGAGCTTCAGCCTCCAAGGACTCTGCCCTAAACCACAAGCCTGGGTTCCACAGCCATGGGGCAGGATGACAAGGAGCATCAGGTTTTGCCTGACTATGTGGCATCTGCATCCCTTTTGTTGCTCCAGGAATGTCCAGGCAGCCCCCATGAAGTGATGCTAGCACATTTTAAAGATATGTTGGTCCAAAACCTACAGCTGGACTGTGGAGGAGGAGAAAAAAGTGATGTAGAGCAGAGGGGAAAAATGCACCCGTCCCCCCAGGCCCCACTTTGCCAGGTGGTGATGGTCACGAAGGCTGTTCTGGATTTTCAGCAGCAGGAACGTGGCCATCTCTGTCTCCATCTCATTGGTGGCCAGCAGGATATTGATGACATCCATGGGCAAGGGGTGGTTATCCAGGAGGATTTCTGCAGCGGCCAGGCGACAGGTTTTGTCATAACTCTTCCTCTTCTGGTGGAAAACCCTCCTCATCGCTCGCTTCACCTGATGAGAAGGGGTAATTAAAAAGAGTGCAAATGCACCCCAGCAGCTTGGCTTTGAGTGGGGAGGGGAGCACCAAGCCTTGGCAACTTCCTCTCCTACCTTGCTGCAGATGTGGGGAGCAGGAAATCGCTGCAGGGCGGAGGTAGCCGCGGCTGTGACAGCCGTGGGACCATCCTCTGTGTGCTCCAGGAGGGTTGGGATGGTCTCAGGGAGCATGGCGTTCCCCAGGGCCAGCAGGTAAATGACCACCTCAGACTCCTCCTCGGCACCTCTGAGCCCCCTGAGGATGGTTTCCACCCCACGCTCCACCACCTGCTCAGGATTTGCAGGAGGTGAGGACAGGAGGTAGTCTGGGCACCCCTGGAAACTAGGGGGGGTGTCCCAGAAAGCCAAGTGTGAGGGATTGCAGAGGACCCACCTGCAGCCCACAAAGTTTCTGCTGGCACAGCTTGCCCACCAGAGAGCCCACAGCAATTATCCCTGTCTCCCAGGTCTCAGGTGCCAGCTGCTTCCCATCCAGCTTGTCCTGGGCATCAGAAATGGGGTAATAGGAAGCAAGAAAAAAGAAATGAGGGGGGAAAAAGAGAAAGAGTATACTTTACCTCTTATGTCAAAGTGTTTCTTAAGCAAGAAAGGAAAAACTAGTTCTTACCTGCCTTGAAGAAGGCCATGCATGATTTAATTGGATAAAATGCTGTGGCACTAAATTAAGATTTTATTATCTCTAATGCAGGGATACAAAGCATTTTCTGCTGAATTCTTTTCCTCTGAGGAGCATCTGCTCCCACCACCAGTGTCCCATTAAATGCATATAAAACAACCCCATGAGCAGGAAAATAAATTTCCACAGAAACATTTTCCTTTTTCCGTGGTGTGTGGGTCCATCCCAGATGCAGGACCCTCGGGGAAGAAAGAAAGATGTCCATACTCACTAAGACGAGGTGGAGAAGCTCTCCTGAAGGCTGGAGAGAGAGAGCTGCTGTGTAGAGAAACTTCTCTAGGAGGGGCTTGGACTCCTTGCTGAAATCTAGGAAGTCTGAGAGCGCTGCCAAGGAAGCCACAGACTGTGTGGCCACTGCTACCTCCACTAGGAAGGGGCTGGAGCAGGAAGAGGGAAGTCATCAGTGGCATGGCCTACAAAAACCATGCAGTGCTTGGACAGGACAAGCATTAGGAAAAGCCAGAGAACACTGCCACTAGTCAGGATGGCTGCCTGGACCAGGGATGGTGCACAGAGCAGCACCAGCTGACCCTGCTTGTCTTGTCCAGTGCTCAGAATCTTGGAGGCATGGTTCCAGGGATTCTCACCGTGTCTCCTCGGGCGCTCTCCTCAGCAGCTGCAGGACATCCCTCTTCTTGGCGCTGCGCAGCATCTGGATGAACCTCTGGAACTGCCAGGTCGTCGCCACCTTCGAGGTGTCTGTTTTGACTCTCTGCCTGTCAAAAGCCTTCAGGAAGGCTCTCAGCTGCAAAGGTGAGGTTTGTTAGGTGGGATTTAGCCTCTTTTCCCATGTTATCATGGGATAACATTTACACCAAAGCAGCAGTAACTAGCCCCTCCAAAAGCACCATGGGGGGTTAACCCCAAACCCTACAAATGTGCAGCTTGAGGGGCAGCCCCTGGTGAGTTCTGGGGGTGGGGTAGCATCACTGACCGATGGGCAGTGGGTGCAGACCCTCCTGAAGAACAGGCTGGCCATGCCCAGGGGCTGGGACCGTGCTTCTGTACCAGCCAGCACATCCTTAAGGCTTTCTCCAGACACCTCTGCCAGCCCAGGCATTGCAGAAGACACCAGCTGGAGCTGCTGCCTGTGAAGTGAGAAATAATCAATGGAAAGTTTTGTGATTTCCACCCTCCATGGCCAATGGTTGGGATCATCGCTCACCTTGAAGTGATTTTGATGCCGGAGCGGGATCTCAGGGCTGGAGCCACCGTGTGGCTTTCCTCTGCCAGTACTGACTGGAGCAGGCTGTCTTTCACCACATACTGGCTTCTGCTGGAGGGCTGCCACTCGACTCCAAAAATCTTGGACAAGAAAAAGCAAGGAGAAAAAAATGCAACCTTTTTTTACCATGCCCTCTCCCCAGGAGATTTCTCTCTCTACATTAGCAGAAAAAGACCTTTTCCATCCACAAAGTTGCCTACTTCACTTGCAAAATGTAGGAAAGGAAAATCCATAAGAACCTGCCTTCTTCCCAAATGTGGGAGAAGCAACACCAGGTGAAGACCAGCAAGGGGCTGTTCTCACCCATGGCTGGTGCAGGTGGACAGCATGGTGACACCACATGGACTTGCACAGCAAGGTGGTGTTGAGACCCCTGCCAGGGCCTGTGGGGCCTCCATGGGGATGACCATTTTTATATTGAATTCAGTAGAATTTGTATATTTAAAAACAATCAAACAAACACTTAAATTTTGGTTATGGCAGGTATAGCTGCATTAAGACCCACAGGATTTCATCTGTTTATGTCAGGTCTGAACACAGGTTACTGCTTTAAGCAAAACAAAGTCCTGTCAAACTAATCGCCAATCCAATGAGTCCGAGACCCAGCAAACATCCCTATATCTCCACCTTCCCAAGCAGGATCAGTTGACAGCGCAGAAATGATAACAAGAGTGGGGATGGGGTGATCCGGAGCACCTTTACTACTCTTACCCACCCTGACACCATAAGATCCTCCTGAGGGATGTTGGTACATCCCACTTTGAGGATGGGTCTAAGAATCCCATCCCAAGATGGTGCAGAAGGCTGAAGCCAGCTGGGAATGGGAATCCAAGCCCACCTGCAAAAAGATTTTAGGGATGGCCCTCCTGTACTCAATGTGAGCTGAGCCCCCCCACAGTGAGAGCAATGGACTTGCTTTGTTTATGGAGGTGAATCCAGACTTTGGCTCTGAGCAGCTGAGAAGATCTTTGATCTTGGTGATGGAATGGTTGGACACGGTGTAGGTGACTTGGCAGCTTCCAGAGGCATCTTCCTGAAACCCAAATGTGAGTGACCGTGAGTATTAAATGATCTGTGGAGAGGACAGACACAAAGGTCAACCTAATAAAGAGAACAGCATCTAAAATCTAGAAAGTGGGCCAAATCAGGGGGTGGTTGGATAGCTCCAAGTCCATCCAGGTATCTTTGCAAATTCAAGCTAACACCAGCAGCAGCAGGATCTCTGTGACCGCATTTGGGGTTCTGAGGTTGTTTCATGTTGTTCACAGGTGGCTGCTGGCAAAGTAAAACCTGCTTGACAGGAATGCTTGTGGAGTTTTTTCTCTGCTGTTCCTACTGTCCAGGGAAAGGCTATGATTTTGTAAGGGTGCCTGTTGATGAAAATTGGGTTATTTTATTTTAAGTCTTCTGCATTTCCTAGAGTCATCCTTGCTCACATCCTGGTTGGAGCAGCAGACCTGATGTTGATTGTCCTCAATTTTGCCCCCTCTCCTGAAGCTTGTGGCCTGGCTAGGCTGGAGGGCCAGCTCTCCTGGTGCAGCCTTGGATTTTGGCAAATGTGGCCCCAGCTCTGGACCTACCTCCACGGTGGTGCCGGCATGGGGCTGAAGCTGGAAGAGACTGATGATGCCTCGTTTCAGGTTGGAGATCAGGATGTTTTCGGCTTCATTCCCATAGAAAGCTCTGACCTGGGAGGGCAAGAGGTCTCTGGCACCTCTGCAGGCCTTCCCTGACAAAAGGGAACCCTGTAGACACCTGAGGAATTTTCTCAAGGAGGACCTTATCCCTCAATATCATGAGATCTGTGGATGCAAGCCCATAAAATTTCCCTTTCCTTCCCACCCTGGAGTTCCATAGCCTTAGATAAGGTCAGAAAGGAGCTGATATCCCATGGTGAGCACTGAAGAGCTTTAAGATGGGATTCTGCAGCTCCAGGTGAGTCGTTGTGGAGGATGAGACTCTATGTAGGGTCCTGCATTGGACACTCTGTCCAGCTCCTTCTGTTCTAAAATCAGAGGTGGAGCAGGAGCTCCTATGGGCTTCATAGCCAAGAAAATTTAGGATGAGGACAGGAGAGCTTTGCAGAGGGCATGAACAAGCCCAGGAGGGGTCCAGCTGACCTTTCCACTGTTCCAGGAGATGAACACTGGCTGCTGGAGCTCTGCCTGTGCCTCTGGGCTCAGTGCAATCTCTACAGGGGAACCTCCAGTCCTGTCCTGGCTCTCCTCCTCTTCTGGCTGGTGTTGGGCCTTCAGGTCATGGACCTACGACAGCAGAAGATGGTGGAAAGCAGTGACCAAGTGTCTGCTCTAAAGCTGGTGAGTATTTTACCTGCAGGCAATGGATTTGGTCAGAGAGGTCATTTTTCAGGTGGTGTGGACTAGAAATGGGAGGGGTTGCACCTCCTGGGGCGTTCCCAGCAGGAATTCCCAGTTGTGATGGCTGTACCACCCCACACACCTGCACCTGGAGCAGCTCTTCTCCGCCTCGGTCCCTCCAGAGCCGGTGCAGATGGATCAGTGCCTCAGCCTGCAGTCGGGCTCCCCATGGCCATGGTGTGGACGTGTGGTGCAGCTGAACATCCAGGGTGTACCGGTACTGATACAGGGTCCTAGGCTGGAAAGAAAGCAGCTGCAAATTCCCTGTGGAACGATGGAAATGTTGAAGGTAAGCAGTTGTGGATCACCTCCACTTCCCGCACCTGGAAACCTCCAGATTTGCAGGGGTGCTGATGTCTTCCTGGGAGTGGAAGTACAGCTGGTGAGAAGGTTTTCATGGGGATCTATTTGTGGCTGTGGTTTGGGTATTTGTGTGTTCTCCGGGCTGACAGCTGATTTCAGGTCATGTTTCCAGCCCTGCCTTAAAAATGATGGTGGGAACAGGGGCTCTGTTTGGGGATTTTAGGACTTTTAGAAATGCCAAAGAAACACGCTTTAATCCTGATGGGAAGCTTCCTGAGCATGCCCACGGGCAGGAGTGATATCTCCAGTGCCCTTTCGGCACTGGGCCTTAACTGAGGCACAATCAATATTTTTAGGGGAGAAAAGAAGCTGAAATCTTCATATTATGAGTTTTCCATCAGAACTTCTAACTCCTAATTAAATCATTGTCTTTCTGCTAAGGCAAAATGAAGTTGGTGAGACATCTTTAGATCAAAACTCTCTGCATTAATCTTATTTCTCTAGACTTATTTGGAGTCCCTTCTCTTGCTCATATACAAGTGTGATTGAAGGGGGGAGGGTTGCTTTTGCCATGACAAAACATGCAACATCTAGTCAAATCTGTTTTCTGAGGTCACTTGAAATTCTCATGCAAATTTGATGCACTTGCTGGGCTTCTGAAATGTTTTATCGCCTTGCTGCTTTTAACAACAAATGAATGAAAGGAAATCCAGCTCAGTCCCTGGGGCTTTCTTTTGCGAGATAGACTGAGGAGTTTTTACAGTTCTGCACTGTGTGCCGTTCAAAAAGTTCCAGGTCTCTGGTCTTCCTCACCTCCCTCCCCCCCCCCGGAAGGACTTCCACAGTCCCCAAAACTTCCTGGCCTCAGGAGATGCTCATGCTCTTTGCAGTTTGCCAGTCCCTGTTCCCTGCTTGGCTGGAGACTGGGAAGATAACTGCTGGGATGAGCATCTCACCCCTCTGGGCATCCAGACCCCCATCGAGCCCCTGGACCTAAATCAGCCCAAAGTCTGTCTTACCTTTTGCTGCTCTCAGGAGGGAAAAGCCAAGCAGGCAAAGGCATCCCCAAACTGCCTGTGGATTCATGGTGGGCTCCGGGAGCTGGGCGGGAGACAGGGAAGGAAAGGGGGATGGGAGAGAGGGATCGTACAATAGAAGTGGGAAAGATTACCCGTGACAGGAGATGGGGCCCAACCTTCTCCCTGTCCCCGCCTTACCCAAGAAAAGGCAAATAATTAAACCTTTGTACCAACCCCCAGCAGCCACGGAGGGTTTGGAAATCAGCTGAGGTTTGCCAAAGGCCGGCGGGAGGGGAGAAAAACTAGGAAAAAAAGAACTGCCAGAAGCATTACAGCATGGAGAAATTGCCAGTTTGTCCGGATATGGGAGGGGGATGCTCAGAAAACTGCTCAGTTTTTTGGTGATCAATCTCTTCCCATCATGGGGTAGAAGATAATTCTTTTAAAAGAAAAGACCCAGAAGGCGAAGGGGAGAAACAGCTTCTCCATCCTTTTAGCTGGAGACTGGGATTTGTAGCCCGGAGGCCCAAGTTAGCTAAAGGGCCAGGCTGGAGGAGACAGGGAGCACTGCTACCCCCAGAAAGAAACGGGGAAAGGGCTCAGGAAATCCATCTCTAAATCCCTTGGCCATACAGTAATTTTTTAATGCATGAACTTTCTGATTGCTGAGTTTAATTATTTTCTAAAGACACCAAAGTAAGTGGTGGTGATGCAGCTCAGGGTCCTGGGAAGTCTTTTTGCTAAAAAAGAATGTGGGAGTGGGAGAGGGGGGAACGTCGTGTGTCATTCTGGAAGTGATCTGCATATTACAGTGTGTTCGAAACCCCAGGACTTTGATGTTTTGGCATTTTCAAGGGCACGTCTCCCAGCTCTGCATCACCACTGGGATTTTGGGCTACTACTGTGATCAGAAAATCAGGGCAGATCCAGCCAAGAGCAACCTGGGGAAACTCCAGTTATAGGTTTCCCATATGTGGTGGCATCTTCACTTGGTCTTCTGGTGGTCTTTAGGGACAAATATTCTACACTTAGCTTGAAGAATATTCTTCTTTTTAGTATTTTCATTTATCTTTTATAGAATCATAGAATGGTTTGAGTTGGAAGGGAACTTAAAGACCATTTTCTTTCAATCCCCTGTGATAGGAAGATTTCCTCTGATTCCCCAGAGGAAGCTGTGGCTGCCCTTGGATCCCTGGAAGTGTCCAATACCAGGATGGGTGGGGCTTGGAGCAGCCTGTGATAGTGCAAGGTGTCCCTGCAGAGGGCAGGGGGGTTGAAACTGGATGATTTTTAAGTTTCCTAACAATACAAACAAATGGCTCTGGGGGATCTGTGCTCTGCAGTGCAATGTGAGAGCAAAGCGCACCAGAGGATGAAAGTCCTGCTGAACACAGCTTTATCCAGGGTGGGGGAAAAAGAAAGTATTTCAGAGTAAAGTGGTTGTGGAGGGTCTGAGCCCCGAAGGTAATGTCCCAGAATGTTTTCTGCCTGCAGCTCAATACAATACCTGGAGAGGAAAGGCAAACAGAAATAGCCTGTGAAAAAAAACCTGCTGATAAGGAGGCCTCAAAGTGGAACTGAATTTTGGCAGGTTGGTTATTTAGGCTTGGCTGCCAAGATTTTTTAGGACTAGGATGTGGAAAACTGGGAGAAAACCTGGTTTTTCTCTCTCCAAACCTGGTTCTTCTTCTGTCACTGAGAGAATCTGTGAAAAGCAATAAAGCAGAAGATACCAGAGGGAGTTATAAAACTTTGTGAAGCAATCTTCTCAAACCCATCTGGGGTTGCCTTGCTCTTGGAAAGGTGCCTTATGGAACTTTGGACACCTGTGGACAGATGCACAGTCCTAAAATCAGTGCTGCTGGAATCTCTCCAGCCCCTTGTGTATCACCCAAGGGAAATGTGATCTCCCATTTCTTTCCAGTGAAGGGCCCTGGCTGCTGGATCACCATGGGGGATTTTGGCTGCAGGACCTGGTGTGGCAGCCCTGAAACCCATGGGCAGAGCAGAGCAGGGGCGGTCAGTGTGACCAGGTCACCGTGCCCAGGTCGGAGAGGCACACAGGGACCTTGCCACTGAGTTGTGACATCAGGGTGGACTTTGGCAAAGGGTGGCCAGGCTGCACTCACCTGGATGGAAGCAGGATGGAAGCAGAATGGGAGCAACATGGGCTATTACCTCAAAGCCTGCAAACCTCAGTTTTCTTCTCTTGTAAATGATCTTCAACTCCAAAATCCTGCCCCCTCCCTCCAGCATCCTTCCCTGCCTTGTCACCTTCCTTTTTGCCATTGCAGTGGTAGGGAAAGTACTGAGTCTACCAACAAGTTGCATCAATCCTTCCCTCTAAGAGAAAAACTGAAGGAATGTGCAGTTCCCACACTATTGTACTGGTAGCACTCAAAAGTCTGCAAAATCCCTGAACAGAGAGATTTCCAGGGGCTGTGTGGGACATACTGGTCAAGAGGCCCCAGGTATATCCAATAAGCACCTGAGAGCCCTAATGAACTTTAATGACCCTAATGAGCCTCACCTGTGGTCTCCACCCACACCCATGGGCTGGGAGCCTATTTAAGCTCAGCCTTGAAAGTGGATGGGTTTTTTAGGCTATGTTACAGTTGAATTCTGTTCTGTTTCTGCTGGTTCTGGATGGATCCAAGGCTTCTCTGTGCCCTTGGTGCCCTGGAGAGTGTTGATGGAGATTTTTGTGAGGACCCAACCTCAAATCTGTTGGAGTCCAGGGCACTCCTTTGGCTGCCCTGGAGGGTCAGAGACTTGGACAGGGGGGTCTGGGACCCCAGCCCAGAGCTCAGAGGGACATTGGCTTTGATCCCAGTCCATGGGAAAGGCTTCCTGCACTGTGGGAAGGATTGCAAGCCACAAAAGTGTGAAAGATAGGAATTTAGCCTATCACAGGGTGACAAAACAGTAGGTTTGGGTTTTTAGTATGGAAGTGAATGGGAGCAAGATGGAGGATTTGGGGCATTGTCTCCTGCTTCTTCTTTCTTCTTCCCTCACTCCATTTCAGCAGTGATGGTGGCACAAAGGAATTTAAAGAGATTGGGTCAAAGTAGGGATGACCTTTTCAGTATGAGTGATAGGTATTGGCAAGTAATGATAAATAAAGGACATGTAACAATTAGTATAAAAGATAGAGACAGCCCAGTCCGGGGGGAGTCGCCAGATGCCCGAGCAGCTGCACAGAACTTTGTTGGGCACTGAGAAAATTGTAAGATAAGAAAAAATAAACAAAGCATGCAACCTTGAAAAATCAGAACCTGAAGACTCCGTTTCTTTTTTGCGTTTGGCTCAGAGCTTTGCAGAGGGCAAAAGACTCTAAAACCACCTGAATCTCGGGGAAAACACCCGACACAAATCCTTCTAGAGACACTCTCTTGGTGAGAGCACTCACCAGTACTGGGCCACCACAGCTCATCTCCATGTGCTGTGTGCCACTGTGGATCATCCAAGGAGCTATTACTATTCCCAAAATATCTCCCTCTTCCTCCTGCTTTGCATTGGCACACGGCTCTGAGGTGGGTGAGATGTGTTCTGTGACTCTTCATGTGCAATAGCTTTTGTTGGGGAGGTATTTTGGGCACTTGAGGTCTGCCCTTAGAATTCATCACCTAAATGCTGTGAGATAAGGGGAGCAATGCTGAGCAAATATCCTGCTTTTCCTACATGACAAACACCTTAGGAGATGATTTTTATTCCAGCTTTGCAGGAATCACCTGCCCTGTGAGCAAGGAAAGTATATGACTGGTGCTTGGATTAACCAGTTAAAAACCAGACAACTTTAAGAAAAAAGAAAAAGATTAATTCTGCTCAGTTAATTTTGGGGCTTGAAAGGTTTGAAGCTAAATAAATATATATTTACAGGTCTGGTTTTGGACCACACACACACATATATATGTGTGTGTGTGTGTATATATATATGTATTTTTTAGGCCAGCTCACCTAAGCTAGGTCTGTAAGGCATAAATGCCCCCACCTTTTTTTTTAAGAGTTGCTTAGGAATTTCCCATGCAAGCATATACCTATGTGTTTTGGGGAGGAAAACAGTCCACACTGAGGATGAGGCTGTTGTGATATGTATAAAAAGAGCTACTCCCTACCAGCCCCATGGAGAGGCTTGTGAGCCCTCCACTTGCAAGACACTGTCTGTGTGCTTTGTGTTTTATTGTCTGGAGGTTGCCAGGCTGCACTTTCAGGACAACCGCCCTTTTTTTTTTTTTTTTTTTTTTTTTTTTTTCTTTTCTTTTCTTTTCCCCCCTACCGTCTGCCTGAAACAAAACAAACAAACAAACAAAAAGCCCCTGGCTTAGCTGGCTCCCTTTGTTGCTCAAGGGATTGAGTCAGGGAAAGGGGGAAAGTCTGAGCACAGCAAAGTGGTGGGACCTGGATTTGCATCTCAATCTGAAGCACCTCAAAGCCTGAGAAGCTGAAAATAAAGACTTTATTGTGTTAATGCACAATTATGTTTTTGTGGAATTTTTGGAAAATAGGGCTGGGATGAATCTGGGGAGGTAGTCTGGCTCAATTCCCTGTGCCTGGCTTTGCCATGAGGAATGAAGGGCTGATCCCTTTGCAGAGAGCAAGGTGATGATTGAGATTTCTCAGTTTCTATAGTGCATTTATTCCAGTTCCTTCCTGCCATAGAGAAGTCTCCTCTTTTTGCAATTTCCCTCTATTACCTTTAAACCCAGCCCCAGCTGAGTTGGAATTTAGTCCCAGACTTTTCTTTCCTCCTCCCTTCTCTTCCCTTCTTTTCTCTTTTCCAGTTTGAAGAGGCCTCAGCTGCCTCCCGATTGCCTTCTCTCACCTTCCAGGTCCTGTTTCCCGGACCTTCTTCTCTCCTTAGAAATCCCTTGATAAGCTGTTCCCCAATTAAGGCTTTGCTGTATCCTTGTTCTTCTACCTTCTGGCTGCTGTGGGTGAAGGTGTGGCTTTGAAGAGCACACTCTGCTCCCTTTGCTCAAGGAAACAGCCTTGCAGTTATCCCAATCTCCTGATGCTGAGGACTTCCTTAGGCTCCTGCTGAAATAAAAAATACCCAGGAAGCTTTTCCTTTCTTGAGATTAGAACGGTTTCTACAAGTCCTTGAGATGAGACCACGATGGTTAAAAACCCACTGTGCAAATGAAGGTTTCCCCTTTCTTTCCCCCACTCCATGCTCTGTCCTCTCCCTTACTTTGTAATTTCAACTACTGCTAAGGAAACCTTTCTAATCTTGTCCATTGGCAAAGCAACTGCTCTTTAGTTCAGGTTTTAAAGTCAGGCTCTGCCTATGCTGTCAATTAAAATATTCAATTAAGTCGTTGGTGCTTAACAAGTTCTTTGCTGCTTTCCAGCCTTTCTCCAAGGGTCAAAGAATAAAACTGGCAGGGAGTGAAGGAGCCTTGTGCACTATTTGTTTAGAAATGGAGTGTATTAAAACAGGTTTCTTTCAAAGCCATTAAAAAGCCATTAAAGTGAAATTAAGGCACTTGAATTACTTTGGGAAATGGTCCATTTAGGATAGATCCACACGGACAGAAGCTGTTTATTTGATGGTCAATACGTGCTCTGCTCAGTGCAGGGCCATCCCCTCAAGAAATGCACGAGCCAAAGCCAGCAACTAGAGGAAAAGATACGAGTTGAGCTTAGAGAGCTGTACAGATGAAATCCCACAGATGTGCCCGCAGCATGGCCATTCCCAGAAGCTTCTCTTACAATTCAATTTTAAAAAATGCTAAAATCCAATGCTCAGTACTTTGGGATCTGGCTCATAACTGCGGAGGGGATGAACTCCCCTAACTGGAAACTCAGGCAGTGGAGTGCCACAAGCCAGCAGCCAGATTGTTTCTCGTTCAGCTAAAATTCAATATGTTTTTACTTTTATATATATTTTTAAGTATTCTTAGAGATGCTACAAGTGAAAGAAGAGAACAGAAAGAGATGGGAGCACCTCTGGCACAGTAATTGATACTTTACTCTTCTTCCTATCTTTTTAAAAATATATGTAGATAACATGAGCTTTTTAACTCTGTCGTTTGGGAGAAACACACTTTTCTTTCTTGGTTTGGAAGAGATATGCAAGTCCTGAGGTGCTGTGTTGATGCTTGCTGCATTTTATTTAGATTTTTACAATTAAACAAGGGGCTGATAAGATTGACAAGGAAGGTACAACTCAGGAGCTCACTGGGCAGCAGCCTCCAAACTCTTTGGGTGATACAAAGAGCAGTAGTGTTGTTGTGCATTGTTTGAGTTTATATTGTATTTTATTTTTATATTGGGTTTTGTAATGGTTTCTTCTGTACCACACTGTTCCCCTGGAAAATGTATCATCCCGAGGTTTGTCCCAGCTCCTTTTCCCCTCCCATTCTTTCACACTGGAATGTAATCCAACTCTGTTCCACTCCCACCTTATCCCTGATTGGGTAGTGGCTTCTCCCTGCCTCTAGCCCCATCCCCCCTGGATAAAAGCCGGGAGACCACCTAGCAAAAACTCTCTTGGCTTGGGACAGGGACTGGACTGGGCTCTGTACCCTGCGGGGGCAGGACCACAGACTGAATAAAGCCATGATTCCCCCCGAACCAAGGGCAGACTCTTTACTTTTGCCATTGCTCTCTCTATAGGAAAAGGTTTCAGCCTCTCTGGGATCTTTAAGGCCCTGAGGAAAAAAATCTTTCCAGCTGTGGTTTCTCTCTCAAGCTAGCTGAGGCAAAAACAGAGCCAGTGCTCCAAGAGAGAGAGACAGAGCACAGTAGGGTATGAAGATTGTTTTCCAGTGCGAGATTAATCCATAATAAGATGCTCACTGACATCAAAGTCACTTCTTATAAGCCACTTGTTATTTCCCGAAGCGCAGGAGCTGGATTGTCTTGACAAAGCCTGGGCACAAGGATGAAGAATATTCCTGTCAGATTACTCCTTCTCTTCTTGTGCCAGCAAGAGAAATCCATCCTCTTTGAGGGTTTTGCTCTTCTGTGATAGTGAGTAGTTTAAAGATAAAACAGCACCCAGGAGTATTAATTATTCAATCTGCACTGCTCCCTCCGACGTGTGAGCTCGGGCTGTTGTGCTGGGAAGTGGGGCCAATACAATTTCTGGCAGTCGGACTCGGAGCTTGAACGTTTTGGAGTCAACACTGGAGACTCAGCAGCCTCTGTGGTCAAAAGAGGAGGAGAGCCCTTCCTGCAGGAGGTCTCTGCAGGGAATGCTTTGCCCAAGTCGGGTTTTCTCTCCGCACAGCTGAAGTCTTGCCTCTTCGAGAGCAGACCGCGCAGTGCTCCCCCGTGTTTTCC
Source organism: Hirundo rustica (assembly GCF_015227805.2). NCBI lineage: Eukaryota > Metazoa > Chordata > Aves > Passeriformes > Hirundinidae > Hirundo > Hirundo rustica. The sequence continues at coordinate 3,221,783 of NC_053457.1, forward strand.
CAGTGGCAGCACTGGAAGAGAACCTGGGAACAGGGGAGGGAACTGGGAGCACTGAGAACGCTCTGAGGGAACTGGGAGGGATAGTGGAAGCACCAGGAGTGAACAAGAAGGAGCACTGAGAGGGATCTGAGGAGCACTGGGAAAGGAATAGTGCCCCCTGTCCCACCCCAGTGCCCCCTCCTCCCCCAAAAGATGGAGATTACTCTGGGAAATCTTGATGCTGAGAATTTTGAACTCTCTGTGCTGACAGGCACAGAACTTCAGGGTAGCACTGCATTTGACCTGAGGCCTTAAAACAGGCTTCCAAATATGAGTGATAGTTCTGGGATCATGGGGATGTAGTTTGGATAGTATTGAGTGATCTCACAGGGTGAAGAACTTAGATTTGGGATTTTAGTGTTGTCTTGGTTTGAAAAGACAGGTGTCTGCTAAGGAGAGGCAGGCCTCTCTAGGAATGAGAAATTTAAATCCTTCCCTCCATGTTATTATAATTCGGAAGATTAAAAAAACAAAACTTTTCAGTCAGAGCTATGGGGAAAGGAATAACAGTCCTTTACTAGTAAATATAACAGGACAGACAAACAACAACAGCAATTATAATGATAGTAAAACAGAACCAAGAACCCCGAGGGGCAAACGGTGGAAACTCCGGCGCTGATGGCTGGAAGCGGTGGATTGTCCTCGGCAGGCAGTGGGGTGTCCTGGCAGGCAAAGTGAGCAATGCCGGAGAACCCGCAGCGGCTGGACCCGGGCTGACCCAAAATACAGCAGGGCAGCGAAGAAACTCCAAATTCCTGGGCGCTCCAACAGATGATAGAATTCCCAGGACCAGACTCCTCCGTTAACCGTGGACTCCACGCAGCTACCAGTCGCCCGACCGTCCCCCCGGAAAACCGAGAGCAGTGACCCCACTACCCTCAGCTCCCGGGAGCTTTTTCCCTTCCCCAAAATTAAGTGATCAACTTCCTTTGTCTGGGTTGAGCACCCTTTAACTATCAGTATTTAGTCTCCTAGCAACTTATGGGGGGGAAAAATCCTACAGGAAACTTAACCCTCAACAAGTGTATAGTGATATATGGAAGTCAAGATGGAGAACTTTGGGTGTGGATTAGTTGTCTTTTTGCACCTTGTTCTTCCTTCTTCACGAACCTCGGTGTGTTTCTGTAATTGGGTGAAAGAAGTCCCCATTGCGGGTTTCAGGTGATCATAATTGGATTAGAAACATAAATAATATAGATGTCAACTGTTTATTGGATAAATGAGATTTAAATAGCCTTGAATAGACACCATTTTGGCCTCATTTTCTCAACTTGTTAGAGAGAGCTGCCATCACCGCGGGTGTAAAGCTGTTCCTGAGGCTGATCTCCGAAAGGCTTTTTCAACATTCCTGATGTCTTGGGAGTTTGTCTGCAGTGATGACCCATTGAAAGGGACATGATGAGAGGTGCTGCACAGCTGGGAACTGTCCCCGGCACAGAGCAGCCAACTCTGTCCTACCGAGAGCAACCGGGATGAGCCATCGGTGCTGTGGCACTGGCTCGTCCCCAGGGATCCGGGCAAGGAGGATCCTTACAAGTACCCAGTCAGGTCACAGAGCAGTTTATACTGAGTGCCATCAGGCAGCACTTTCAGGATAGCCAGGGTATCTGACCCAGCCAGCACAGGTGTAGGAGGGGTAGGTCATGTTGGACCCACCTGGTCTCCTTTTATGACCAGGTGACCCACCTGGTGGATGGAGGACAGGCTGTGGATGCTGTCTATTTGGGATTGAGCAAGGCCTTTGACACTGTCTCTCACAGCACACTCCTGGAAAAGCTGGCAGCCCGTGGCTTGGACAGGAGCACTCTTTGCTGGGTTAGGACCTGGCGGCATGGCCGGGCCCAGAGAGTGGTGGGGAACGGTGCTGCATCCAGCTGGCAGCCAGGCACCAGTGGTGTCCCTCAGGGCTCTGTGCTGGGGCCAGCTCTGTTCAATATTCTCATTGACAACCTGAAGCAGGGTATTGAGTCTTTCACTAGATATTTTGCAGATGACACTAAGCTGGGAGCTTATGTCATTCTGCTGGAAGGGAGGAGGGCTCCGCAGAGAGACCTGGAATGCTTGGATGGATGGGCAGAGACCAATAAGATGATGTTTAATAAGTCCAGGTGCCGAGTCCTGCATTTTGACCACAACAACCCCCTGCAATGCTTTGGGCTGGGGACGGTGCCCAGGCAGAAAGGGACCTGGAGATACTGGTGACAGCCATGAACATGAGCCAGCAGTGTGCCCAGGTGGCCAAGAAGGCCAAATAGCACCTGGCCTGGATCAGGAACGGTGTGGCCAGCAGGAGCAGGGAGGTCATTCTTCCCCTGTGCTCAGCACTGGTGAGGCCACACCTTGAGTGCTGTGTCCAGCTCTGTCCCCACAGTTTAGGATGGACATTGAGTGCTGTGTCCAGCTCTGTCCCCTCAGTTTAGGATGGACATTGAGTGCTGTGTCCAGCTCTGTCCCCTCAGTTTAGGAAGGACATTGAGTGCCGTGTCCAGCTCTGTCCCCTCAGTTTAGGATGGACATTGAGTGCTGTGTCCAGCTCTGTCCCCTCAGTTTAGGATGGACATGGAGTGCTGTGTCCAGCTCTGTCCCCTCAGTTTAGGATGGACATTGAGTGCTGTGTCCAGCTCTGTCCCCTCAGTTTAGGATGGACATTGAGTGCTGTGTCCAGCTCTGTCCCCTCAGTTTAGGATGGACATTGAGTGCCGTGTCCAGCTCTGTCCCCTCAGTTTAGGATGGACATTGAGTGCCGTGTCCAGCTCTGTCCCCTCAGTTTAGGATGGATGTTGAGATATTTGAGCACATCCAGAGGAGGCAGTGAGGCTGGTGAGGGGCTTGGAACACAAACCCTGTGAGGAACGGCTGAGGGAGCTGGAGTTGTTTAGCCTGGAGAAAAGGAGACTCAGGGATGACCTTCTCACTCACTACAACTCCCTGAAAGGTGGCTGTAGTCAGGTGGGGGTTGGTTTCTTTCTCCCTGCAGCAACTGACAGAACGAGAGGACAGAGTCTCAAGCTGCACCAAGGAAAATATAGCTTGGGTATTAGGAAAAAGTTTTTTACAGAAAGGGTGATAAAGTACTGGAATGGTCTGCCCGAGGAGGTGGTGGAGTCACCATCCCTGGATGTGTTTAAAAAAAGACTGGATGGGGCACTCAGTGCCATGGTTTAGTTGAGTTGTTAGGGTTGGGTTGGACTCGATGGTCTTGGAGGTGTCTTGCAACCCAGTGATTCTGTGACCATGGGCAGCTGCTCTCTGCAATCTCAGGGCAGGGGGGACACAGGGGAACCTGGCACAAGGAACTCACCAGCCCCTCCAGCCCACCGCAGCCCCTTCTGCCTGCAGCGAGCCCCAAACAGGGGCACAACCGACCTCAGGTCCCACCTGTGCTGGAAGCGTCTCTGAGCTCCACTGTCGAGGGAGGAGAGGAGAGGAGAGGAGAGGAGAGGAGAGGAGAGGAGAGGAGAGGAGAGGAGAGGAGAGGAGAGGAGAGGAGAGGAGAGGAGAGGAGAGGAGAGGAGAGGAGAGGAGAGGAGAGGAGAGGAGAGGAGAGGAGAGGAGAGGAGAGGAGAGGAGAGGAGAGGAGAGGAGAGATTGCTCCTGTCCCCAAAAAAACACGCTAAGAAAAAAGGCCCCATGCCAGTGAAGCTTTTGAAGAACTGCAGCCCCGGGGAATCTGCCTCTGGGGGTCTCAACAGGCCCAGGTGGCTGCTGCAGCCAGTGGAGGGGCAGGGCAAGACACATCATGGTGCTGGCAGTGGCTGGTGTGTGGCAGTGCTCAGAGTCACTCGGGTTTTTGAGTTCAGGCAGATCAAATGAATCCAATTTGTTGGTGATATGCACCACCTGCTATTTCTCCCCTCTTTTCCTGGATGGATTTGACAGTTCTGTTTTTTCTTCCCACAGAGGTGGAAAGCAAAATGCCCGCCTGCCCCATGGCCATCCCCACTGCCTTCCACTGCTCCAGCCTTGTCCCTCTTTCTCTCCCATTTATTTTGCACCACTTTATTCCTCCTCCTCTCCCTGCCAGCTCGCAACAAAGACATTTCACCCACTGGCACCACCTGTCTCTTCTCACTCGGCCCATTTTGCCCACTTCAAACTCCTGGAGCTGTCTGTCCAGGTGGCTGGGCCTGCCGTGGGGCTGGATAATCGTGGAGGAGGAATTATGGCAGGAATTGTTGGGGTGGGCTGGGCCTGGCCAGGTGTCTGGTGCCAGCAAAACTGCTCTGCCCCTCTCCTCCTCACCCTGGGCAGTCAACAAAACATATCAGGAAAGGATCGAGGGTCTCAATAAAGGCAGCAAGAAATTTTTCATCCATCATGGGCATATCAGGTGCAGACTAGGGAAATTGGTTGAATTTATTAGCAAACAAATCAGAGCGAGGGAATGAGAAGTACAGCAGATTCTAAAAATACACCTTTCTCACACTACTGTCTCTTTCCTGTGCTCCACTTTACCCCCCAGTTCCCTCTCTCCCACCTCCCCACACAGTGGCACAGAGAGATGGAGGTGTTTGGGTTTGAAAGGCAGGGGTCGGCTAAGGAAGGCAGGAGCCTCCCTTGCAATGGAAAATGTAAAATTCTTCCCTCCAAAATATTATAATTTTGAAATTAGAGGTTCTCAAGCAAAGATATGAGAAACGGAATATCAGTTATTTACTCATATGTGCCACAAAGCAGCCAAACAACACCAAGTGCGACATTAACGGCAAACAGGACACGAACCCAGCCCCAGCCGCTTCTCGGCCACACTTTGCCCTTTGGTGCAGTTCCGCGCACGGCCGGCAGGGGCGCTGGAGGCTCCCGAGCGAGCTTGTGTAATGAGGGCAATGCACTGACTCCAGGGAGCGCCGCTGGCAGGATGGATCGCAGAGACTTTCCTTGGAACACCCAGCACAGCGTTGGCACTGGGGATGAACGGGCACTGGGGTGACCCTGAGAGTAAGTGCAAGGCACAGGGGGCAGCTGAGGAAGGACAGCCCAATGCGGAGCTGAAGGCGCCTCACCAAGTTTGGGTGATCAGCTCCCCTTGGTGGCAGCCGGCACTGGGAGATCGATTGGGTTCCCGAGAGTGTCCAGGAGACAGAGGAGTGGCGGACCAGGGGGGTCCGTGAAGAGTCCGCAGGGAAGGACCACTGAAAATCTCACCGGTGAGTAAAATGGGATCTTCGGGGAGCAAACCTGGAGGGTAGCACAGGGGCACCCATGGAGGGTAGCGCAGGTGAAACACAGCACCCATGGAGGGTTGCTCGGGTAAAGCCGAGAAGGGGCCCCGGCAAAAGGGATGACGATCCCATAATACCCCCAGAGACACCCTTGGGGAGAATGCTGAGGTCTTGGGACAGACTATGCATTCACACAGAGGTAACTATAGAAATGATAGTAAAATATTGTTATTTTGTGTGGCCGGAGTATAAGTTGCCAAAGGGGCTTATGTGGCCACCTTACAGAACAGATAGAATTTGTTTGTGTAGAATTTTGTTGAAGTATTTAGAGGAGAATTAGAAAGGATGGATTGAAAGGGAATGTGGATCGATATGGTTTAGACAAGCAACAAAAGAAATCTATGTGTTAAAGAAAAAAGGAGAAGAGGAAAAAAAGGAGGAAGGAGGAACTGGTGAGAATTGGGATGTTCTTCAGCACCTTCCCCTGTCTTGTCCTCCAGTGTTGCCAGCTGAACGAGGACCAGCTGCAGGTCCCCTATATCCTCAACTCCCAGAGCAAAGGGATCAGGGGAATGTTGTTCCTATGGCCCCACCTGAGAATAAGAATGGTGTAGGGGGAAGGGAGCAGTCTATCATACCACCACATAAAACTAGAAGAGGAAATCAACTGAGCACATCAGAAGGCCCCCGGACCCAAGAGACAGGGATACACCAGATGCCACTCCGCCAAGTTCCTTTGGGGGATCAAGGGGGAGGGTTTGGGTTTGTAATTGTACCACTTACTACCCAGGATATAAGGGGGTTGAAAAAAGAATTACCCCGATATTTGGATGATCCCATAGGGGTGGGGGAAAAGATAGAAGAATATTTGGGAAATGCAGATTATACATGGAAGGATTGGGATTTTCTCCTGGGGATATTGTTTGGGTCATCAGAGAAACTAATGATTTTGCAGAAAGCTCGGCAGCTGTGGAAGGATGAACATCCAGAAGCAGCAAGGGGGGCTGGACCTAATGTACCTAATGTACCTACAGTGGATGATGCCATCCCCCAGGTGGACCCCCAGTGGAACCCAAATGAGGAGACCAGTCTGGCTCGCCTCCGCGATTACCGTGTTTATTTGATTAGGGCAATTAAATCAGCAGTTCCCAGAACTAACAACATAGCTGAGGCTATGTCCTTGGAACAGGAGAAACATGAAAGCCCCTCTCATTGGTTAGAGAGGATTAGAGAGGCCTTGCGGAAACATGGGGGATGGATCCAGAGGGAGGAGCCTTTGACACACTGTTGAAGGTACAATTTGTTACAAAGGCCTGGCCTGACATAAGGAAGGGGTACAGAAAGATGAAGAGTGGCAGAACAAGCCTCTAGAAGAACTAGTTAGAAAAACACAGCAGATATATGTAAGGAGGGATGAGGAAAAGGTAAAGGCTAAGGCAAAGATGATGGCAGAGTTTTTGCAGCCACGGAAAGATAAACAAGAGAGTCCAAGGGGTCCCCCGCGACAGAGGGGACGGGGTCAGCCACAGGGAAGTGGCAGAGGCATTCCCTCCTTGGCAGGGGAGAGCCAGCTCAAACAACAGTTGGGAAGGGATCAGTGTGCTATCTGCCGGGCAGAAGGGCACTGGAAAAGGGAGTGTCCGCAGAAACAGCTGGACCCTCAGGAGGAGGAAGTCCAGAGGATAATGGAAATGGATTGTTAGGGGTGTCAGGGGCTCCCATTATATCAAGGATCCACCACTCAGGAGCCCTTGATAACTTTTAAGGTGGGTCTAGATCGAGAGGAGGTGTGTTTTCTAGTAGATACAGGGGCCTCTCAATCCACTTCAAATTTTATACCTAAGGGGGGGTAATTATCAAAAAGATCATTAGTCATTCAAGGAGTGAGTACAAAGGATGAGCGAGTGTATTTTATTCAACAGCTGATAATAGATGTGGGGGACAAGTTTGAAATACACAAATTCCTGTTCATTCCTAATTGTGATTGTAATTTACTGGGAAAGGATTTAATGGCTAAAGTGAGAATGCAAATTAGTATTGTAAAAAACAACACAGAGTTCAACACTGTGATATCTTTGTGTAAAATGTCTAAGAAGGCTTATGCTAAAATAAATCCGGAAGTGTGGGCAGCCCCAGGAAAATACGGAAAACTAGACATAGAGTCTCTCCAAATTACTTTGAAACAACCAGGACAAGTGGTGTCTAAAAAGCAACGCCCTCTTTCAAGGGAGGGAAAGAGAGGGTTACAGCCTGTCATTGAGTCCCTGCTAAAGGAAGGTTTTTTTGAGGCCGTGTATGTCTTCCTATAACACTCCTATCCTGTCGGTTAAGAAACCAGATGGAACCAACACAATGGTGCAGGATTTCAGAATAATAAATGAAATTGTCAAATCAAGGCATCCCACAGTTCCGGATCCCTATACAATCCTGAATCAGATCCCTTTTTCACATCAGTATTATTCAGTACTGGACTTAAAGGATGCTTTCTGGGGGTGTTCGATTACAGATGATAGTAAAGAGTATTTTGCCTTTGAGTGGGAACAAGAGGAAGAAAAAAATGTGTTTATTGATGAGTCTTCAAGAGTGATAGAAGGGAAATGATTTACAGGATACTCGATCGTGAATAAAAAGCAATTAAATGAAGGGGAGAGGTTACCACTCACCTGCTCAGCTCAGACAGCAGAGCTGTTTGCGCTTGTGAGAGCCTGTGAATTATACTGGGATAAGACAGTGAATGTTTTTACTGACTCTAAATATGCATATGGGGTGATACATGTGTTTGGGAAACTATAAGAAGAGAGGGGTTTATTAACCTGCAGGGGAAAGAAGTTAGTTCATGAGAACTTAATCTCTCGCCTATTAGAGGTGGTGAACTTACCAAAAAGGGTAGCAGTAATACACATTAAGGGGCACCAAACAGGGTGCTCAGAGGAGGCAATAGGAAACTGACTGGCTGATGAAGAAGCTCGAAAAACTGCATTGTCACCAGAAATCTCTAAGATCCTCCCCTTGCTCCCAGTAACTGCATCACTGCCAGAGAAACTGTCTTTTTCACCAGAAGAACTTGAGATAATTAAAAAGAGCGGGGCAGAGGAAAAATGGGGTAATTAGTTTACAAGGGATGGTAAACAGTGGATGCCAAAAGCTCTGGCCTTACAGTTATTAAAACAACTCCATGAAGGGAGCCATTGGGGGTCCCAAGGACTGGCAGAAGTGTCCCTCAAAATGTATGCTGCTGTGGGTCTTTTTACCCTGGCAAAGCCAGCTATTGAAGGTTGTTTGATTTGTGCTAAAACCAATAACAGAGTTACAAAGAAACTTGCCAGGGGAGGGAGGCCTTGGGCTATCCGTCCCTTCCAGAGATGCCAGGTGGATTTCACCAAAATGTCACGAGTGGCAAGGTTTAAGTACCTTCTGGTAATAGTATGTCAGTTAACAGGGTGGCCAGAAGCATTTCCTGCCATTTCAGCAACTACAGGATCAGCTTTTAAAGTATTTTTGGAAGAAATAATTCCAAGGTATGGGATTATAGAAGCAATAGACTCAGATAGGGGATCTCATTTTACAAGAAAAATTCTTCAAGGAGTTATGACTGCTCTAAGGATAAGATACAATCTCCACATCCCCTGGCATCCCCAGAGTTCTGGCTGGGTAGAGAAGATGAATGGAGAAATAAAGAAACACCTTTTGAAGCTAGTCATAGAAACTAAGATGCCATGGGTACAGCTCTTGCCACTGGCTTTAGCAAGGATAAGGGCTAGACCCAGGGGAGATATTCAATTATCTCCCTTTGAGCTGATGTTTGGAATTCCTTACCCTTATAATTCCCAGCCTAGTGGGGGCATAGAGATAAGTGATGTATATTTAAAACAATATGTGGCCAGGATACTGTCTCTTGTGAGATCTCCTTGACAGGAAGCTCAGCTGGCACAGACCCTGCCTTTGGACTTTGCTGTTCACAACATCCAACCAGGAGATTGGGTCCTAGTTAAGGAGTGGAAAGAAGCACCACTAGAGGCTAAGTGGCGTGGACCTTTCCAAGTGTTGCTGACCACAGAAACAGCCATCAAGACAGCAGAACACGGGTGGACCCACCACACTTGGGTCAAGGTCTCTGAGGCCCTGGAGATTTGGACATCTCAGCTGGAAGAGAAGGACGGGAAGCCACGACTGACACTCTGCAGGAGTGGACTGGAGCAGTAGCCAGTGCGTCAACATCGGGAGAAGCCTCGTGTGCCTACCCACAGAGTGCCTGCTGAAATGGTTTGTGTGGGCATCCCTCCTCTCAGATCTCCAGTCACTGGGGGCCAATCCTCGCTGTCATTGTTTTCTTTATGTTAAGCTGTTTCTGTGCCTTCACTCGCCACAGGTGGTGTGGAGGACAAAGTGAAAGTGAAAATTAGGTTAGGAGATTAGATTACATCATTAGAATGTTTCTCTTAATAATCTTACCTTTTTATTGCCAGTAAGGTTGGGGCCAAAAGTAGAAAATAATTTTTTAACCTTAGCAGAAAACGTAGCAAAAACCTTTAACCTTAGCAATTGTTAGGTCGGAGGGCCAGGGGGATCTGAATACTGGCCATGGGTGGCCAGCCCAGTTGAACCTAAACAGTAGGTTAGCACCCTGAGTGAGGTCCATAATGGAACAAGATTTTGGGATGAGGAAGGAAGTCCATTGCGGCTTTATTCCTTTAAAGGAGACATTTGTTGTCTGAATAGAACAGGAAGCATATATGTGGGGGAAAGTGTGACTGGACTTGAAGTTTAGATTGTTAGCCCCCCAACTGCCCTCCTTATGATTGTTCCAGATATCAAGGCAGATAGAATCAAACACATGTTAAGCTCACTAATAGTAGCTGGGTAAGGTGTTCCTTCCATAATTACCAAAAATATTTTGAAGGCTGTAAAGCAGTGGGGAAGGATAGGGGTTTTTTTGACCCTTTATTTTTAAGCTGCCCCCAAGATAATTCCAAGTGGGACACATGTTGTCTGTGACTATCAGTAGAAATGGCAACACCGGAATAGAGCTCAGACCCTTTTTAATAGGTTCTCCTTCAGATCCAACAAAACAGATCTGGGATGTAACTGCAAGTAGAAACCTTATGTGAGAGCTTAGAAATGCAATATTCCAACATCAAATAGTATTAGATTATTTATTAGCAGAAGAAAGAAGAGTGTGTAGCAAATTAAATAACTCAAATGGCTATATGCAAATAGATGACAATAGAAAAGCAGTAAAACAAATAACAAAAGGAATAAAAAAGTTAGCTCAAGTGCCAGTCCAAACATAAAAAAAGATAGAATGAGACATGTTTTCATATTTACCCAGTGAACTATGTATGAGTTAAACAAATGTTTTTCTTTCCTCTTATGTGTTATAGCAACTCTAATGTTTTTACCATGCATGATCCCTTGCTTAGTACAACTTATTCAACACGTGATCAAAGGGATGCAGGTAGTAGCCATGCCTACTGACTCAGAGATGGCTACAAAAGGGCAGAAATTGATGTCACTACAAATAATTGCAAAACCAAAATAAAACCCCAAGAACAGAAAATTAAGTCAATAATAGCTAAAGTTTGTAAAGACAATTATTAAAAATAAAAGAGGAGGGGTTGAGAGGAATGACAAGATTTGTCTTTGCAAACAAGCCCTGGGTCTGCTGGTAGATAAAACTAGCACTGAGAGATAAGAGAAACAATGGGAAGGATTCTACTGATTGATGAATGGAAAAGAAGATACTTGCCTTTACAAACAAACCGTAAGTTTGTTTGTAAATGAAATTGAATATTGAAAGATGAAATGCAACAATGGGGAAAACTCATAAATCCCATCAGAATTAAAAATTAGGGGAGTTATACATTAAAAGGGGAATCTTAGGTCTTAGGCATTTCGGGAAGTCTGTACCTCTCAAGTACCTCAGCCAACGGGGAAAGAGAGAGGGAAATGCGGCCGGGAAATTAGGATAAAAAGGAGGCTGCATCCTCCGAAAAACTGAGAGACCCCAGGGGAAATGCCCCATGGCCTCTCGCTTTATTCGAATAAAGTAAAAGGACTCCTCTGTCTCCTTTTTGGACATAAACCTGGGTGTTCGTGGATTAATTTTCCTAACACTGGGAACACAGGGAGGGAAGTGGGAGCACTGAGAACACTCGGAGGGAGCTGGGAGGGATGGTGGAAGCACCGGGAGTGAAAAGGAGCACTAAGAGGGATCTGAGGAACAGACAATAAGTAGTGCCACATCCCCCTCAAAAGAAAGAGGGTTACGAGAGAAAAGGGATTAAAATTGCAGGCAGGGACCCAAAGCGGCTGTGCCCGCGCTCGGTGTCGCCAGGCTCCAAGCCGCCGGGGCAGCGAATGCGGGGGACAATCCTGAGCAGCCCGGGGCTGCTGCTCCTTCCCCCTCGGGAGGCGGACTGCGAGCCGCAGCTGTCCCGTCCCCGCCTCCGGCAGCTCGCAGGCGTTGTCACCGCCTGTCCGGCACGGAGCTGGGCTGCAGCGGCTGCAGAGCCGGAGGGGCCGCGGCTGCGGGCACGGCAGAGCTCCGGGACGCTGCGCTTGTGTCCGCAGGTGCTGCCGCAGCGTCCGCGGAGCGGGGCCAGGGCGGGACTGAGCTGGCAGCGCCTTCCTGAGCCTCGGTGTCCCGCAGGGCCGGGACCAGCAGTGACCTCTCCTCATGTCCCTTTCCGTGTGCCATCACCACGGGTGTGAAGCCGTTCCCGAGGCCGATCTCGGAAAGGCTTTTTCAGCACTCCTGATGTGTCGGGAGCAAGGGGCTGTTTGTTCCCAGCAGCGAGATGCCGGCTGTGAGCTGGAGGAGAGTGAATTCTGCTCTCTTCATGGGGTTGTGAAGGAGCTCCTGCATCTGCGGGAGGGACCAGCAGCCGGGCTTACACACTTGCCTGGGGCACAAGAAGCCACTTGTCATAAGCAGGGGGATGCCACTTGTGATTGTGCAGTGAGTGACGATGTGGACAAGAGATTCCACACCAATGATGGGAGGGAGTCCCTGGGTCCCCAGGGCGCAGCAGCAATCGCTGCCGTACGGCGGGGCTCCTTTGGTGCCTCTGCTCCTGTGTCACCCAGATCGGAGCCGCACGGGGTCTGTGTCACTGCCTTTCTGGTAGCTTTGAGTGTTGTAGAAATTTTGTTTCGATTTTCTACTCTTGACTTATCTACATGCCATCCTAGAGATCAGGTCAATATACTTGATTGTTTCTTGTGCCTTCATCTTGTTTCACACCTCCCTGATAATGAGTAGCTAACAAGTCCTAATTCTCCAGACCTCTGGTTTGTGTCATGGTAATCTTATCGCTTAGACAGGTCAGTCAGAAGATGTGGGAAACAACTTTATTGCTTTATACATTTTTCTCGGTTTCACGGAAGTATTGTAACAGTTTATAGTACCCTAAGGCTCATGGTACATTTAACACACTATTACTTCTATAAGCGATAAGGTGCATACCTCAACATAATGTATTCACCACACTACCATATCTATATACTGTGCATACTTAAAATGACACATTAGGTTACATTAATAAGCAGCTAAAAGGGGTCATAAATAGCATTATACTTAAATACCAACATGTACAAACTAATACAAAAAGTGAAAGCCAATACAATAGGGTCATTTTTCACAAGGTGATAGGACCCTCTTTTACTGATGTAGGTGGTAATAAAGCACCAGCTCATTGGCTGCTCTCACAGTCAGAGGCTGGCCCCATGGCAGAAGAAGCAGCTCTGGGCTGGATTATGGCAGTGGCAGCGAATTCCCTTCCCCAAGCAGCACCTCCGACCATCCTCCTCCAAAGCCGAGAGAGAGCCAGGAGCCGTTAGAGCATTCTTGACAGTCAGGTGCCTGATGCCAAAGGTGGGATTCCTTCTCAGCACATGTCAGCTTTTCCTGTTCCTCTTTCAAGGACAGTCCACAAGTCTCACCTTCAGGCCAGTTTGTGATGATTTCCAAGAGCCCAGGATTTGGATTTCCCATTTGAGCTTGTTGTGTAATGAGGGCAATCCACTCACTCCAGGGAGCATCGCTGGCAGGATGCATTGCAGAGACTTTTCCTTGGAACACCCAGCCCAGCGTTTGGCACTGGGGATGAACAGGCACTGGGGTGACCCTGAGAGTAAGTGCAAGGCACAGGGTGCAGCTGAGGAAGGACAGCCCTGTGCTGGGCTAAGAGGTGAAGCTGTAACTGCCCAGCGTGGAGAAGGTCCTTTCTCCACTCCCTGTTACAGGGGAGCTTGGGCCTTGCTGCAGAGATACGGCTGCTGATTTGAGCAGCTCTCACTCCTGAATTTATTGTCAGCCAGGTACACACACTCGGAATTGCCAAGGACAGGAACCCTGCAAGGAGGAGCAGAGACAGCGCTGGTTCCCAGGGGAACACCTTGTGTCCCTGTCCCCCCCATGCCCTGCCCGGCTCCCCGGCACTCACCAGGAGCTGAAGTCGCTGCCGTCCCCCCACTGCAGGCGCTCGCCCCGTCTGCGCAGCCCCAGCCAGAAATCGACGTTCCCGCGGAGGCGGAAGAGCAAATCCTGCCCAGGAGAGAGGAGTGGGAGCTGCCCCGGCCCCTCGGGGGGACACGTGCCCAGGGCTCCCCCCGCACACTGGGGCTCCTTCCCTGCAAGGCCCCGGGACAGGGCTGCAGCCCCAGCCCTACGAGCACCCAGCCCGGCTCAGGAGCACCCCCAGGCTCCCCTCAGACACCCCACAACACCCACAGCCCCTCACTCACCATTTCCGCATCCTTCACAATGGCCAGGGAGGCCCCGAGCTCAGAGCACCGTTCCTGACCCTGATCCCAGGTGCCATAATCCCTTGAGAAGTAGTAGCAGACCCCATTGTACCCGACCCAGCCAGAGGGACAGCCCAGAACCAACAGCGGAGGCGCAGCTGGAACTGGAACCTGTGCTGCTGGAGGGGGAAGAGGAGAAGCTCTGAGGATTCAGCTCTGCAGGGAGCAGGGACCCCGCTCTGCCCCGAGGGGCTGGGCCCAGGCTGCTGCCCCTCCCTTACCTGACTGCACAGCCAAGGCCACCACCAAAGCCAGCAGCAGGAACACGAGCACAGTCAGCACCAACACGACCACGGGATGGCTCCTGAACCACTTGCCTGGAGCAGGAAAGAGCTGCTGGCTGTGAGAACCAGACCCAGCCCTCCAATCTGCTCACCCAATGCCCAGGGAGCACAGGAGGGACCCCTCAGCCAGTCTGCCCCTCACTCAGCTGGCAGCCAGGGAGCCAAGAGCCCGGGACACCGGCAGGGACACAGGTGTGGGGACAGCCAGGGACACAGCTGTGGGGACAGGCTGCAGCAGCAGAACTGCACAGGCTTGGGGGCGCTGGTGCTGTTGGTTCCAGCCATTGATGGGGCCAAGCAGAGCACGAGGCCTCTTCCAGACATCGGGAAACAGCCACACACCTGCCAGCCCTGTCCCTGGGAGGTGACACTGTCTCCTCCCTAAAAGCAACAGGTGTGGCCCTGCACTCACCCAGGAATCTTCTGAGGCTCCTTCTGTGTACGTTGCCAGTTACTGCTGTGCCCTGGGGACCAAGGGGCTCCCTCACACTCCCATCGCTGGTGCATAATCCATTCTCCATATCATCACTCTCTCCACGCTCACAAGCGCAATCCTCCGGCTTATGAAAAGTGGCTTCTTGTGCCCCAGGCAAGTGTGTAAGCCCGGCTGCTGGTCCCTCCTGGAGAGGCAGGAGCTCCTTCACAACCCCATGAAGAGAGCAGAATTCCCTCTCCTCCAGCTCACAGCCGGAATCTGTCCCCTGGGAACAAACAGCCCCTTGCTCCGGACACATCAGGAGTGCTGAAAAAGCCTTTCGGAGATCGGCCTCGGGAACAGCTTCACACCCGCGGTGATGGCACACGGAAAGGCATATGAGGAGAGGTCACTGCTGGTCCCGGCCCTGCGGGACACCGAGGCTCAGGAAGGCGCTGCCAGCTCAGTCCCGCCCTGGCCCCGCTCCGCGGACGCTGCGGCAGCACCTGCGGACACAAGCGCAGCGTCCCGGAGCTCTGCCGTGCCCGCAGCCGCGGCCCCTCCGGCTCTGCAGCCGCTGCAGCCGCTCCCTCCGCGATCTCAGGGCACGGTGGACACGGGGGATCCCGGCACAAGGAACTCACCGGAACCGCCCCCTGCTCCTCACCGCGGCTCCCTCCGCCCGCAGCGAGCCCCGAGCTGGGACACAACCCACCGCGGATCCCACCTGTGCTGGAGCCGCTCCGAGCTCCCCCGCCGCTCGCCAAGTTTCGCTTTTCGCCGCCAACTCCGGTGGGACCCGAACGCCCCCTGCTCCCAGCGCCGCGGCTCCGGACACGCTCCGTGCGCGGGGCCGCTGCAGTCGCAGCGAATGAATCCCGCCTTGTGTGCGAATAGCTTTGGCCGGTTGAGCAATCGACGGGCGGAAGCGCAGCCAGTGACGGCGGGGAGGGAGAGGAGTCACTGGGGAGGGAGAGGAGTCACTGGGGAGGGAGAGGAGGCGGGCACAGGATACGAGAGGCGATGTTGGTACCTCAGCCGGGGCACCCAGATCGGTGCCGCACGACTGCGCTCCGGCACTGCCTTCGTGGGAGCTTTTGATGTCGCAAAAAGAGGTTTTCTACTCTCACATATCTACAAGACATCCAAAAGATCAGGTCAATATATTTTATTCCTTCTTGTGGCTTCATCCTGTTGTTTCAAACTTACCTGATAACGAGTAGTTACCAAGTTCTCTAATTCTCCTCCGGGCTCTGGTTTGTATCACCCGTATCTTAGCACTTAGAGAAGTCGGTCAGCAGATGTGGGAAACAACTTTATTGATTTATACAGTTTTCTCGTTACACAGAAGTATTGTAACATTTTATATTTTCCTAAGACTCATAGTACAATACATTTATCACACTATTATTTCTATAAGCTCTAAGAAGTGTACCTCAACATAATATATACATCACACTACTATATCTATGACAGTGCATACGCAAAATGAGAAATTAGGTTACATTAGTAAGCAGCTAAAAGGGGCTGTAAATTGCACTATACTTAAAATAACAATACGTAAAAACTAATACACAAATGAGACAGCCAATACTGTAGTGTCGTTTTTCACAGCGTGATAGTGTTGCCCAACGAAGAGAAACACAAACCACAAAGTAGTTTATGCGGTGCTTTATTCGGGCCCGGGGACCCGGGGACTAACGTCCCAAATCAGAATCCCACCGACCCTCATTTTCTTACAGGTTTTATACTATTTCTTACAGATTACATCATCAACGTACGTGCTATACATGACATTTCAGTTTAACATTAATCTTCTAATTTCTATAGACTATATCCCGTTCCCACAACACCTGCTTCCCTATCTCTATTTACACAAAGGCTCCCACCATAAATTCTATTCTTCTTTGACCACCGTGAGCACCTAACCGCGATGTCTTGGTCCGTTCCTCATGCTTCGTTTGTCAGCACATTCTTTCCTTGTACTTCTCCTAGCAACATGGCTAATTTCCAACAAGTCCCCCCTCTTGAGCATTCTTCAATTCTATTGCAAGGATGCTCAATTTCTTAGGTTTGAGTCTCAGCTACACGGGGTTGTATCACTTCTCTTCGGGTAACTGCTTGTATTACCCTTTTGGTGTGAGCCCCTTCTTTCAGAATCATTCCTAAAAGACATCTATATACAATGATCACTACAATTATCACGATTACAATTATTACACATTGTATTATAGATGATACCCAACCGGAAACCTGGATCCCTAAGGAGCTCAACAGGGCTCCTACCCAATTATGCTCAGCATCTTTTTGTATCTCCTTTGTTTTGGATTCTATTTGTTCTAATTGATCTATATCTTTTTCTATTTCTTCTGTCACGTTTGGGATGTGCACGCAGCAATGGTCTACTCTGTTTCTTAAGTATCCACAAACCCCATGCTCCTTAAGTAGCAGCAAATCTAATGCCATTCTATTTTGTAATGTCATTCTAGTAGTCGCTTGCAGCTGAAGATTCAAGTCTCTAAAACCTTTTTTAGTTGTAGCTGCAAGCCTCTCTGTCTGTCCTAATAATCGGTACAACATCTCCCTGTTTCTGTAAGATGATATAGGGGCAAACAGTGATTCTAACATCCATCCTACTTTTACTCCATCATCAGGTTCATGCCAATCTTCCTGAATCGAAGCATCATCTTCTATCTCCCTTTTCTTTCTGCTTACCAATTCCTTTTCTTGCAGCTTAGAAGTTTTCCAGAATGGGCATAAGGTAGGAACCCCTAATGTAATCTGTGTAACTGCACCATCTATGGGCATGTGTGTTAGTCCATAATCCATGTCCCATAACCCAAACTAAATTTCCTGGGCTCCTAACCGTGGTCGTCTTGCAATCCCAGGGCTCCTTTTCTTTCTTTGCAAGGGTGTGATTATATCCTCTACGTTCACATCCCCACTGCAAGAGCACTCGCACTGGTTCAAGTCCAATCTGCACTGGTGGAGTGTCACAGGTTAGTACCTGTGTACAATTCCATAACTCCATCATCTCTACCTTTTTCCTATATTGTTCTTTGAATAATGACTTCTGCCCAAAATCTTGATTCTTTCTCCCTTCCCACATTATGCACCAATTCACTTTCCCTAGGTAACTATAAGTTTCTAACAGACTAGGTCCCCAGATTGTTTTCCACTCCTCCATTGTCATTGTCTCAGTGGTATTCTGACATACTTCTTCTATCTTCTTTCTCTTATTCCGAACTCGGATATCGCATGGCTCGGACACTTCTCCAATCACCAAACAATTTCCCTTAAGCTTGGATCCTCTATCCATCCATAATATCCTGGTATCTGCTGACAATTTTGAATCCTCTATCCATCTATAATATCCTGGTATTTGCTGACAATTTTGCTTACTAATCTTTCTTCGTAACATACAAACCTCTACCCAGTCTAAAATCTCCTTAGACACTATTTCACAGTTCCAGGTTACATTCGCGGTGGCGCTTGGCATCTCCCTTATGGGTATAATTCCCCACGGGATCGGGTCTCCAGCCGCTTGAGGAAGAGGCAGGCAGGCTGTTATTGAAGTTGTATTTTGCATTCTTCCGAAGTCTCAAATTAGTCCTACTATTAAATTTTCCTGTCCTTCTCTTATTTTTAGGGTTTGATTTCTCTCTGGGACCTGTCTGGTAACTCGTATGTCCCTTACTCTTAACGTTACCTGACTGTGACCCCACCAATTATCTCGGGCTATCCAACACCAATATTCTCCTTCGTCATCCCCTTTCTGTACATTAGTAATTTGCAATGCTATTTCCTTTCTCCCTGCTGTGATTTTATACTTTGATCCCGGCCTAATCCTTGTTTCATGCCACCACCCATACTCAGTGTAATTTTGGGATATTGTACAATTTAAAGCAATATTTTCTCTTTCTACTGCTAAGATTGTTCTTTCAGTTGCTCCTATTCCCTGATACGGGTTTGTTCTAGCGACCACTTCCCGAAGTCCAAATCCTCCATCCAATCCACACTTAACTACACACAGATAATTCCCTGCCATAGTTGTTGAAGCAAAAGATGTGATATTATACCACCCGACCCCTTTAGACTCTTTCTTCCACTCACTACTTCCTTCCTTCAATTGTTCCCATTCCATCTCTCTCTCTTTCCACCAGCTAATCCTTATTCTTCTTTTGCAATTATTCTTCAAGGTGTATTGACAACTAATTCTCAATGGCGGGCCCAACCAAATATCCTGGCTTGTTCTCAAGGGTGCTACTATTACCGAACCTGCACTGGTATAGTTTTTATTTATAATTTCCAACTCAAAATCCCCATAATCAAAACTATCTTTTATCCATACTACACAGGTGTATCTACCTTCTCCAGAAGTTGTGATTTTAGGAATCCTTAAGGTAGTGTTTCCTGATTGCTGATGGTCATCCCAAAGTGTTATTATTCCTTTACTTACGATGTCAAGGCCTTTTCTCCATCTCACATTAATTTCATGGGATCCAGCTTTCTGGTTGTCAGAAAACAAACAGGTTAATTCAACATTTCCACTTTCCGGTACTAAGACTAAAGGGTCTGGTACATGAATTATAACTGCTGAGGCTACTAACTGACAAACAATCAGTATCAAGATGATCAGGGCTTTGTTCGGAATACCATCCGGGTGTCCATTATGGGCTGCACCTCCCATCTCGTCGGTACCTTCTTCACCCTGGTGTAGTGTATCCAGTTATCAATCCCAGCGACCTTGACGGCGGTGTACGTGGTCATCAGCACTTGGTAGGGACCATTCCATAACTCCTTTAGAGGCTCTACGCTCCAATTTTTCACGTACACATGGTCTCCCGGCGAGATGTCATGAACTGGGTTCTCTAGTGGTAGCAGGCGGTTCCACTGCAAGGCTCCCCGTACAGCTGCAAGAGTCTTATTTAAAGATAACACATAATTTAATAATACTTGGTCCCCTGTTAAATGGGGGTCCCCCTGATAGGTTGCAGCATGATAAGCTTTACCATACAATACTTCATACGGACTGACTCCTATCCTCTCCCTGGGTTTTATTCGGATGCGCAATAATGCTATTGGCAGAGCTTGGGGCCACTGAACTTTGGCTTCCTGGCAAATCTTTTTCAACTGATTTTTCAATGTTTGATTCATCCTTTCTACCTGGCCACTAGACCGCAGTCTCCATGGAGTGTGTAAATCCCATCTAATCCCTAATGCCTTGGCTACACCTTGAATGATTCCTGCCACAAAATGCGGTCCCCTATCTGATGACATTCCTAATGGGATTCCAAACCGGGGGATTATCTCTTTCAAAAGGGTTTTAACCACTTCCTTTGCCTGATTCGTGCGACAGGGAAACGCCTCCGGCCATCCTGAAAAGGTACATACATACACTAAAAGGTATTTATTACCTTGGGCTTTAGGCAGCTCCGAAAAGTCTATTTGCCAGTAGTCTCCAGGCTGTGGGCCTACCTTTAACCCTCCCATCTGAACCTCTTTTCGCACTAGGGATTATTTTTCACACAAGTGGGACAGGTTGCATTAACCCGCTTTGCCATTGTTAACATCTGATTAGAGATTACCTCATTCTTTAAAAATTTTACCAAGGCCTCCGCTCCCCAGTGGCACTTGTAATGTTCAGTCTCCAAGATTGCTCGCATTATCTTCACAGGTACTACTACCTGCCCGGTTGCTGTTACATACCACCCTTTGTCATTCTTCTGAGCTTTCACCAGGTGGGCCAACTTCACGTCATCTGGTAGGTATGGAGGCTCATCTTTCATGTAGGAATCCGCCGGATTTCCCTTAGCTGGAATAAGAGCTGATTGAATCTTTATTTCCTTCGCCACTCTTTTAGCCGTTTTATCTGCCAATCGATTACCTTGGTATATCTTTTCATCTTCTCTTCGGCGTCCTGGCACATGCATTACTGCCACTGCCTCGGGTTCTCTTACAGCCTCTAACAGGAGTAGGATCTCGTCCCTATGTTTTATTGTTGACCCTTGAGACGTTAACAATCCCCGCTCTTTCCACAGAGCTCCATGTACATGCACCACCCCAAAGGCATATTTTGAATCAGTCCAAACATTGACCCTCTTTCCTTTGCTCAATTCGAGGGCTCGAGTTAAGGCTCTAATTTCTGCTTTTTGAGCCGAGGTTCCAGGGGGAAGAGCCTTTGCTTCTATTACTTGAAGAGTTGTGACTACCGCATAACCCGCATACCTGGTGCCGTTCTCGACAAAGCTGGACCCGTCGGTGAACAACTCCCAGTCTGGGCTATCGATCGGTGCATCCTTCAAATCTTCTCTGCTTGCATAGACCTGCTCAATTATCTCCACACAGTCATGGACAAGTTCCCCTTCCTCTCGGTCCGACCTGAGGAATTCTGCTGGATTTAAATGGGGTGTTATTTTCAGTTCTATATCATCTTGTTCTCGCAGCAACGCCTGATATTGCAACAGGCGGCTGGATGAGAGCCAGTGACCTCCTTTTTGCTCTAAGACTGCGATTACCATATGGGGCACATATACTTCCAGCTTCCTTCCCAAAGTCAGCTTCCTTGCTTCTTGTATTAGCAGCACCGTTGCCGCTACTGCTCGCAGGCATCCTGGCCAGCCGGAGCTAACTGTGTCCAATTGTTTAGAGAAATACCCCACAGGCCGCTTCCATGGCCCTATTTTCTGTGTTAGTACCCCTAATGCCAATCTGTGTCTTTCAGTAACATATAGCTGGAAATCTTTGCTCAAATCTGGCAATCCCAGCGCAGGGGCTTCCTTTAAGGCCTGCTTTAGTTCTAGGAAGGCTTTTTCCTGTGCACGTCCCCAAGTCCAGTGCACTTCTTTGAGGGCCTCATATAGGGGCCGTGCCAGCAGTCCAAAGTTCAGAATCCACAGCCAACACCACCCCACCATTCCGAGGAAAGATCGGAGTTCCTGATGGTTTCGGGGGACGGGTATGGCGCAGATAGCCGCTATGCGGTTAGTCCCCAATTTCCGTACCCCCTTAGAGATTTCACACCCCAAATAGACAACCTCTGTTCTTACCAGCTGTGCTTTGTCTCGCGAAACTCGATATCCTCCTTGTCCCAACATGTTCAGAAGGCTTATGGTTAATTGGGAGCAGATGTCTCGTTCCGTAGCTGCTAGGAAAATATCATCCACATATTGGAGAACCACATAGAACATGCTTGGTACTGTTACCTGGGTTGTCTTCCACTCTTCTAGTTCCCGAGCTAGTTGGTTTCCAAAAATGGTAGGGGAGTTCTTGAATCCCTGTGGTAGTCGGCTCCAAGTCAGCTGCCTTCTTCGTCCTGTGTCTGGATTTTCCCATTCGAATGCAAAATATTTCCTACTTTCAAGTGCCAGTGGGATGCAGAAAAAGGCATCTTTTAAATCAATCACGGTAAACCATTCAAATTTCTCTGATACAGATGTCAACAAGGTATAAGGATTAGCAACTACGGGATGAATATCTTTGGTTATCTCATTTATTGCTCTTAAATCCTGCACTAACCTATACTTTCCATTAGGCTTTTTAACTGGAAAAATAGGAGTATTATATTCAGGACTTCACACTCCTGCAAAATGCCTAAATTTAGGTATTGATCAATAATTGGGGCTATCTCTCGCTTGACTTCAGGTTTGATTGCATACTGCTTTAGTCGTACTGGTTCTTTCCCCTCTTTTAGTTCTACTACTACTGGCTGTGCTGCCTTTGACTTTCCGGGGGTCCCAGTTTCCCATACCCAGGGAACTACAGCTTGCTCAATTTCTTCTCTAATGGGTTGGGGCTCTACCTCCTTAATAATGAACATTTTAGCAATATTTTCTTCCGGAATTTCTAACTTGACCCTACCTCCTTCAAAAATAATTCTGGCCTGTAACATCGACAATAGATCTCGTCCTATCAATGATTCAGGGCTATTTGGCATGTACAAAAACTGATGATCAAATTCCTTTCCCCCAAACTTTATATCTACTGGCCGAAGAAATGCCCTTTCTTCAATTTTTCCAGTAACCCCCACTACTTGTATCTTTGTGTCACTTAATGACCCTACCTGTGTATTAATTGCAGAATATGTGGCACCTGTATCTATTCTAAATTCTAACGGTTCTCCCTCTACTTCCATAATAACCTTGAGATCCCGGTCTAGTCAGCTCTGATTCTGATATTCCCCCATTACCAGCGCCTGGGCGACCTCTGCCGACGAATTCCCAAACTGCCTCGGAATTCCAATCCCACTATTCAATGGGCACTCATTTTTCCAATGTCCTTTATTTTTACAAAGGGCGCATTGGTCATATCCCAATCTCACCTGGCCCCTGCCACGACCCCTACCAAATCCTCCTCTGCCTCGAGCACGCCCCCTTCCATTACCCCTTCCTACAGCTTGCTGGAGTACTGCCAGCATGCTAGCTTGTTGCTTCCTGACCGATTCCTTTTCCCGATTGTTATAGACCTTCCAGGCAACTTCCAACAATTTTTCTAAATTACGGGTATCCTCACCTTCCAGCTTCTGCAATTTCTTTCTAATATCCTCCTGGGACTGCCCCATAAAGATTAATGCCAATTGTAACCTTCCCGCTTCCCCCTCTACTTCTAAACTAGTATACCGTCTCGCAGTTTCCTTCAATCGTTCTAAGAAAGCAGAAGGGGATTCATTCTTTTCTTGTTTCACTGAATAAAGTTTGGACCAATTTACCGTCTTTGGAATGCCTGTTCTAACTCCTTCAATTAACAATTCCTGGTATCCCTTCAATGCTTGGTGTCCCCGTGCTGTATTGGGATCCCATTCAGGGTCTTCCCTTGGTACTAATTCATTCAGAGTTCCATCCGCCACCCGCAACCTTATCATTTCTCTCGCCTTTTCCGTCATAGCCCGCAACACCATTTCCTTTTCAGTAGAGTCCATCAAAGTATCTAATAAAACCTGTAAATCATTCCAATCAGGGTTCTGAGTTTTTATTACCATTTTTACTACCCTGGCCGTACGGTCGGGATCCTCCCTATAAGATCCTGCAGATTGCTTCCAGATTATCAGGTCATTCGGGGAAAACGGAACTTTCACCATTACTCGATCTCCCTGGGGTCCCACCGCCTCTCTCAGTGGGGCCATTACGTGTGTTCCCCCCTCCCGGCCCCCTTTCTTAGAGACTAGGTGACCCCTTGTTCGTTTAGATATCGGGGTATGCCGTTTACTCTTGCCATCCCCTTTTTCCCTTGTTTCCCCACCCTCTTCTCCCTCTTCTTCCGAAGCGGTTTCAGGTGGGGGAGCACTAGGGGAGACCAGTAGGGACACATCCTCCTCAGGGTCCTTATAGTTAACTAGATAGTCCGCCTTTTGATCCCGATTCTCGCAACCCCGACACTTCTCATTTGCCACAGTTAGAACCATTATTCCACATTCCTTCTGCCAATCAGTTCTCCGTCCCAAGTAATAAAACAGATCCAAATATGGTATCTCTTCCCATTTACCATTATCCTGTAAATAATGCATCATTGGAGTAATAATATCATGATTCAGCGTCCCATTCCTAGGCCACTGCATTCCCGCGGTGTCATATTGCGGCCAAACATGATTACAAAAATCAATCAACTTATCTTTAGCTAATTCTTGACCAAAATTCCCTTCTTTCCATTTCCTTATTAAACAACCTAGTGGTGAGTCCTCCGGGATTTCAATCCCTGCCGAGGACGTTTTAAACCCTTTAAATGGCATCTTTTTTTTTTTTTTTTTTTTTTTTTTTTACCACTTTATGTCCTTTACCACTTTATATCCTTTACCACCTTATATCCTGCTAGCAGGTATTGATCCTACTCAACTTTCATCGAGATTTACGGTCAATTTTTTTTCCACCAACCTGGGACGTCCAAGCCCAACCGTGCGGATCGTAGGTCCGTCTTAATCGGCAGGCGTCTAAAATCCTTTAAGAATAAAGCACCTTTTGGGCTTACCTCGTAGTTGTCGGACAGGCGCGGGGTTGGGCACGGGTTGATGTCTCCCCAGAAATCACCTGGTGCCGGCGTGGAATAGATCACCTCGCGAACCGCCCCAGCAACCTTCGGAGTCCTGCCGCGGTCGCCAGAAAACTGTTGCCCAACGAAGAGAAACACAAACCACAAAGTAGTTTATGCGGTGCTTTATTCGGGCCCGGGGACCCGGGGACTAACGTCCCAAATCAGAATCCCACTGACCCTCATTTTCTTACAGGTTTTATACTATTTCTTACAGATTACATCATCAACGTACGTGCTATACATGACATTTCAGTTTAACATTAATCTTCTAATTTCTATAGACTATATCCCGTTCCCACAACACCTGCTTCCCTATCTCTATTTACACAAAGGCTCCCACCATAAATTCTATTCTTCTTTGACCACCGTGAGCACCTAACCGCTATGTCTTGGTCCGTTCCTCATGCTTCGTTTGTCACCACATTCTTTCCTTGTACTTCTCCTAGCAACATGGCTGATTTCCAACAATAGGACCATCTTTTAGTGAGGTAGGTGGTAATAAAGCACCAGTTCAGTGGCTGCTCTCACAAGGAGTGGCTCGCCCCATGGCAGAAGAAGCAGCTCGCGGCTGGGTTATGGCAGTGGCAGCGAATTTCCTTCCCCAAGCAGCAGCTCTGACCATCCTCCTCCAAAGCAAAGAGAGAGGGAGGCAGGAGCCCTCAGAGCATTCTTGACAGTCAGGTGCCTGAAGCCAAAGGTGGGATTCCTTCTCAGCATGTGTCAGCTTTTCTTGTTCCTCTTTCAAGGACAGTCCACAAGTCTCACCTTCAGGCCAGTTTGTGATGATTTCCAAGAGCCCAGGGTGACTTGGATTTCCCATTTGAGCTTGTTGTGTAATGAGGGCAATCCACTCACTCCAGGGAGCACCGCTGGCAGGATGCATTGCAGAGACTTTTCCTTGGAACACCCAGCCCAGCGTTTGGCAGTGGGGATGAACAGGCACTGGGGTGACCCTGAGAGTAAGTGCAAGGCACAGGGTGCAGCTGAGGAAGGACAGCCCTGTGCTGGGCTAAGAGGTGAAGCTGTGACTGCCCAGTGTGGAGAAGGTCCTTTCTCCACCCCCTGTTACAGGGGAGCTTGGGCCTTGCTGCAGAGATACGGCTGCTGATTTGAGCAGCCCTCACTCCGAATTTATTGTCAGCCAGGTACACACACACGGAATTGCCAAGGACAGGAACCCTGCAAGGAGGAGCAGAGACAGCGCTGGTTCCCAGGGGAACACCTTGTGTCCCTGTCCCCCCCATGCCCTGCCCGGCTCCCCGGCACTCACCAGGAGCTGAAGTCGCTGCCGTCCCCCCACTGCAGGCGCTCGCCCCGTCTGCGCAGCCCCAGCCAGAAATCGACGTTCCCGCGGAGGCGGAAGAGCAAATCCTGCCCAGGAGAGAGGAGTGGGAGCTGCCCTGGCCCCTCGGGGGGACACGTTGACTTATTAAAGAAATATGGGTATCGATCCTAGATCGATACCCAACTGTGACAGACAAAAACTCTCTAACAGTTTAAAGCCAGAAAGTGTATGTTTATTACGGCCAGGCAGCACGCGGGATAGTTCCCTAATACGCGCTGCGAAATTCACAGGTAATTACAAAGCGTTTTATTTACGAAAGTGTTGAATACCCAATACATATTCATATTCCTGTCACCTCCCATTCCTCGCTTCATAGGCTAATTGGCACAAAAAGCTATTAAGTATGTGTAGTTTGTTTCTTAAAATTTTTGAGTCGGGGGTCTTTTCTGGGGAGGGGTCACCCAAAATGAGGAAGTAAGATGACTCTTCCTCTTCCTGACCTTTCTACCTTTTCACTGCATTTGTGACAAGTGAATCCTTGGTAGAACTTACAGTTTCCTGTGTTCAATGGGTCCTTTAAGCAGGAAATCTGCAGCTATCTTATGTCCTATGTATCACATTTTGTTTTTTGTTACAAGCACAGCTACATAAACATAAAGCTGACAAGCAATGAGTTACTAAATCCGGGATAGCTTATCTAAGATCCAGCTTCTGTTAATTGCTAACAAAGCTTACGTCTGTACTTCAGCTAATTCAGCAACTTATTATCTTAACTTTCCTAAAATCCCTAATTCTTCAAATTTAATGTCTCATTCCTCACTTCTTCTTTGAAATGAGTAAATTCCTTTACTCAGTATACAGAGTCTACCTCATCTATCCACGCTGTGCAGCTAGTGTCTCTGAAGACCAAGCCATACACCTTTGACAGTGATGTTAAAGCTGCCACTTGTCGCAGCATCTTCTAATTATAAACAAGTATTACAACAGATAACACTAAACTTATGCTGACTAAAATAAGTGACACAACTATAGGGCGGATTAAGGCATTCAGTATACCGGTTGCCATCAGTGGCCACTGTCTCGGTTTGAAAAGACAGGTGTCTGCTAAGGAGAGGCAGGCCTCTCTAGGAATGGGGAATTCAAATCCTTCCCTCCGTGTTATTATAATTTGGAAGATTAAAAAAAACTTTCCAGTCAGAGCTATGGGGAAAGGAACTGTCCTTTACTAGTAACTATAACAGGACAGACAAACAACAACAGCAATTATAATAATAGTAAAACAGAACTAAGAACCCTGAGGGGCAAACGGTGGAAACTCCAGCGCTGATGGCTGGAAGTGGTGGATTGTCCTCGGCAGGCAGGGGGGTGTCCTGGCAGGCGAAGTGAGCAGTGCCGGAGAACCTGCAGTGGCTGGACCCAGGCTGACCCAAAATCCAGCAGGGCAGTGAAGAACCTCCGAATTCCTGGGCACTCCAACAGATGTTAGAATTCTCAGGACTGAACCCCTCCGTTAACCGTGGACTCCGCGCAGGCACCCGTCGCTTGACTGTCCTCCTCCTGGAAAAAACTGGGAGCCCCGAGAAAAAAAAACAACCCCCACCCTCGGATCCCAGGAGCCTTTTTCCTCCCCCAAAACTAAGTAATCAACTTACTTTGTCTGGGCTGAGCACCCTTTAACTATCAGTATTTAGTCTCCTAGCAACTTATGGGGGGGGAAATTCCACAGTAAAACTTAACCCTCAACATTATCCACCCCGAATTTTTTTCCCATACCAACATTATTATATTGAATTTAAACCTTTAAATAATATACATATATATACATGTGAATATAAATACAGACACAGTCACAGTGTTCACTGAAAAACAAGGTCCCCTTGAGGTATGCAGCGGGTCTCTCCATCTTTTTGCATCACCCACCATGTGCAGCCAGGTCCCTGAGCAAAAACAACCCCAGGAGCGGGATTGTCTTTGCTGGAGGCAGAATTAATCCAAACAGGTTTTCCCAGCATTCCTCTCATGTGTACCACTGGAACCTTATCTCCATCTCTTGTTCTCAGGGGCTCAGATTGGGCAGTGTAATAAATGAACAAGCCCAATTCCGTAAATCAAAATTTAGAATTTTATTTTGAGACTTACATTCAGTCTCTAACTGCTACAATTAAAAGGAACAGCGTCGAACCCCTGGTTTCGGCACTGGGTGAATGCAGAAACGGACTCTATCGCTCCGTATCTACCCTGTTCACAAAGTGTGTCCCGAGCCGCTGATTTTTATACAGTCTTTTGCTGAGAGTGGACGGTGACCATAGCGCTTTTGCTTCTCGGTAGGTTCATTAGGTATTCATGTTCAGGTCTCCGGTCGGTTGAATAGGTTCTCAGAGTAGAACAATGTCATGATTGCAGGTCCGGAGAAGGTTTTTGGAAATGTTAAACTGGGCCGGAACAGATAAGATATCGATCTTCTCTTAATCACTAAGTCGTTAGCAGGTCTATCTCTGGGGGAGACACAGTCTATCTTATCATCTTTCCCATTCTTTTAGTTTTTTTGGTTGTCCTGAGGTTTTTCCCCGGCAGAGACCCTCCTTGTCTTTCAATCCTCGTGTCCTCTTCTTACAGTTTAGCTTTTTTTTAAACCCTAAATACACTTTAGGTTCTACAGAGCTTAAATCCGACCGAACGCGAATTAACTTTATATTACATATCACCATACTTAATGCATATTAACTACATATCACAGTACCTAACACGAATTAACTTTAGGTCACATATCACAGGCAGGGCCTGCTCGGCTGGTGGAACCTCAAGTGTTCACTAACCAGGTGGCCTATGCTAACTTAATCTCCCAGTTCTTGAAAGTCCCCCCACCCAGCGCCTTCAAAGTGGTTTTAAGCAGGCCATTGCATCGTTCAACTTTCCTGGCTGCTGGCGCATGATAAGGAATATGGTACACCCACTCAATGTCATGTTCTCTAGCCCAGGTGTTTATAAGGCTGTTCTTGAAATGAGTCCCGTTGTCAGACTCAATCCTCTCAGGGGTACCATGTCTCCACAGGATTTGCTTTTCAAGGACCAGGATGGTGTTCTGGGCAGTAGTGTGGGGCAGAGGGTAGGTCTCCAACCATTCAGTGGTGGCTTCCACCATGGTCAGCACATAGTGCTTGCCTTGGCAGGTTTGGGGAAGGGTGATGTAGTCAATCTGCCAGGCTTCCCCGTACTTGTACTTGGACAATCATCCGCCATATCATAGGGGCTTCACCCACTTGGCCTGCTGGATTGTAGCACACGTCTCACAGTCATGGATAACCTGAGAAATACTGTCCATGGTTAGATCCACCCCTCGGTCTCGTGCCCACTTATAGGTGGCATCTCTGCCCGGATGGCCTGAGGCGTCATGGGCCCATCGAGCTAGGAACAACTCTCCCTTGTGTTGCCAATCTAAGTCTATCTTTGACACCTCTATCTTTGCAGCTTGATCTACCGGCTCGTTGTTTCGGTGCTCCTCATTAGCCTGACTCTTGGGGACATGGGCATCTACATGATGGACTTTGACAGGTAGCTTCTCTACACGAGTGGCAATGTCCTTCCACTCATCTGCAGCCCAGATTGGCTTTCCCCTACGCTGCCAACTGGCCTTTTTCCACCTGTCCAGCCAACCCCACAGAGCATTGGCCACCATCCACGAATCAGTGGAGAGGTAGAGCTTTGGCCACTTCTCTCTTTTATCAATGTCCAGGGCCAGTTGAACAGCTTTGAGTTCAGCAAGTTGGCTTGACCCACCTTCTCCTTCAGTGGCTTGTGCAACCTGTCGTGTGGGGCTCCATACGGCTGCTTTCCACTTCCGGTTCATCCCTACGATGCGGCAGGAACCGTCAGTGAAAAGAGCATAGCGTCTTTCTTCTGCTGGCAGTTGGTTGTATGGTGGACCCTCTTCAGCACGTGTCACTTGTTCCTGCTCCTCTTCATCTGTGAGACCAAAGTTTTCACTTTCTAGCCAGTTTGTAATTATCTCCAAAATCCCAGGGCGATTTGGGTTTCCAATGCGGGCGCGCTGAGTGATGAGGGCAATCCATTTGCTCCACGTGGCGTCGGTGGCATGATGGGTGGAGGGAACCTTTCCTTTAAACATCCACCCCAGCACCGGTAGTCGAGGTGCCAGCAGGAGTTGTGCTTCTGTGCCAATCACCTCTGAGGCAGCTTGAACTTCTTCATAGGTGGCCAAGATTTCCTTCTCTGTTGGAGTGTAGTTGGCTTCGGACCCTGTGTAGCTTTGGCTCCAGAATCCCAGTGGTTGGCCTCTAGTCTCCCCTGGTACCTTCTGCCAAAGGCTCCAGGACAGGCCATTGTTTCCAGCTGCTGAGTAGAGCACATTCTTCACATCTGGTCCCGTCCTCACTGGGCCAAGGGCTACCGCATGAGCGATCTCCTGCTTGATCTGGGCAAAGGCTTGTTGCTGTTCAGGGCCCCAGTGGAAATCCTTCTTCTTGTGGGTAACCAGGTAGAGAGGGCTCACAATCCGGCTGTACTCAGGAATGTGCATCCTCCAGAATCCTATAGCGCCTAGGAAAGCTTGTGTTTCCTTCTTGCTGGTCAGTGGGGACATTGCGGTGATCTTATTGATGACCTCAGTGGGGATCTGATGCTGTCCATCTTGCCACTTTACTCCCAGGAACTGGATCTCTCGGGCAGGTCCCTTGACCTTGCTCTGCTTGATGGCAAAACCAGCTTTCAGGAGAATGTGGATGATCTTCTCTCCTTTCTCAAACACTTCCATTGCTGTGTTCCCCCACACAATGATGTCATCGATATACTGTAGGTGCTCCGGAGCCTCACCCTTTTCCAGTGCAGCCTGGATCAGTCCATGGCAGATGGTGGGGCTGTGTTTCCACCCCTGGGGCAGTCGGTTCCAGGAGTACTGCACGCCCCTCCAGGTGAAAGCAAACTGATGCCTGCATTCTGCAGCCAGAGGAATGGAGAAAAATGCATTAGCAATGTCAATTGTGGCGTACCATTTTGCTGCCTTGGACTCCAGCTCATACTGGAGTTCCAGCATGTCCGGCACAGCAGTGCTCAGTGGTGGAGTCACTTCATTTAAGGCACGGTAATCCACAGTCAATCTCCATTCTCCGTCAGACTTGCGCACAGGCTAGATGGGGCTGTTGAAGGGTGAGTGGATTTTGCTGACCACCCCTTGGGTCTCCAGCTCACAGATCATCTTGTGGATGGGGATCACAGCATCTCAATTTGTCCAATACTGTCGGCGGTGCACCGTCAAGGTGGCAACTGGAACTCGTTGCTCTTCTACCTTTAGGAGTCCTACTGCAGATGGGTTCTCTGACAGTCCAGGCAAGCTATTCAATTTCTTAATGCCCTCTGCCTCCACAGCAGCCATTCCAAAAGCCCACGAGTCCCTTAGAGTCTTTGCAACAGCCATTACGGAGGAAGTCTATGCCTAAAATATGCGGGGCCCCTTGGCCAGTCACAACTGGGTGTTTCTGCCACTCCTTCTCAGTCAGGCTCACCTCGGCTTCCAACAGAGTCAATTCCTGTGATCCCCCCGTCACCCCAGCAATGGAAATAGGTTCTGTCCCCACATATTCTGATGGTATCAGTGTACACTGAGAACCAGTATCAACCAAAGCTTCATATTCCTGTGGCCCTGATGTGCCAGGCCATCGGATCCACACCGTCCAATAGGCCTGGTTTTCCCGTGCCTCTCCCTGGCTAGAGGGAGGGCTCCTCTAGCACCGGTCACTATTCCCTTCCTGGGCATACACAATAGAGGTTCCTTCACAGGGATCTGACATATCCTCACTTCTATAATACCTGGCAGCTTGGTCATGCGATGTCGAGGCTACCTTCATCTTAGTGGGACCCCCTCGGTTAGTGTTTCTCTCCTTGAGCTCACGCACCCATGCTGCCAGGGCACCATCCCACCTTCCCATGTCTTCCCCATGGTCACGCAGAAAGAACCACAGGTCAGCTCGTGGGGTGTACCCTCTCTCTCTAGCTGGGAGACGTTGCTCGCCTGTAACTCACACAGGTGCCACATGGGAACTGTTCCTTTTCATCTCCTCCCTCATCTCCTCCATCTTTTCTGTCACCTCCTCCATCTTCTCCCTTATATCCTCTTTGAGTTCCTTAGCCACGGCAGAGACCTGAGCCTGCACTGGGCCACTGATTATACTCTCATAATTTCTAAGCTTGTTGGCTACAGAACCCACTGTCTCTCGGTTGGTATCAGGATTAATTGTTGCAATGAATGTGGCATATTGAGATGGTCCTAGAGCTGCCAGATTCCACAGCATTTGCCCTGTGCACCTGACTTTGTCGGGGTCATTATCATGCTGTCCACCCCTCCCAAAGAGTACCTCCAATACCACCACTTCTCTCAGCTGTTGGATCCCTTCCTCAAGGGTCTTCCAGCGCATTCTATGCTGGTGCTCCTGCATTCTGTCTCTGTGGACAAACCTCTCCCGTACACTCATTAAAAGCCGCTCCCAAAGGGAAAGGGGCCCTGGCTCCCTTACAAATACCTCATTCACACCTGAGTCCTGGGTCAAGGGTCTCAAATGCCTCACTACTATCTAGTTGCACACCTGTACCTATAAGGTCCCAGACCCAAAGTAACCAGGCTGTATAAGCCTCACGTCCTCGCCGTGCAAGATCTTTTTGCAGATTACGGAGACTTTCATATGTCAGGGACTCAGTGATGATCTCAACCTTCAACTCCCCTGTGGGTTGTGAGGGCCCTCCTTTCTTATCCTTGTTGCCTGGGTGCTCTGATTTCACCTTATACTTCTTTGTTTCCACAGGCGCCACTGCTGCTGGCTGTGGCTGCCCCTGTGGTTCAGCTGGAACCTGGACGATTGTAACGTCTGTGGGTTCTGCTGCTGCACCATCAGACTCTCCTTTGTCAGGGCAGGGGGAGGGTTTCCCAGCAGCTGGGGCTAATGAGGCTACTACAGGGGAAAGGTACTCCCTCAGCATCTCACGTATCTCCTTCACCCAATCTGGGTGGTTTATTCCTGAGGCAGGCTGTGGAGCAGGGTCAGGCTGTGGGGCAGTATCCTTATTCTCTAGGGTAGGTATCAGGGTGGTTATCCAGGTCAGTCTCCCCTTATCTCTAAATGCTCAACAGAACAGGCATACCAGCAACACCAGCCACTGTATGATGTCATTAACATTCAGAGATTTGAACCCTTCAAAGACTGGTGGGGTAGGCCCAAAGAGCTGGGTGAAGGGTTGTGAAAAAATTTTCCTCGGTGTCATTTCTTCACAGTAGGTACCGTTGTTAAAGTAACCCCAGAAACACACAGTTAGTGTATGATAGTCCTGAATCCATGTGCCTGCCTTCCAGAGGAAATTAAAAATCCATGAATTCCTCACTTTGTTAACCCATATAGCAAACTGGATGACAGCCACAGTAGCCTTATTTACAGGGCCTGTGTTTAGAAAAGGGCCTGCAAATGGGAGAAATATGGTCACCACAACATGCCACTCGAACCAGGTTAAGCCAGACCACATGATATCTGGTACACAAGAACATAGGCACTTAAGAACTGTTATTCCTTTTTCTCTCAATGTCCTCGTGCCCCACGTTGGACACCAAATTCTGTCTTGGTTTGAAAAGACAGGTATCTGCTAGGGAGAGGCAGGCCTCTCTAGGAATGAGGAATTCAAATCCTTCCCTCCATGTTATTATAATTTGGAAGATTAAAAAAACTTTCCAGTCAGAGCTATGGGGAAAGGACTAACAGTCCTTTACCAGTAACTATAACAGGACAGACAAACAACAACAGCAATTATAATAATAGTAAAACAGAACCAAGAACCCCGAGGCGCAAACGGTGGAAGCTCCGGCGCTGATGGCTGGAAGAGGTGGATTGTCCTCGGCAGGCAGGGGGGTGTCCTGGCAGGTGAAGTGAGCAGTACCGGAGAACCCGCAGCGGCTGGACCCGGGCTGACCCAAAATCCAGCAGGGCAGCGAAGAACCTCCGAATTCCTGGGCGCTCCAACAGATGGTAGAATTCTCAGGACTGAACCCCTCTGTTAACCATGGAATCTGCGCAGGCACCCGTCGCTTTGACTGTCCTCCTCCCGGAAAAAACTGGGAGCCCCGAGAAAAAAAAACAACCCCCACCCTCGGATCCCAGGAGCCTTTTTCGTCCCCCAAAACTAAGTGATCAACTTCCTTTGTCCGGGCTGAGCACCCTTTAACTATCAGTATTTAGTCTCCTAGCAACTTATGGGGGGGGGGGGTGGGGGAAAATTCCACAGGAAAACTTAACCCCCAACAGCCACCTAAAAGGCACATCCCACTAATGAGACAAATGTTCCTCAAGCCTTTTAAAAACCCTTTTGATGGTCTCTGTGTCATGGTGCATCATGATTAATGTCTTTTTCCCTCCATCTCTAATTTCTTTTAAGATTTCACTCAATTTGTGATGTTCCAACAATTGAGCAACTAAAGTCACATTCATTCTTATGGGCACAGGCAGCGTCTTCTGCACAGTGTCTAAGCTGGCCTTTATATATTGATGTGATACACCAAGTGCCCGATAGGAAAAATCACATCCCTTAATTCTAACAAAATTGCAAACTCACAAATTGAATTGAGTTTCATTCACAATTTGGCTGTCTATCTTTATGATGGGTCATGCTGTCCTAAGAAAGACACAACTTTGTCCTATACACACAAGTGAAGTTGTCTGTCTGGATGCATTTACTACAATAGTTACAACTTTTGACATAATGTGCATAATAACTATCAGTCC
Source organism: Hirundo rustica (assembly GCF_015227805.2). Taxonomy (NCBI): domain Eukaryota; kingdom Metazoa; phylum Chordata; class Aves; order Passeriformes; family Hirundinidae; genus Hirundo; species Hirundo rustica. The sequence continues at coordinate 3,256,570 of NC_053457.1, forward strand.
ATTTATTTGTTGTTCCAAGTGAGCTTCAGCTTCAGTTCGTTATCACCTGGTGTGACCTTCCAAATTCTCTCTGGGGTTTTCTTCACTTGGGAGTGATGGATCCAAGCCTTTTGTTCTTTGATCTTGATTGCAGTGAAGGTAGTGAGGAGCACCTGGAATGGTCCTTCCCACTGTGGTTCCAAGGTCTTTTCTGCAAAAGACTTAACGTAATACACATAATCCCCAGGTTGTACATCAGGTATTGGCCCATCTAGTTCTCTGTTTTGAGTTCCAGCCACATATTTCTCAATTTCTCTAAGTTGTTGATTTCGGGCCACCATTGTTTCGAAATAAAGTGTGGTCCCCTATCTGAGGATATAGTGGCTGGAACTCCAAATTGTGGTATTATTTCTTGCAACAGCGCTTTGGTCACCTCTCAGGCCTTAGCTGTCCTGGCAGGAGAGGCTTCTGGCCATCCTGAAAAGGTATCAGTTAACACCAATAGGTAACGATACCCTCCCTTCCTGGGCGGTTCTGTAAAATCAATTTACCATTGTTGCCCAGGTCCACAACCTTTCCCAATTTGTCCCACTTCAGGCTTTGGGGTATCTTTAGGGTTAGTTCGGAGGCAAAGACTACACTGATGAGTGTTGAGGTTTAAGTCTCCTGTAGAATTTTTTCCCCCTCCCAAGTTGCTAGGAGACTAAGTGCTGAGTGCTTAACCTGGACAAAAGAACTGATAACTTAGTTTTGGGGGAGGGAAAAAAGCTCCCGGAGAGAGCTGAGGGTGGGGGGATCTCGCGGCTTTTTTCTTCTTCCGGGGGGAGCACCGATCGGGCTATGGCTGGCTGCTGGAGGCCACGGTTAATGAAGGAGTCGGGTCCTGGGAATTCTACCATCTGTTGGAGTATCCAGGAATTCGGAGTTTCTTCGCTGTCCGGCTGGATTTTGGGTGAGCCCGGGTCCCGCCGCTGCTGCTTCTCCGGCACTGCCACCCCTGCCTGCCGAGGACACCCCCTGCCTGCCGAGGACAGTCCACCGCGCCCGGCTTCCAGCCATCAGCACCGGAGCCTCCACCGTTTGCCCTCGGGGTTCTTGGTTCTGTTCTACTATTGTTATAATTGCTGTTGTTTTTTTGTCTGTCCTGTTATATTTACTAGTAAAGGACTGTTATTCCTTTTCCCCATAGCTCTGACTGAAAAGTTTTATTTTTGATTTTCCAAATTATAATAACACGGAGGGAAGGATTCAAATTCCTCATTTCCTAGAGAGGCCTGCCTCTCCTTAGCAGACACCTGTCTTTTCAAAACCGAGACAGAATTTGGTGCCCATATCGTGGGGCATTGAGAGAAAAAGGAATAACAGTTCTTAAGTGCCTACGTTGTTGTGTACTGGATATCATGTGGTCTGGCTTAACCTGGTTCGGGTGGCATGTTGTGGTGGCCGTATTTCTCCCATTTGCAGGCCCTTTTCTAAACATGGGCCCTGTGACTAAGGTTACTGTGGCTGTCATCCATTTTGCTATATGGGTTAGCGAAGTGAGGAAATCGTGGATTTTTAATTTCCTCTGGAAGGCAGGCACATGGATTCAGGGCTATCATACACTAACTGTGTGTTTCTGGGGTTACTTTAACAACGGTACCTACTGTGAAGAAATGACACCGGGGGAAATTTTTTCACAACCCTTCACCCAGCTCTTTGGGCCTACCCCACCAGTCTTTGAAGGGTTCAAATCTCTGAATGTTAATGACATCATACAGTGGCTGGTGTTGCTGGTATGCCTGTTCTGTTGAGCATTTAGAGATAAGGGGAGACTGACCTGGATAACCACCCTGATACCTACCCTAGAGAATAAGGATACTGCCCCACAGCCTGAGCCCGTCCCACAGCCTGACCCTGCCCCACAGCCTGACCCTGCCCCACAGCCTGACCCCGTCCCACAACCTGACACTGTCCCACAGCCTGCCTCAGGAATAAACCACCCAGATTTGGTGAATGAGATACGTGAGATGCTGAGGGAGTACCTTTCCCCTGTAGTAGCCTCATTAGCCCCAGCTGCTGGGAAACCCTCCCCCTGCCCTGACAAAGGAGAGTCTGATGGTGCAGCAGCAGAACCCACAGATGTTACAATCGTCCAGGTTCCAGCTGAACCACAGGGGCAGCCACAGCCAGCAGCAGTGGCCGCTGTGGAAACAAAGAAGTATAAGGTGAAATCAGAGCACCCAGGCAACAAGGATAAGAAAGGAGGGCCCTCACAACCCACAGGGGAGTTGGAGGTCGAGATCATCACTGAGTCCCTGACATATGAAAGTCTCCGTAATCTGCAAAAAGATCTTGCACGGCGGGGACGTGAGGCTTATACAGCCTGGTTACTTTGGGTCTGGGACCTTATAGGTACAGGCGTGCAACTAGATAGTAGTGAGGCAAGGAATTTGGGACCCTTGACCCAGGACTCAGGTGTGAATGAGGTATTTGTAAGGGAGCCAGGGCCCCTTTCCCTTTGGGAGCGGCTTTTAATGAGTGTACGGGAGAGGTTTGTCCACAGAGACAGAATGCAGGAGCACCAGCATAGAATGCGCTGGAAGACCCTTGAGGAAGGGATCCAACAGCTGAGAGAAGTGGTGGTATTGGAGGTACTCTTTGGGAGGGGTGGACAGCATGATAATGACCCCGACAAAGTCAGGTGCACAGGGCAAATGCTGTGGAATCCGGCAACTCTGGGACCATCTCAATACGCCACATTCATTGCAACAATTCATCCTGATAACAATCGAGAGACAGTGGGTTCTGTAGCCAACAAGCTTAGAAATTATGAGAGTATAATCAGTGGCCCAGTGCAGGCTCAGGTCTCTGCTGTGGCTAAGGAACTCAAAGAGGAGATAAGGGAGAAGATGAGGAGGAACAGTTCCCATGTGGCACCTGTGCGAGTTACAGGCCCCAGTGTCAGAGCTCAACAGCCCCCAGCTAGAGAGAGAGGGTACACCCCACGAGCTGACCTGTGGTTCTTTCTGCGTGACCATGGGGAAGACATGGGAAGGTGGGATGGGAAACCCACTTCTGCCCTGGCAGCATGGGTGCGTGAGCTCAAGGAGAGAAACACTAACCGAGGGGGTCCCACAAAGATGAAGGTAGCCTCGACATCGCATGACCAGGCTGCCAGGTATTATAGAAGTGAGGATATGTCAGATCCCCATGAAGGAACCTCTACGATGTATGCCCAGGAGGGGAATAATGACCGGTGCTAGAGGGGCCCTGCCTCTAGCCAGGGAGAGGCACGGGAAAACCGGGTCTATTGGACGGTGTGTATCCGATGGCCTGGCACATCAGAGCCACAGAAATATGAAGCTTTAGTTGATACTGGTTCTCAGTGTACACTGATACCATCAGAATATGTGGGGACAGAACCTATTTCCATTGCTGGGGTGACGGGGGGATCACAGGAATTGACTCTGTTGGAAGCCGAGGTGAGCCTGACCGGGAAGGAGTGGCAGAAACATCCAATTGTGACTGGCCAGGGGCCCCGTGTATTTCGGGCATAGACTTCCTCCGGAATGGTTATTACAAAGACTCTAAAGGACTCAGGTGGGCTTTTGGAATAGCAGCTGTGGAGGCAGAGGGCATTAAGAAATTGAATACCTTGCCTGGACTGTCAGAGAACCCATCTGCAGTAGGACTTCTAAAGGTAGAAGAGCAAAGAGTTCCAATTGCCACCTCGACGGTGCACCGCCGACAGTATCGGACAAATCGAGATGCTGTGATCCCCATCCACAAGATGATCTGTGAGCTGGAGACCCAAGGGGTGGTCAGCAAAATCCACTCACCCTTCAACAGCCCCATCTAGCCTGTGCGCAAGCCTGACGGAGAATGGAGATTGACTGTGGACTACCGTGCCTTGAACGAAGTGACTCCACCATTGAGCGCTGCTGCGCCGGACATGCTGGAACTCCAGTATGAGCTGGAGTCACAGGCAGCAAAATGGTACGCCACAATTGACATTGCTAATGCATTTTTCTCCATTCCTCTGGCTGCGGAATGCAGGCCTCAGTTTGCTTTCACCTGGAGGGGCGTGCAGTACACCTGGAACCGACTGCCCCAGGGGTGGAAACACAGCCCCACCATCTGCCATGGACTGATCCAGGCTGCACTGGAAAAGGGTGAGGCTCCGGAGCACCTACAGTACATCAATGACATCATTGTGTGGGGGAACACAGCACTGGAAGTGTTTGAGAAAGGAGAGAAGATCATCCAAATTCTCCTGAAAGCTGGTTTTGCCATCAAGCAGAGCAAGGTCAAGGGACCTGCCCGAGAGATCCAGTTCCTGGGAGTAAAGTGGCAAGATGGACGGCGGCAGATTCCCACTGAGGTCATCAATAAGATCACTGCAATGTCCCCACCAACCAGCAAGAAGGAAACACAAGCTTTCCTAGGTGCTATAGGATTCTGGAGGATGCATATTCCCGAGTATAGTCAGATTGTGAGCCCTCTCTACCTGGTCACCCGCAAGAAAAACGATTTCCACTGGGGCCCTGAACAGCAACAAGCCTTTGCCCAGATCAAGCAGGAGATCGCTCATGCAGTAGCCCTAGGCCCAGTCAGGACGGGACCAGATGTGAAGAATGTGCTCTACTCAGCAGCCGAGAACAATGGCCTGTCCTGGAGCCTTTGGCAGAAGGTGCCTGGGGAGACTCGAGGCCGACCACTGGGATTCTGGAGCCGAAGCTACAGAGGGTCTGAAACCAACTACACTCCAACAGAGAAGGAAATCTTGGCCACCTATGAAGAAGTTCAAGCTGCCTCAGAGGTGATTGGCACAGAAGCACAACTCCTCCTGGCACCTCGGCTACCGGTGCTGGGGTGGATGTTTAAAGGAAAGGTTCCCTCCACCCATCATGCCACCGACGCCACGTGGAGCAAATGGATTGCCCTCATCACTCAGCGCGCCCGCATTGGAAACCCAAATCGCCCTGGGATTTTGGAGATAATTACAAACTGGCTAGAAAGTGAAAACTTTGGTCTCACAGATGAAGAGGAGCAGGAACAAGTGACACGTGCTGAAGAGGGTCCACCATACAACCAACTGCCAGCAGAAGAAAGACGCTATGCTCTTTTCACTGACGGTTCCTGCCGCATCGTAGGGATGAACCGGAAGTGGAAAGCAGCCGTATGGAGCCCCACACGACAGGTTGCACAAGCCACTGAAGGAGAAGGTGGGTCAAGCCAACTTGCTGAACTCAAAGCTGTTCCACTGGCCCTGGACATTGATAAAAGAGAGAAGTGGCCAAAGCTCTACCTCTCCACTGATTCGTGGATGGTGGCCAATGCTCTGTGGGGTTGGCTGGACAGGTGGAAAAAGGCCAGTTGGCAGCGTAGGGGAAAGCCAATCTGGGCTGCAGATGAGTGGAAGGACATTGCCACTCGTGTAGAGAAGCTACCTGTCAAAGTCCGCCATGTAGATGCCCATGTCCCCAAGAGTCGGGCTAATGAGGAGCACCGAAACAACGAGCAGGTAGATCAAGCTGCAAAGATAGAGGTGTCAAAGATAGACTTAGATTGGCAACACAAGGGAGAGTTGTTCCTAGCTCGATGGGCCCATGATGCCTCAGGCCATCAGGGCAGAGATGCCACCTATAAGTGGGCAGAAGACCGAGGGGTGGATCTAACTATGGACAGTATTTCTCAGGTTATCCATGACTGTGAGACGTGTGCTGCCATCAAGCAGGCCAAGCGGGTGAAGCCCCTGTGGTATGGTGGGCGATGGTCCAAGTATAAGTACGGGGAAGCCTGGCAGATTGACTACATCACCCTTCCCCAAACCCACCAAGGCAAGCACTATGTGCTGACCATGGAAGCCACCACTGGATGGTTGGAGACCTACCCTCTGCCCCACACTACTGCCCAGAACACCATCCTGGACCTTGAAAAGCAAATCCTGTGGAGACATGGTACCCCTGAGAGGATTGAGTCTGACAACGGGACTCATTTCAAGAACAGCCTTATAAACACCTGGGCTAGAGAACATGGCATTGAGTGGGTGTACCATATTCCTTATCATGCGCCAGCAGCCGGGAAAGTTGAACCGTGCAATGGCCTGCTTAAAACCACTTTGAAGGCACTGGGTGGGGGGACTTTTAAGAACTGGGAGAATAATTTAGCAAAGGCCACCTGGTTAGTGAACACTTGAGGTTCCACCAACCGAGCAGGCCCTGCCCAATCTGAGCCCCTGAGAACAAGAGATGGAGAAAAAGTTCCGGTAGTACACATGAGAGGAATGCTGGGAAAAACTGTTTGGATTAATTCTGCCTCCAGCAAAGACAATCCCACTCCTGGGGTTGTTTTTGCTCAGGGACCTGGCTGCACATGGTGGGTGTTGCAAAAGGATGGAGAGACCCGCTGCATACCTCAAGGGGACCTTGTTTTTCGGTGAACACTGTGACTGTGTCTGTATTTATATTCACATGTATATATATATGTATATTATTTAAAGTTTTAAATTCAATATAATATGTTGGTGTGGGAAAAAATTCGGGGTGGATAATGTTGAGGTTTAAGTCTCCTGTAGAATTTTTTCCCCTCCCAAGTTGCTAGGAGACTAAGTGCTGAGTGCTTAACCTGGACAAAAGAACTGATAACTTAGTTTTGGGGGAGGGAAAAAAGCTCCCGGAGAGAGCTGAGGGTGGGGGGGGATCTTGCGGTTCGTTTCTTCCGGGGGAGAGCACCGATCGGGCCACGGCTGGCTGCTGGAGTCCACAGTTAACGGAGGAGTCGGGTCCTGGGAATTCTACCATCTGTTGGAGTATCCAGGAATTCGGAGTTTCTTCGCTGTCCGGCTGGATTTTGGGTGAGCCCGGGTCCCGCCGCTGCGGCTTCTCCGGCACTGCCACCTCTGCCTGCCGAGGACACCCCCTGCCTGCCGAGGACAGTCCACCGCGCCTGGCTTCCAGCCATCAGCACCGGAGCCTCCACCGTTTGCCCTCAGGGTTCTTGGTTCTGTTCTACTATTGTTATAATTGCTGTTGTTTTTTTTGTCTGTCCTGTTATATTTACTAGTAAAGGACTGTTATTCCTTTTCCCCATAGCTCTGACTGAAAAGTTTTATTTTTGATTTTCCAAATTATAATAACACGGAGGGAAGGATTCAAATTCCTCATTTCCTAGAGAGGCCTGCCTCTCCTTAGCAGACACCTGTCTTTTCAAAACCGAGACAATGAGTTACTTGTATCACTGTGCCCTGCAATTCCAGGCCATGATTCTTTCTTTCAAATGGCTATACAGGCATCTATTCCCCAGTGTGTTTCCTCATGTACCTTCTGTACTCATGACCCCAACAAATAGGAGGCTACTACAAGTTTCCCTTCCTCTGTTACAGCCCATCTCTCCTGGTTATAACTTGCCTTTTCTACCTTGATAAGTTTCTTATCTTTCTTATTGTACGTTGGTTTACTTTCAATAGAAATTTTTCCATCTGGAATCAATGCTGCCTCAACAGCCTCATCAGGTACTTCACCTTTTGGTGCATCTTTTGCCTCTCTGTCCGTCATCATATTCCCTTCTTCCAATTCAGAGCTCACTTTTCGGTGTGCCTTTATGAGCATTATGGCTACTCTCTCAGGTAGTTGTATGGCATCTAGTAGCCTCAGTATCTCTTGTGCGTGTTAATACTCTTGCCTTGTGAATTCAGCAGTCCTCTTTCCTTCCAGATGGCTCCGTGAGCATGAACCACCCCGAATGCATACCTTGAGTCCGTGTAGATGTTAATGGTCCAGACTCTATTACCTCCTTGCTTGTGGTAACTGCATACCCAACATCTCTTCTTCCACTGATGACATAGCTGCTTCCATCAGCAAACAGGTCTCAGCATCCTCAAGCGGGGTGTCCTTCAGATCCTGGCGGCTGGAGTAGGTGGCTTCAATGGTCTCCAGGCACTCATGGATCACTGGTTCTCCCATACTCCCCGCTGAGGAAGGAAGCTGGGTTCACAATGTTAGTTACCACAATTTTAACATCATCTTGTTCAGAAACCTCTGTGGGGGGAGCCAATGTCCCCCCTTTGCCTCAAGGACTGCAGACATTGTGTGAGATACTAGCACAGTCATCTTCTGGCCTAGGGTGAATTTGCGTGCCTCTTGGATGTTTATTGCTACTGCTGCAACTGCTCTGAGGCACCTTGGCCATCCTTTAGCTGCTGTGTCCAGTTGTTTGGAAAGATAGGCCACTGCCCTCTGGTACGGGCCTAAGCTCTGTGCTAATATTCCCAAGGCAATCCCTTGCTTCTTGTGGGAAAACAGGAAAAATGGTTTACTCCCGTCTGAAAGTCCTAGGGCTGGAGCTGACATAAGGGCCTTCTTCAGTTGGTTGAAGGCTCGAGTTGCTTCTTTTGTCTACTGAGGATCTCTACTGCCTTCCGTGATCAAGGCATACAGAGGTTTAACAAGCAACCCATAGTTATAAATCCACAGTCTGCACCACCCTGTCATGCCTAAAAAGGTTCTCAGTTCTTTCACTGTCTGAGGTTTCAGGGTCTGGCACATTGCTTCCTTGCGATCCTGCCCCAGAGTCCTTTGTCCAGCACTCACTTCATAACCCAGGTAAATGACTCTTTGCTTCACCATTTGGGCTTTCTTCTGGGATACTCGATCCCCCTGCAGGCCCAGAAAGTTTAGGAGGTTTACTGTCCAGTCCACGCATGTCTCCTGGGTCCGGGTGGCTATTAAGAGATCATCCACATACTGGAGCAACTGTCCCTCTCCTGGTGGAGGTTCCCAGGACTTTAAATCCTTTGCAAGCTGCTCCCTAAATATAGTGGGGTAACACACACCATGTGAGCTGAGCTTTTCTTCCAGTTTTAGGGCTTTCCCACTCAAATGCAAAAAATTTCTGGCTGGCTTCATGGAGAGGGAGGCAAAAGAAAGCATCCTTTAGATCTAGAACAGTAAACCAAGTTAGTTCAGCTGTTAAACGGGTTAACAAGGTATAGGGATTGGCAACTATGGGATACAAGTCTTCAGTCACCTTGTTAACAGCCCTTAAATCTTGTACTAATCTGTATGACCCATCAGGTTTCTTTACTGGCAGAATAGGAGCATTAAAATCCGATTGACACTCTCTCAGTAGTCCTAGCTGCAGAGAGTTCTCAATAATGGGGCTAACCCCTTCTATATCTTCCTTCTTTAGATGGTATTGTTCAACCCTTACTGGCTGTCCTCCTTCTTTAAGCCTGATTTGCACTGGTAGTGCATTCTTTGCTCTTCCTGTTATATTGGAGGCCCACACTCCTGGAAATACTTGATCCATTATTTTCATAAAATTTTCCTTTTCACTTGCCACTTCAATTTCTTTGGTTATTAGCATTAACCTTAACAGTTCTGCATATGTTTGATCCTTTACCTCCAAACTATTTTCCTCATTTTTGAATATTATTCTTGCTTCCAGCTGCTCTAGCAAATCTCTGCCCAAAAGTGCAGATGGAGCATTAAGCATATAAAAAAATTGATGGCTGCCCCACTGTTTTCCCAATTTATACTTCAATGGTTTGCAAAAATAACCTCTTTCAGATTGGCCAGTTGCCCCTTTTACCATAACATAGTTATTGGTTACAGGTATTAGGGCCTTATTCAACACTGAAAATGTTGCCCCTGTGTCTATCAAAAATTTCACTTCTTTTTCTTTGTTCCCCAGTTTGACTGTAACCAGAGGGTCCCCTAAGGTAGGGCCCTCCGGTCCCTCTCAGTCCTTCTTTACAGGAACAACTACTTTTTCCTTTTTCTCATCACCTTTTTTTATGTTCATCACCCTTTCTTAATTCTAGGCACTGTTTTTTTCTATTGACCAAATTTCCTGCAAAATGCACATTCATCTTTTCTCAGTCGGGGTGGTCCTTGTTTTAGAGGACCTTGTCCACGTTTTCTCTTTTCTCTTTCTTTTACTACTGCTACTAATTTCTTCATCCCTTGCTTATATCCTTCTTTCTGGTTACTAAAAACTTTTTATGCTTTATTTAGTGAAGTTTCTAAATTCTGGCTGTTTGGACCCCGGATCTTCTGGAGTTTCTGCCTGATGTCGCCTGTGGATTGTCCTAAAAATAAATGTATTAATTGCTGAGTTCCTTCATCAGATCCAGGATCCAGGCTGGTGTGTTGGCGCATTGCGTCTCGCAGGTGATCTAGAAGTTCAGAAGGTGTTTGAGAGGGGCCCTGTTTGATAGCATATAAGGCTGACCAGTTTATGGTTTTGGGGATTGCTCTTTCTAGCCCTTTTACTATCAGTTTTTTTGGTATCTCTTTAACCGTCCTAACCCCTCAACATCATTAGGATCCTAACCTGGGTCTTGAAGGGGAAATACATCTTTAACATCCTCCTGTGTTGTCCTACAATCTTCCCCAGCCAGATCCCCAGCCGCTTTCAAAACTAATTGCTCCTCAGTTTCTGTTAAGGCACCAAGTAGCAGTTGCAGATCTGCCCAATCAGGTGAATGCTGCTTAATCATATCTCAGCACCAAAAATTTCTCGGCTATTTCTGCCAGCTCTGGGCATAAGTTCTGGGCTCTCTGCTTTCTGCACACAATCAAAGCCTTTTCTCAGAGAGACCCAACTCCAAACACCAACCCTTTTAGGCCCACAAAGAAAATAGCCAGGGGTCCCTCACGACCCCAAACACACTCCACCACAAGTTTCAACAAGGTCTCGCCGAAAAATCCTACGGATTTCGGCCGGGACACCACAGACAAATCCCTCCGTGAGAAGGAGGTGGGGCGTAACCCTGATCCCACGCTGCCTCTCCACTCCTCTGAGGTTAGGGACTGCACCACCAGGACTTTAAAATATTACCACACACTCTAGCAACTGCAAGCCTCACAAACAAGCAAAAACATATTCTTTAACTAAAACACTCACTCGCTAAAAAACCTTCTTAGGGTTTTACAGGGAGTTTAGAGACGCGGACCGAGGCTGCAGAGCCTGGATTCCCCCGCGGTTACCAGGAAAACAAATCACCCCCTCCCAATTGCTGGGGCTGGCTCAGGTTTCAAACCGCCTTACGCCGATCGCTCCTTTTAGCTCAAAAAATAAACAATTTTAACTTACACAAATGCTTTTTTTTCACCTAACAAAACGTCAGCAAATCTTGTTGCCAAAAGCACATGCTGTTCAAGCTCACACACAGTCTAATTCCCCTCCAGCACACAATCTGGATACAAAACTAAGACTTTAAATCCTTCCTGCCTCTCAAACAGAGGGATCCCTCTGCTGATCAGGTGGGGATTTCCAAAGGCTTTTACAACTTTGAGCTTGCAAAACTCCTAAAAACACTTAGGTTACTAACACACTCCAAAATCACACAAATCAAAACGCTTACAACACAAACTCCCACAGACCACGATACATACGGTGCACCAATAATTCTTCCAGAGCCTGAACACACAAACACACAAAACCACGAGACCACAAAACACGGATCTGTTCACACGACACACACCCAGTGCACTCGGGGCCGCAATCGGGATTTTCCGGGACCCACAACGGGACCCTTCGCGTCCCAGAACGGGCTCGCCACACGGATTACGGATTGTCAAGGTACCTTTAAACCACAAACTGTAACCGGAGCCACCGCTGCTCCTAAAACACAACAACAACACCGGTTATTTCACTGCCGCCGCTGCCCCATCACGGGACGCGGACTACCAAGGCACCTTTAAACTGCGAGCTGACACAACCAAACCCAGTCACCGCTGGCCCCACTACGGGACACGGACTACCAAACCACTGACACCAGGCTCCGCAGAGCTGTCACAAATTTTACAAACAAACCCAAGAGGCGTATGCTGTGCATGAGACATCTCTCAGTGCCTTACCAACCGCTTATACCAAGGTACCTCTTTTCAAGTATAAACATACCTTTTGTCCGTAGTTCCAGCAGGTTCTGGTCTTTCCCCGGGCAGTCAGCAGGACCGCAGGAGCCCTCTTCCCAGAAAATTCCGGGTGGGCGCCCAGAGGGGTCCTGGACCCCGCTGGCCCCACGGCCAGAGAGAGCAGTCTCCTGGCTGGCTCGCCAAAATGACTTCTTAAAGAAATATGGGTATTGATCTAGTATCGATACCCAACTGTGACGGACAAAAACTCTCTAACAGTTTAAAGTTAGAAAGTGTATGTTTATTACCGCCGGGTAGCACGCGGGATAGTTCCCTAATACGTGCTGCGAAATTCACAGGGAATTACAAAGCCTTTTACTTACAAAAGTGTTGAATATCCAAATACAAATGCATATTCATACCCCTGTCACCTCCCATTCCTCGCTTCGTATGCTAATTGGCAAAAAAACCTATTACGCATACATAGTTTGTTTCTTAAAAAGAGTCGGGGATGTCTTCTGGGGAGAGGTCACCCAAAATGAGGAAGTAAGATGAGTCTTCCTCGTTCTGACCTTTCTACCTTTTCAATGCATTTGAGGCAAATGAATCCTTGCTAGAACTTATAGTTTCCTGTGTTCAATGGGTCCTTTAAGCAGGAAATCTGCAGCTATCTTATTTCCTATTTACCACATTTTGTTTTTCGTTACATGCACAGCTACATAAACATGAAGCTGACAAGCAATGAGTTACTAAATCCGGGATAGCTTATCTAAGATCCAGCTTCTGTTAACTGGGAACAAAGCTTACCTATCTACTTCAGCTATTTCAGCAACTTGTTATCGTAACTTTCCGAAAATTCCTTACTTCTTTTAAATTAAAGTCTCAGGAATTGCCAAGGACAGGAACCCTGCAAGGAGGAGCAGAGACAGCGCTGGTTCCCAGGGGAACACCTTGTGTCCCTGTCCCCCCCATGCCCTGCCCGCCTCCCCGGCACTCACCAGGAGCTGAAGTTGCTGCCGTTCCCCCACTGCAGGCGCTCGCCCCGTCTGCGCAGCCCCAGCCAGAAATCGACGTTCCCGCGGAGGCGGAAGAGCAAATCCTGCCAAAGAGAGAGGAGTGGGAGCTGCCCCGGCCCCTCGGGGGGACACGTGCCCAGGGCTCCCCCCGCACGCCGGGGCTCCTTCCCTGCAAGGCCCCGGGACAGGGCTGCAGCCCCAGCCCTACGAGCACCCAGCCCGGCTCAGGAGCACCCCCAGGCTCCCCTCAGACACCCCACACCACCCACAGCACCTCACTCACCATTTCCGCATCCTTCACAATGGCCAGGGAGGCCCCGAGCTCAGAGCACCGTTCCTGACCCTGATCCCAGGTGCCATAATCCCTTGAGAAGTAGTAGCAGACCCCATTGTACCCGACCCAGCCAGAGGGACAGCCCAGAACCAACAGCGGAGTCGCAGCTGGAACTGGAACCTGTGCTGCTGGAGGGGGAAGAGGAGAAGCTCTGAGGATTCCCCTCTGCAGGGAGCAGGGACCCCGCTCTGCCCCGAGGGGCTGGGCCCAGGCTGCTGCCCCTCCCTTACCTGACTGCACAGCCAAGGCCACCACCAAAGCCAGCAGCAGGCACACGAGCACAATCAGCACCAACACGACCACGGGATGGCTCCTGAACCACATGCCTGGAGCAGGAAAGAGCTGCTGGCTGTGAGAACCAGACCTAGCCCTCCAATCTGCTCACCCAATGCCCAGGGAGCACAGGAGGGACCCCTCAGCCAGTCTGCCCCTCACTCAGCTGGCAGCCAGGGAGCCAAGAGCCTGGGACACCGGCAGGGACACAGCTGTGGGGACAGCCAGGGACACAGCTGTGGGGACAGGCTGCAGCAGGAGAACTGCACAGGCTTGGGGGCACCTGGGGCTGTTGGTTCCAGCCATTGATGGGGCCATGCAGAGCACGAGGCTTCTTCCAGACATCCAGAAACAGCCACACACCTGCCAGCCCTGTCCCTGGGAGGTGACACTGTCCCCTCCCTAGAGGCCACAGGTGCGGCCCTGCACTCACCCAGGAATCTTCTGAGGCTCCTTCTGTGTACATTGCCGGTTGCTGCTGTGCCCGGGGGACCCAGGGGCTCCCTCACGCTCCCAATCTCTGGTGCAGAATTCATTCTCCACCTCATCACTCACTGCACAATCACAAGTGGAATCCTCTTGCTTATGAAAAGTGGCTTCTTGCACCCCAGGCAAGTGTGTAAGCCCGGCTGCTGGTCCCTCCTGGAGAGGCAGGGGCTCCTTCACAACCCCTCGAACAGAGCAGAATTTCTTCTCCAGCTCACAGCCGGCATCTCGCTGCTGGGAACAAACAGCCCCTTGCTCCTGACACATCAGGAGTGCTGAAAAAGCCTTTTGGAGATCGGCCTCGGGAACAGCTTCACACTCGCGGTGATGGCACACGGAAAGGGACATGAGGAGAGGTCACTGCTGGTCCCGGCCCTGCGGGACACCGAGGCTCAGGAAGGCGCTGCCAGCTCAGTCCCTCCCCGGCCCCGCTCCGCGGACGCTGCGGCAGCACCTGCGGACACAAGCGCAGCGTCCCGGAGCTCTGCCGTGCCCGTAGCAGCCCCGGGGCGCTCAGGATTGTCCCCCGCATTCGCTGCCCCAGTGGATTGGAGAACGGTGACACCGAGCGCGGGCACGGCCGCTTTGGGTCCCTGCCTGTGAACGTGAAGCGGCCCCTCGCAGAGAAGGCAGCGCCAAGAAGCCTCGGCCCCGGAGCAGGCAGGATGCGGCGCTTTCTGCCTCCACTCGGCGCCTGGAGTGCTTTGGGCTCTGAGACACGTTCAGGTTCCTCCCGTGCCAGCCCTGAGCCGGGCACGGACACCTCCCGCCCGAGCAGCGGCGCCCAGCCCGGTGCCGCACGGCCGGGAACTGTCCCGGGCACGGAGCAGCCGCCTCTGTCCTATTGAGAGCAACCGGGAGCAGCCATCGCTGCTGCGGCACCGCCTCGTCCCCAGGGAGCCGGGCAAGGAGGAGACCGCGGGCAGCCGCTCCCTCCGCGATCTCAGGGCACGGTGGACACGGGGGATCCCGGCACAAGGAACTCACCGGAACCGCCCCCTGCCCCTCCCCGCGGCTCCCTCCGCCCGCAGCGAGACCCGAGCTGGGACACAACCCACCGCGGGTCCCACCTGTGCTGGAGCCGCCTCCGAGCTCCCCCACTGCTCGCCAAGTTTCGCTTTTCGCCGCTAACTCCAGTGGGACCCGAACGCCCCCTGCTCCCAGCGCCGCGGCTCCGGACACGATCCGGGCGGGCGCGAGGCCGCTGCCGCCTCTATGAGTGAACCACGTCCCGTGTGAGAGGGGCTTTGGCCGGGTTGAGCAACCCACGGGCAGAAGCGCAGCCAGTCACGGCGGGGAGGGAGAGGAGTCACTGGGGAGGGAGAGGAGGCGGGCACCGGATACGAGAGGCGATGTTGGTACTTCAGCTCCCGGGGCACCCAGACCAGTGCCGCAGGGCCGGGGTCCGTCGAAGCCTTCCGGGTGGCTTTTGATGTCACAGTAACTTTTGTTTCGGTTTTCTACTCTCAGATATCTACATGACATCCTAGAGATCACGTCAATATATTTTATTCCTTCTTGTGGCTTCATCCTGTTGTTTCAAACTTCCCTGATAACCAGGAGTTAACACGTTCTTCTCTAATTCTCCTCCGGGGCTCTGGTTTGTGTCACCGATATCTTAGCACTCAGAGAGGTCAGTCAGCAGATGGGGAAACAACGCTATTGATTTATACAGTTTTCTAGGTTACATAGAAGTATTGTAACGCTTTATACTTTGCTAAGGCTCATAGTACAATGTATTTATCACACTATTACTTCTATAAGCTATAAGAGATGTACCTCAACATAATATATTCATCACACTACTATATCTATGACCTATGCAGTGCATACTTAAAATGAGAAATTAGGTTACACTAGTAAGCAGCTAAAAGGGGTCATAAATTGCACTATACTTAAAATAAAAAACAACATGTAAAAACTAATACACAAGTGTGAAAGCCAATATGATAGGGTCATTTTTTACATGATGGTAGGACACTCTTAGTGAGGTAGGTGATAATAAAGCAGCAGTTCAGTGGCTGCTCTCACAATCAGAGGCTGGCCCCACAGCAGAAGAAGTAGCTCGGGGCTGGATTATGGCACTGGCAGCAAATTCCCTTCCCTAAGCAGAACCTCCAACCATCCTCCACCAAAGCTGAGAGAAAGGGAGCCAGGAGACATTAGAGCATTCTTGACAGTCAGGTGCCTGATGCCAAAGGTGGGATTCTTTCTCAGCACATGTCAGCTTTTCTTGCTCCTCTATCAAGGACAGTCCAAAAGTCTCACCCCTTCAGGCCAGTTCATGATGATTTCCCATTTGAGCTTGCTGTGTAATGAGGGCAATTGACTCACTCCCGGTAGCACTGCTGGCAGGATGCATTGCAGAGACTTTTCCTTGGAACACCCAGCCCAGCGTTTGGCAGTGGGGATGAACAGGCACTGGGGTGACCCTGAGAGTAAGTGCAAGGCACAGGGTGCAGCTGAGGAAGGACAGCCCTGTGCTGGGCTAAGAGGTGAAGCTGTGTCTGCCCAGCATGGAGAAGGTCCTTTCTCCACCTCCTGTTACAGGGGAGCTTGGGCCTTGCTGCATAGATACGGCTGCTGATTTGAGCAGCCCTGACTCCTGAATTCATTGTCAGCCAGGTACACACACTCAGAATCGCCAAGGACAGGAACCCTGCAAGGAGGAGCAGAGACAGCGCTGGTTCCCAGGGGAACACCTTGTGTCCCTGTCCCCCCCATGCCCTGCCCGGCTCCCCGGCACTCACCAGGAGCTGAAGTCGCTGCCGTCCCCCCACTGCAGGCGCTCGCCCCGTCTGCGCAGCCCCAGCCAGAAATCGACGTTCCCGCGGAGGCGGAAGAGCAAATCCTGCCCAGGAGAGAGGAGTGGGAGCTGCCCCGGCCCCTCGGGGGGACACGTGCCCAGGGCTCCCTCCGCACGCCGGGGCTCCTTCCCTGCAAGGCCCCGGGACAGGGCTGCAGCCCCAGCCCTACGAGCACCCAGCCCGGCTCAGGAGCACCCCCAGGCTCCCCTCAGACACCCCACAACACCCACAGCCCCTCACTCACCATTTCTGCATCCTTCACAATGGCCAGGGAGGCCCCGAGCTCAGAGCACCGTTCCTGACCCTGATCCCAGGTGCCGTGATCCCATGAGAAGTAGTAGCAGACCCCATTGTACCCGACCCAGCCAGAGGGACAGCCCAGAACCAACAGCGGAGTCGCAGCTGGAACTGGAACCTGTGCTGCTGGAGGGGGAAGAGGAGAAGCTCTGAGGATTCCCCTCTGCAGGGAGCAGGGACCCCGCTCTGCCCCGAGGGGCTGGGCCCAGGCTGCTGCCCCTCCCTTACCTGACTGCACAGCCAAGGCCACCACCAAAGCCAGCAGCAGGAACACGAGCACAATCAGCACCAACACGACCACGGGATGGCTCCTGAACCACTTGCCTGGAGCAGGAAAGAGCTGCTGGCTGTGAGAACCAGACCCAGTCCTGCAATCTGCTCACCCAATGCCCAGGGAGCACAGGAGGGACCCCTCAGCCAGTCTGCCCGTCAGTCAGCTGGCAGCCAGGGAGCCAAGAGCCTGGGACACCGGCAGGGACACAGGTGTGGGGACAGCCAGGGACACAGCTGTGGGGACAGGCTGCAGCAGGAGAACTGCACAGGCTTGGGGACACCCAGGGCTGTTGGTTCCAGCGACTGATGGGGCCGAGCAGAGCACGAGGCCTCTTCCAGACATCCAGAAACAACCACACATGTGCCAGTCCTGTCCTTGGGAGCTGACACTGTCCCCTCCCTCGAGGCCACAGGTGTGGTCCTGCACTCACCCAGGAATCTTCTGAGGCTCCTTCTGTGTACATTGCCAGCTGCTGCTGTGCCCTGAGGACCCAGGGACTCCCTCACACTCCCATCGCTGGTGCAGAATTCATTCTCTACATCGTCACTCACTGCACACTCACAAGGGGAATCCTCTTGCTTATGACAAGTGGCTTCTTGCACCCCAAGCAAGTGTGTAACCCTGGCTGCTGGTCCCTCCCGGAGAGGTCGGAGCTCCTTCATAACCTCATGAAGAGAGCAGAATTTCCTCTCCTCCAGCTCACAGCCGGCATCTCGCTGCTGGGAACAAACAGCCCCTTGCTCCCGACACATCAGGAGCGCTGAAAAAGCTTTTCCGAGATCGGCCTCGGGAACAGCTTCACACCCGCGGTGATGGCACACGGAAAGGGACATGAGGAGAGGTCACTGCTGGTCCCGGCCCTGCGGGACACCGAGGCTCAGGAAGGCGCTGCCAGCTCAGTCCCGCCCTGGCCCCGCTCCGCGGACGCTGCGGCAGCACCTGCGGACACAAGCGCAGCGTCCCGGAGCTCTGCCGTGCCCGCAGCCGCGGCCCCTCCGGCTCTGCAGCCGCTGCAGCCCAGCTCCGTGCCGGACAGGCGGTGACAACGCCTGCGAGCTGCCGGAGGCGGGGACGGGACAGCTGCGGCTGGCAGTCCGCCTCCCGAGGGGGAAGGAGCAGCAGCCCCGGGCTGCTCAGGATTGTCCCCCGCATTCGCTGCCCCGGAGGCACCGAGCGCGGGCACAGCCTTTCTCGACGCCTGGAGTGCTTTGGGCTCTGAGGCACGTTCAGGTTCCTCCCGTGCCAGCCCTGAGCCGGGCACGGACACCTCCCGCCCGAGCAGCGGCGCCCAGCCCGGTGCCGCACCACGGAGCAGCCGCCTCTGTCCTATTGAGAGCAACCGGGAGCAGCCATCGCTGCTGCGGCACCGCCCCGTCCCCAGGGAGCCGGGCAAGGAGGAGACCGCGGGCAGCCGCTCCCTCCGCCATCTCAGGGCACGGTGGACACGGGGGAATCCCGGCACAAGGAACTCACCGGGACCGCCCCCTGCCCCTCCCCGCGGCTCCCTCCGCCCGCAGCGAGCCCCGAGCTGGGACACAACCCACCGCGGGTCACACCTGTGCTGGAGCCGCCTCCGAGCTCCCCCACTGCTCGCCAAGTTTCGCTTTTCGCCGCAAACTCCGGTGGGACCCGAACGCCCCCTGCTCCCAGCGCCGCGGCTCCGGACACGATCTGTGCGGGCGCGGGGCCGCTGGCACTGCTAGAACAAAACACGTCCCGTGTGGGAGGGGCTTTGGCCAGTTTGAGCAACCGGAATGGGGAAGCGGAGGCAATCACGGCGGGGAGGGAGAGGAGTCACTGGGGAGGCGGAGGCGACGGGCACAGGATACGAGAAGCGGAGTTGGCTCGGCGCGGCTGCTCGGGCGGGAGGTGTCCGTGCCCGGCTCAGGGCTGGACCGGGAGGAACCTGAACGTGCCTCAGAGCCCAAAGCACTCCAGGCGCCGAGAAAGGCTGTGCCCGTGCTCGGTGTCCCCGGGCTCCAAGCCACCGGGGCAGCGAATGCGGCGGACAATCCTGAGCAGCCCGGGGCTGCTGCTCCTTCCCCCTCGGGAGGCGGACTGCCAGCCGCAGCTGTCCCGTCCCCGCCTCCGGCAGCTCGCAGGCGTTGTCACCGCCTGTCCCGGCACGGAGCTGGGCTGCAGCGGCTGCAGAGCCGGAGGGGCGGCGGCTGCGGGTGTAATAGACTATGAACACGAAGAAAAGTTCCAATAGGAATTTATTACATTACAGCAGGCAAAGCAAAGGCAAATACAGCGCTGGACGGCAGGGGAGTCTCGCTCCACCAACTGCCGTGAATTGGCAGGTTTTTCAGTCTTGCTTTTATCTTGCTTCTTTCCTCTGATGATGTATGTGTGACGTGTTGCTGGGAGGGTCTCTTTCTGTCTCTCGGTGGTCGCAGAGATGAAGGCTGTAGTTGTCCTCTTCCTTATATGGTAACTAAGCTGGAATTCCTGAAACTTAAAGCTGATTAAGCAAGTAGAGAGAGAGAACAGAAATGGGCGAAGGTATATTTGCCTATAAGCTTAGATAGTAACATAGTAACTTCCTGTTATCTTGAGTTATTTGATCTCCAGTGAACAAAAAATAGTTAATGTTTATCACACGGGCACGACAGAGCTCCGGGACGCTGCGCTTGTGTCCGCAGGTGCTGCCGCAGCGTCCGCGGAGCGGGGCCAGGGAGGGACTGAGCTGGCAGCGCCTTTCTGAGCCTCGGTGTCCCGCAGGGCCGGGACCAGCAGTGACCTCTCCTCATGTCCCTTTCCGTGTGCCATCACCGCGGGTGTGAAGCTGTTCCCGAGGCCGATCTCGGAAAAGCTTTTTCAGCGCTCCTGATGTGTCGGGAGCAAGGGGCTGTTTGTTCCCAGCAGCGAGATGCCGGCTGTGAGCTGGAGGAGAGTGAATTCTGCTCTGTTCCATGGGGTTGTGAAGGAGCTCCTGCCTCTCCAGGAGGGACCAGCAGCCGTGGTTACACACTTGCCTGGGACGCAAGAATCCACTTGCCATAATCAGGAGGATTCCACTTGTGAGCGTGGAGTGAATGACAATGTGGAGAATGGATTCTGCAGCAGTGATGGGAGTGTGAGGGAGCCCCAGGATCCTTAGAGCACATCAGCAACTGGCAATGTACACAAAAGGAATCTCAGAAGATTCCTGGGTGAGTGCAGGGCCACACCTGTGGCTTCTAGGGAGGGGACAGTGTCAGCTCCCAAGGACAGGTCTGGCAGGTGTGTGGTTGTTTTCCAGTGTCTGGAAGAGGCCTCGTGCACGGCTTGGCCCCATCAATGGCTGGAACCAACAGCCCTGGGTGTCCCCAAGCCTGTGCAGTTCTCCTGCTGCAGCCTGTCCCCACACCTGTGTCCCTGCCTGTGTCCCAGGCTCTTGGCTCCCTGGCTGCCAGCTGAGTGAGGGGCAGACTGGCTGAGGGGTCTCTCCTGTGCTCCCTGGGCATTGGGTGAGCAGATTGGAGGGCTGGGTCTGGTTCTCACAGCCAGCAGCTCTTTCCTGCTCCAGGCAAGTGTTCAGGAGCCATCCCGTGGTCGTGTTGGTGCTGATTGTGCTCGTGTTCCTGGTGCTGGCTTTGGTGGTGGCCTTGGCTGTGCAGTCAGGTAAGGGAGGGGCAGCAGCCTGGGCCCAGCCCCTCGGGGCAGAGCGGGGTCCCTGCTCCCTGCAGAGGGGAATCCTCAGAGCTTCTCCTCTTCCCCCTCCAGCAGCACAGGTTCCAGTTCCAGCTGCAACTCCGCTGTTGGTTCTGGGCTGTCCCTCTGGCTGGGTCGGGTACAATGGGGTCTGCTACTACTTCTCAAGGGATCACGGCATCTGGGATTGTTAAGAATGGGCCAGGAGACCAGCTCCTTTGAAAAGGTCTTCATTAGGACAGCTCTGGGTGGGGGCCCGAGGGGTCGCGCACACTGCTGCTGCTTCCGTGGACGATGCGGAGGAGGAGGTGTTTCAGCTTTTTCACCCGGCAGAACTGGAGCTTCCGTCCTCGCAGGAGTCCTCAGGAAGACGCTTGCCAGCTCAGGGATGTCATTCTGGTCAGGTGCTGCTATAGTTATGGTGACGACTTAGGAGCCACTTCTAATTGGTGACCCGAGGCCCCTTTCCACTTGCCAGGTCAGAACTGCTGCTCTCAGTTCCTCTGAGTTACGATAGCTCGTCGTCTTTGGGGGTCTTTTTCATTGAGTGTACCTAAATCTACATACGCCTTTGGGCGCAGTCTCTTGGGAGCAGTGGAAGCAGCGTGCGTCAGGAGAGGGATACAGGTACGTAACAACCAAAGTTTTAGCTTAAAGTAATTAACATCAACAACGACAACAGTAAACATTTCAATGTGGACACATATTCTCTGCAACCATGACGATGGATAAACTCGAAATTACAACACTTACTAGCACACTAACTCTGGAATAATTTCACTCTTCACAGGATCAGGGTCAGGAACGGTGCTCCGAGCTCGGGGCCTCCTTGGCCATTGTCAAGGATGAAGATATGGTGAGTGAGGGGCTGTGGGCGGTGTGGGGTGTCTGAGGGGAGCCTGGGAGTGCTCCTGGGCCGGGCTGGGTGATGGTAGGGCATGGGGGGGACAGGGACACAAGGTGTTCCCCTGGGAACCAGCGCTGTCTCTGCTCCTCCTTACAGGGTTCCTGTCCTTGGCAATTCCGAGTGTGTGTACCTGGCTGACAATAAATTCAGGAGTGAGAGCTGCTCAAATCAGCAGCCGTATCTCTGCAGCAAGGCCCAAGCTCCCCTGTAACAGGGAGTGGAGAAAGGACCTTCTCCACACTGGGCAGTCACAGCTTCACCTCTTAGCCCAGCACAGGGCTGTCCTTCCTCAGCTGCACCCTGTGCCTTGCACTTACTCTCAGGGTCACCCCAGTGCCCGTTCATCCCCAGTGCCAAACGCTGTGCTGGGTGTTCCAAGGAAAGTCTCTGCAATGCATCCTGCCAGCGGCGCTCCCTGGAGTGAGTGCATTGCCCTCATTACACAAGCTCGCTCGGGAGCCTCCAGCGCCCCTGCCGGCCGTGCACGGAACTGCACCGCAGTGCGGCCCAGAAGTGACCTGCTCTGGCTTTGCCTCGCCTCGTCTCCTCGGGGGCGGCTCCAGCACAGGTGGGACCCGCGGTCGATTGTGCCCCCGCCCGGGGCTCGCTGCAGGCTGAAGGGGTCCCAGTGAGGGCCAGGGATCAGTTCTGGCGGGTTCCTTGTGCCGGGTTCCCCTGTGTCCCCCTGCCCTGAAGCTGCCAGTTCCTAACCCAGCAAAGGTGCTCCTGTCCAAGCCACGGGCTGCCAGCTTTTCCAAGAGTGTGCTGTGAGAGACAGTGTCAAAGACCTTGCTGAAGTCCAAATAGACAGCATCCAAAGCCTGTCCTGCATCCACCAGGTGGGTCACCTGGTCATAAAAGGAGACCAGGTTGGTCCAACATGACCTACCCCTCCTAAACCCCTGTTGGCTGGGTCTGATACCCAGGCTATCCTGAAATTGCTGCCTGATGGCACCCAGTATAAACTGCTCCATGACATTCCTGGGTACTGAGGTCAGGCTGACTGTTCTATAAATACCAGGATCCTCCTTCCCACCCTTTTTGTGAGTCATATTGGCCAGCTTCTAGTCATTTGGAACCTCACCAGTGAGCCAGGACTGGTGGTAAATGATGAAGAGAGGCTTCAGAAGCTCATCTGCCAGCTCCCTCATCACTCTGGGATGGATCCCATCTGGACCCATAGATTAAGGAATACTCAGGCCACGCAGCAGTTCTCTGACTGCCTGCTCCTGGATAACAGGGGGACCATTCTGCTCCCTGACACCATCTACCAACCCAGGAGGGCAGTTGTCTTGAGGACAAGCCATCTTCCCACTAAAGACTGAGGCAAAGAAGGCATTAAGCACCTCTGCCTTCTCTTCATCTGCAATTACTGAGTTCCCTCCCACATCCAAAAGGGAATAAAAGTTGGTCTTACCCTTCCTTTTACCATTTACATTCCTTTTACCTTTTACCATTTACATTTATTTATGAAAACATTTTTTATTTACCTTTAGAGAATTTGCCAACCTATGTTCAAAGTGGGCTTTGGCATCCCGAATTTTTTCCTACATACCCTAGAAACCTGACCCTCATTCCAAAGATGATACGTGCTCCTTTTATTCCTAAGTTCCTTCAAAACCTCGTTGCCCATCCAGGCTGGACATTTGCCTTGTTGACTCATCTTTCAGCACACAGGGACAGTCTGTTCCTGTGCTCTCAAGATCTCTCTTTCGAGGCATGCCCACCTTTACTGGACTCCTTTGGTTTTCATGGGCTGCTTCTCAAGGAGCTCTCTGAAGAAGTTTCCTAAATAGGCCAAAGTCTGCCCTGCGGAAGTCTAATGTAAAAGTCTTATTGATGTTCCCCCTTATTTAACCAAATATCGAGAACTCTATAATTTCATGATCACTCTGCCCCAGGAGGCCTCCAACCAGCGCATCTCCCAGCAGCCCATCTCTACAAACCACAAGTCTGACACAGTCCCTCCCCTGGCAGGCTCACTGACCAGCTGTGCCTCACCCACCCCTGCAACACGCCCTGAACGCTGTCGCTCTCGGCCTGGCCCCTTCCCGGGTGCTCCTGAGCCCTGGTAACAAAGCCCCGAATGCCGTGGTTCTCAGCGGCTCCAGGAGTTCAAAGGGGTGCAAAATGGGACCGAGTGAGAGGAGACAGGTGGTGCCAGTGGGTGAAATGTCTTTGCTGTGAGCTGGCAGGGAGAGGAGGAGGGAGAAAGTGGTGCAAACAAAAGGGAAGGAAAGAGGGACAAGGCTGGAGCGATGGAAGGTGGTGGGGATGGCCATGGGGCAGGCGGGCATTTTGCTTTCCAGCTCTTTGGGAGGAAAGGAAGAACTGTCAAATCCATCCAGGAGAAGAGGAGAGAAATACCGGTTGGTGGATATCGCTGACGATTGGGATACATTTGATCTGCCCGAACTGCAAAGGCTCCGCGCTGGCGGGACACGGCTCTGGCAGCTCCTGTCCCGAAAGACCTGCGCTAAGAAAAAGGGCCCCACGCCGGAGAAGAACCTCAGCCCCCGGGGAAGCTGCTTCTGGGGGTCCCCCTGCCGCGGTGCACGGCCCTCCCGTCTCCCCTCCGCTGAACACGGGGGAGCTCCAGCACAGGTGGGACCCGCGGTGGGTTGTGTCCCAGCTCGGGGCTCGCTGCGAGCGGAGGGAGCCGCGGGGAGGGGCAGGGGGCGGTTCCGGTGAGTTCCTTGTGCCGGGATCCCCCGTGTCCACCGTGCCCTGAGATCGCGGAGGGAGCGACTGCCCGCGGTCTCCTCCTTGCCCGGCTCCCTGGGGACAAGGCGGTGCCGCAGCAGCGATGGCTCCTCCCGGTTGCTCTCGGTAGGACAGAGGCGGCTGCTCCGCGCCCGGGACAGTTCCCGGCCGTGCGGCACCGGGCTGGGCGCCGCTGCTCGGGCGGGAGGTGTCCGTGCCCGGCTCAGGGCTGGCACGGGAGGAACCTGAACGTGCCTCAGAGCCCAAAGCACTCCAGGCGCCGAGTGGAGGCAGAAAGCGCCGCATCCTGCCTGCTCCGGGGCCGAGGCTTCTTGGCGCTGCCTTCTCTGCGAGGAGCCGCTTCATGTTCACAGGGACCCAGAGCGGCTGTGCCGCTGTGTTGGAATTTAGTCCCTGCCTTTTCTTTCCTCCTCCTTTCTCCTCCCTTCCTTTCTCTTTTCCAGTTTGAAGAGGCCTCAGCTGCCTCCCGATTGCCTTCTCTCACCTTCCAGGTCCTGTTTCCCGGACCTTCTTCTTTCCTTAGAAATCCCTTGATAAGCCATTCCCCAATTAAGGCTTTGTTGTATCCTTGTTCTTCTGCCTTCTGGCTGCTGTGGGTGAAGGTGTGGCTTTGAAGAGCACACTCTGCTCCCTTTGCTCAAGGAAAAAGCCTTGCAGTTATCCCAATCTCCTGATGCTGAGGACTTCCTTAGGCTCCTGCTGCAATAAAAAATACCCAGGAAGACTTTCCTTTCTTGATACTAGAATGGTTTCTACAGTCCTTGAGATGAGACCACAATGGTTAAAAACCCACTGTGCAAATGAAGGTTTCTCCTTCATTCCCCCACTCCATGCTCTGTCCTCTCCCTTACTTTGTAATTTCAACTACTGCTAAGGAAACCTTTCTAATCTTGTCCATTGGCAATGCAGCTGCTCTTTAATTTAGGTTTTAAAGTCAGGCTCTGCCCATGCAGTCGATTAGAGTATTCAATTAAAGTGTTGGTGCTTAACAAGATCTTTGCTGCTTTCCAGCCTTTCTCCAAGGGTCAAAGAATAAAACTGGCAGGGAGTGAAGGAGCCTTGTGCACTATTTGTTTAGAAATGGAGTGTATTAAAACAGGTTTCTTTCAAAGCCATTGAAAAGCCATTAAAGTGAAATTAAGGCACTTGAATTACTTTGGGAAATGGTCCATTTAGGATAGATCCACACGGACAGAAGCTGTTTATTTGATGGTCAATACGTGCTCTGATCAGTGCAGGGCCATCCCCTCAAGAAATGCATGAGCCAAAGCCAGCAACTAGAGGAAAAGATACGAGTTGAGCTTAGAGAGCTGTACAGATGAAATCACACGGATGTGCTTGCAGCATGGCCATTCCCAGAAGCTTTTCTTAAAGTTCATTAAAAAAAAAAAAAAAAAAAAAAAAAAAAAAAAAAAAAAAAAAAGGTAAAAGCTGGTGCTCAGTACATTGTGATGTGGCTCGTAACTGCGGAGGGGATGAGCTCCCTTACTGGAAACTCAGGCAGTAGAGTGCCACAAGCCGGCAGCCAGATTGCTTCTCGTTCCGTTTAATTTCAAATATATATATATATATTTAAGTATTCTTAGAGATGCTACAAGTCTCCAGGGCAACAGGGAGCCTTTCTAAGTCAGCGCGAGCACTCCCCTCTCCAACAAAGCTGAACAAAAAAGGCTACTTGTCTCAGCACCACATTCCAGCACTGCGGTGGGCGGCAAAAAGTGCCCACTTCCCCCCCAGCCACGCCTTTCCCTGCTGCGCACCGCGCCCGTCCCCCGGCGCTGCTAATTACTAATTAACACACCCACCGCGCCTTCCCCCCTTCCAACTTCAGCACCGCCCGTCGCAGTCACCTAGTAGAGCCAGGTACCCTCTATAAAATATATCTCCAATGCATTTCTGCAGTAATACTACCTCCTGTATCAAAAGCTGTAACTACAACTAACTAATAACTTCTTCGTTTTCTGTATTAATCCTACTAGTATAAACCTTTTTCCTCCTTTCTTCTACTCTCCTGCAGCTTACCTCCCCCTTCCACAAGTTAGCTACCAAAAAAAAAAAACAACCCAAACCCTCCTCCAGAGTAATCCCGTACTCGTCCCTAAAGTATAACCATAGCAAAAGAAGTAAAAGAGACTCCTCTTCCTCAGTAGTTTAAACTTAACCTCTAATAGTTTGTTAATCTAGTAAGCAACTGGATAGAAAGAGGGAACAAACAAGTCTATTTCAATAGACTCTATAAAACTTCTACTAAAAAACTAGTATTCTTTAACCAGAAGCAATCTAGCCCAGAAAACCTAAACATCCAGACAGCAAGAGGTGGAACATCCTGCTTTTATAAAAAAGGCAACATCTAGTGTAAATACAATAAAATGTAAAACCTGTGAAAGAGCGTTAATATTACTCCTCTAACAAAAAACAAGACTCACGTTCCCAGTACTAACAACATAGCAAAAAAGACTCCGAACCAAAAATTTAAAAAATTTTATGTAGAAAATATTATGTAATCCCCAAAATTTAAAACACTTCAAAAAAATTTAAAAATTGTAAAAAAGTATTTTAAAAGTTTAACAGAAAAAAAAGCCAAAACAAAAAAAAAAATAATAAGATCAGAACAAAACAAAAAAATACCTAAAACAAGCCCGTTAAAATATACCTTAGTACACTAAAAAAAATATTGTAAGTACAAAACGCACAAAACCCAGGGAAGTTTATTCAGATATTGTTCACAATAGTAACCTTTAAATCAGCTAGGTGATAAAGCAAAGTAGCCACCTACTAACACACTAAATTGTAACAACTTACTACAATTAATACTTTTCTTAAAGTGTAAAAAAAAAAAAAAAAAAAGACAAAATTTCATATTATAAAAAAAGTAATTAAAATAAAATACTGAATAATTAATAAAGGTATCTATAAAAAACGGTTCAAATCAATGTCTCAGCTTCTACAAACAAACACAAAAATTTTATAATCATTCAAATACAGTATAATATTAGTAGAATTTTACTTTAATACAGACTATAAAAATAATTTCTCTTTGCACAGATAAGAGTGGTGTAAAGATAAATTACTATCTTTACACCCCTCTTGTTAATAAATTATAATTATAAATTATTATTAATTTATCTTTACACTATATTAGGCTCTCATTTAAATTTAAAACAAATACTAAACCCAAGTCTATTACAACCTACACCAATACTCAAACCCAAACCCAAGTTACATCTCTTAAACCTAAAATTTATAAAATTCGCCCATAGATAATTAAAACCCAGCAACAACTACTGTTTAATCCAGAGTAGTCCCTTAAACATATAACTTTACTACTATAAATGAATATTTCAAAAATCCAAGCAGCCTACTCTCCATTCCTAAAATTACCTTTTAAAAGCTAAACCACGTAGTTACAAAAGCAAGTGCTCCTTAAAAACAAGGAGCAAAAAGATCTAACTAAAATATTAAAAACAAACTAATAATCCTAAATAAAATAAATTCAAAAATATTAATAAATAAAATAACCACAACAGCAACTAATTTAATAAAACTAAACCAGCCCCTACAATCATCTCTATTAACATTAAGAACTAATCAATAACCGGTCTCAAAAGTATTATCAAAATAAGAAAAAGTTAAACCCCAAACCATAAACTAATCATAAAAACACTTAATATAACTCAAAATAACATATATCTAGCTTTCAGTTATATACAAGCACAATTATAAATACAATCAACCTCTACCTTAATTGTAAAGAAAAAAAGTAAAAGTATCTTTCCAATTAAAGTAAAACAAACAAACAAACAAAAAAACCCTATTTAAAATAATGCTATTTTTTTAAATGTTGCAATCCTAATAAACCTTAATAAACTTTATCTATAATCCCACTGCTGACACAACCACGACCTTTGTACTGAGAATATGCAATTCCACAACCTACGTCATTCACCCCGTCGTCCCATTAAAATTAAACCATAAAAACATTATACTCTATCCCATTAAACATAAATTATGAACTCAAATAAGAAACAAAATGTAACAAGCTGTAAATTTTAAATCCTGCATTACTCAAAACCAACAAAACTTTACCTATAAAAATAACACAATTAATACCCAAAACATGTATCTTAACTCTAAACCAAACCTATATCATTTTAAAATCCACCCAAACACTAACAAAAAACTGTAACTATATATATTAGCCATAAATGTGTATAATTAGAAAACACACGTTTATAAAAGTACTCAAACCAAATAGATCGTTACCTACTAGAAATCATTCTAATTTCTAGATCTACAATTGTATTAAAATTATCAAGTGCAACTTTTCATATTTCGCACCAGTTAGATCCCACCAGTTAATCAGATCTAATTATACAACCTATCAGCAGTTACTACCCACACTTATTAAAATAAAACTAACCCTTGTAAAACAATTAAGAAAATATTAACATTTATTGAAAAAAAATTAAAAACCAAACAAAAAACTTTAATAACTATCCAACATAGTACAATAAAAATCCTACAAAAAGTAAAACAAGACACAAAGCACAACTAATAAAATACACTCTTTAAATAGTCACCACCAAATAATAAACACCCTATATCACCCCATCATTATTTTACTAATATTAGTATAAATTTAGTTATATCTATTAGAGTACACATATAAAACTAAGAAATATTAAAGCAAATAACAAATTTAACCTCATTATCTAAACCACATAAAAATATTCGGAAAAAATCAAAATAATTAATGAAATCTTTTAAAAAGCCCCAATAATAAAATAATTTACTAAGTCTATAGAAAAGGGAGAGTAAAACAAAAGTTTAAAAATCCTAACTAATCTTTATAGTAAACTTAAATGCATACAATATATTTTAAGATGTATTTGAAAGAGTGCTTGAAAAATACATTTATATGCGACTAAATAAATATCGAGCACTATACCTGTTAACCTTTTACATATTTTAAAGCAGGACCAACATATAAATCCACTCAGTAATAAAAAGAAAAACGAACCTAAACAAAACAAAGTAACAAAACTAAGAATACAAAATAAACACCCACAAACTCGTAACAACAAAATTAACTTTAAAATTAACTTTAAAAAAGTACCAAAAAAGCCAAAGCACACTTAAAAAAAAAAAAAAAAGTCACTTAAAAACACCTCTGTTTCCTTCATCTTCTAAAAACCCTCAAAGACGAGAAGAAAATAAGCATGCCCAAAACCCGTAAAGTTAATTACTATGCAAAGCAAAGACAAACAAAGCATAAATATATATAAAGCAGATTAGACAACGTCATGCGTACATAAGACCTCAAAAATAATAAAAGAGACAAGCTCTCTAGTAAGTGCATGTACCTCTAATAAAGTAATTCCATACACATCTCGACAATAATTAAATACATACCGCTCTAACAACTGGTATTAGTTGTAGAGTTCTTTCTGCCCCGTTTCACTTGAGAGTTTGACAAAGCCTGGGCACAAGGATGAAGAATATTCCTGTCAGATTGCTCCTTCTCTTCTTGTGCCAGCGAGAGAAATCCATCCTCTCTGAGGGTTTTGCTCCTCTGGGATAGTTCACAGTTTAGAGATAAAACAGCACCCAGGAGTGTTAATTATTCAATCTGCACTGCTCCCTCCGACGTGTGAGCTCGGGCTGTTGTGCTGGGAAGTGGGGCCAATACAATTTCTGGCAGTCGGACTCGGAGCTTGAACGTTTTGGAGTCAACACTGGAGACTCAGCTGCCTCTGTGGCCAAAAGAGGAGGAGAGCCCTTCCTGCAGGAGGTCTCTGCAGGGAATGCTCTGCCCAAGTTGGGTTTTCTCTCCGCACAGCTGAAGTCTTGCCTCTTCGAGAGCAGACCGCGCAGTGCTCCCCCGTGTTTTCCTGGTGGCAGCACTGGAAGAGAACCTGGGAACAGGGGAGGGAACTGGGAGCACTGAGAACACTCTGGGAGGGATAGTGGAAGCACCGGGAGTGAAGATAATTTGCTCAATATTGGCTTTTTTTTTGTCTTTTCTGTCTTTTCATGCCTCTGGGTCCTTGCATGAAGAGAAGGCAGTTTGCTGCGCTAAAACCTCAAATATTACCAATGTCCCACTTTTTAAAAACATAAAGGAAAATCCCTCCAACATTTCCTCTTCAATTTTCTGACCTCTTGGCCACCTATCCTCTTTCTCCTTGCTTGACTTTGTTTTAATTTATTCCTCCCCTTCTCTTCTTCTCCTCCTTCAAATGACTGCCTGGCTGAAAGAGCTCTGTACTTTACATCTCTTGTGCTTATTTTCTGTATCCAGCCTGTTCCAAAGGCTGAACTCTGGGCAAGGAGAATTTAACTGTGGAAAACCCTAACAAAGAAATACCCTACTATGACCTCTGTTCCACACCCCACTGCCATGGCTGTCAACCCCCAAACCATTTAGGGTTTTTTTTGTTGTTTTTGTTTTGGGGGGAGTGGGGGGGGGGGTGTGGGGGTTTGTTGCTTTGGGATTTTTCTTTGTTTGTTTGGGTTTTTTTTTTTTTTTTTTCCTTTAAGAAGGTGAGCAAATCTCACATTTTGCAATATTTGTCTCCTAAGTGGAAGATGTATTACCAGCCAGCCCCTGTCTTCAGCTGAATTGCCATTTCAGGAGGATTAAACACAGGTTTGAGAGCACTATAAAGCCAATGAGCACTTATACCATGCCAAGGAAACATGATCCTTAGTTGTAGTGCACTTGTAAGCATTTTTTCCCCTACAATACTATTTGTTTTAAGGGGAATAATGTTTCTTTCCCTATAATACACTGGAGGAGTATCTCAATCCTCTTGTAAATGTCCCTGCAGAGCATGAAAATAACGTGTTGCAAAGGTTTAAACTTGACATATTGAGGAGGGGCTGAGCTCTGCAGGGCTCAGCTCTCCAGCACGGCTCTGTAGACAGGGAGGCAAGGCTGGCATGCAGAGGCTGAGCATGGGATGCCCATTCCCAGAATTTCAGCCTTTGGAACAGGCTGGATACGGAAAATAAGCACAAGAGATGTAAAGTACAGAGCTCTTTCAGCCAGGCAGTCATTTGAAGGAGGAGGAGAGAAAGTGGGGGGGGGGGGGGGGTGGTGTGGGGGGGTGGTGTGGAATGGGGGCATAAATTAAAAAAAAATAAAAACAAACACCAGCCACTTACAGGGATCTGCCTTGGCAGCTTAGCAAAAAAAGACCTCAACAGCTTTCAGCTGAGCCCCTACACCACCCCCAGGATGTCTGAAGAGTATCTCCCTGTTCTGAGGCAGATCGATCCTCCAGCGCACAGACACAATAAATGAGCAGGCAGGCAGCCCCAGCCCTATTGCTGGGGGAGGGATGATCCCTCTGACTCTCCTGCTGCTGCTCTCCAAGAAACCTCACCCCTGCTCCAGGTGCTGGTATTTTACAGATGGCTCAGGCTCATCTCCTTTATGAGCCTGGGTTTATCCTAATTATCAGGAAAGTACATCAGCCTGTCATACCCACCCCAGTAATCCTTAACCCTTCCCACGCGGCCTCCATCCCGCTGCAGTACAGGGGAGCCTGGACATGATTTTCCCTTTGGGCTTTTTCTCCCTGGAAAAGCACGGTGGCCGGGGCACAGCAGAGGAGAGAGGAGTCTTTCCTGTCCCAAAAAACAGTGATAAGAAAAAGGCCCAATGCCAGAGAAGCTGGTGAAGGACCGTGGCCCCGGTGAAGCTGCTTCTGGGGGTCTCAACAGTGAATTATGGCAGGGATTATTGGGATGGGCTGGGCCTGGCCAGGTGCTCGCTGACAGCAAAATTGCTCTGTCCCTTTGCTCCTCCCCCTGGGCAGGCGACAGAACACATCAGGAAAGGCCTGAGGGTCTCAATAAAGGCAGGGAGAGATCTCTCACCCATCATGGGCATAACAGGCCTGGACTGGGGAAATTAATTTTAACTTAACTTATTGTCAAACAAATCAGAGGAAGGTAATGAATAGTATGACAGATCCTAAAACTGCACCTTCTGCACACTGTCCTGTCCTTCCTGGGCTTCACTTTATCCCTGATTCCCTCCCTCCCTCCTCCCCACACAGTGGCACAGAGGGATGAGGGTGTTTTGGTCTGAAAGACAGGTGTCTGCTAAAGTATCATGGGTTGGCACAGTTTGGTTTTTAGCTGGGGAGGAATGTGGAATGTTTTTCCCTCTCAGGACCTTGGAATTGTTTGAGAAAGTACAGGGACCTATCAGAAGGCTAGTTTGGGACATTGGCATCTATTTTCACCACTGAGAATGTTAAATGCGACTTTGGGAAGTACCCATATAAACACTGATTTTGTGCAGGTCAGGCCCTTTTTCCTCCTGGTCGGCTGAACAGGTAACACTGAGTTGGGGCCTGATGTTCCCCCCTCTCTTTTGAGGGGGAAGCTGGCCTTGAGGCCTGGCCAGGCTCCATCGGCTCCCGGTGGGGAGGAGAGGTTGCAGCTTAACATCAACTATTTTTTCAACTTCCCCAGAGCCCCTGGAGCAGGGAGGGATCTCTGCCGGGCCTCTGACAACAGCTCTGGGCCTGTTTAGGCCGAGGCCACCCCGATTCTCACCGAGGGGCGGGCGGAGCTCTACCCCCCACCCCTCCTCCAGTGATTCCAGACAGAGAAAGCAGAGTGGAGGGAGGAAACCCAGGCTGATCTGAGGTGCAGCAGCAGAGAGACTGCTGCCCAGGGCAGAAACCACATGGCCACTGCAGGCCTGGGCAGATTTAACCCTTTCCTGGCAATATGAAGCTTCCAAGGCCTAACCCTTCCCTGAGAGAGAGAAGAAAGAGACAGAGTGGACGTAGAAAAGGCACCACATGAAGTCAGTGGAGCAAGAGTGAAAGAACTGATAAAGATTATTAGAAGAGGAATTGAGGATGTGGACATTTTTAACCAGACTTCTCTGGTGGGTAAACTATGGAGAAATGTACCGTTTCTTGTAACATCTTAATGTTGTTTGGGGGAATGCTGATTCTAATCAAATTAGGGATTGATATGATTGAGATTTAAGTGAGGATCTCAAAGCCCCTCGCTCCTGGGGTAAAAGGAGGTCTCAGCTTTTGAGGAAAAGATGATTTTAGAGATAGAAGAAGAAAATCCTTGTTTTCTACAAGAAGAATAATTCTTAAACAGTACCCCAGATAGGCTGAAAGGCACATAAGTAGCCAGGGGAAAGACTGCTAATGGGTAGAACTGCACAGTCTGCAAAAATTCCAGATGGCTGCAGATTTGACACTTTGGGAGCCACTAGACTGTTGTAGTCTTGTGGCCAGTGTCTCCATGGGACTCTACACAGACTCCTCTCCCAAAGTGATGAAAGATTATGTTTAAATGGTGAAACTGACTGAAAATCAAAAGTTGTCTCTCTATGTTGTTTTGTAGGAAAGTTAACAGTTTGTAGGGTGTGGTGGTTTCAGGCAGATTTTGGGAGAAACCTTCCCACGGGGCCCCCCTCCCCTCCCCCAACCGGTTCAGGAAAAGACTTCCTCAGAAAGAAGTGGAAAAAACCTGTTTATTAAACAGGCAAAGCACTCCCAGCACAATACCCGATGCCAAGAGCTTCATGCCGCTTACGGAGGGATAACAAACTTAAAGAAAGTCTCCTCGAGGGTCGTCACTGTGCTCTACCGCTCCGTCTCCGCTGGCGCTGGGAGAAAAGGAGATGTGCAGGGCTGGTCTTGGTGGGGTGGGTCCCCTGTGGAGGCCCCTGGTGCTTCCCCAGGTCCTTAGTCTGGAGAGGTTGGAACAGTTCCGAGGAGAGGGCAAAAAAGAAAAAAATGGAGGGGAAAAAAAAGGGAAAAAAAGAAAAAAAAAAAAAAGAAAAAAAGAAAAAAAAGCTTCAGCTATTCTACAGCATCTAACTACGCTAGCACTAAACTAACTAACTGCCTGGGGAAAAAAAACAACAGATCTTCTTTCGTCTTGCCGTGTTCCAACTCCCCCACTTCAAGGTCACTCCGATGAGCAGAGTTTTCCTGGGGAAAAACAAACGGCGCTTCCCTCCCCTTTGCACCCAACAGACGATTGGGGATACACAGTCACCCCAGGACATTTTCCACCCCTTATCCCCATATCGTTGACTTACAGACAGAACCAACGTATATTCCACATAAAGCTTCCATCCATTCTCCCCACAAAAAAAGAATACAAGCAATACCCGTCATGCTCCTGTCGCATTCCACACTGAGCCACTGAATCCAGGCCCCAGGCTGCAGGGCAGCAGGATTCCTCTCTCACTTACTCATACCTTCAACACTTGCTCATACTTTCAACACTTAACACATACCCTCTCACTTACACATTTCCTTCTATTTCATTCTGCGTGGTTTAATGTACAGACAATGGCAATAGCATCCAGCAGACAGTGATGTTTACAAATGATTCTCACCCAACAATCAGATCTCCCTGAGGTACACATCGTGTTGTTCCATCTTTCTGCATTATCCACCATGTGCAACCTGGTCCCTGAGCAAAGACAACCCCACGAATGGGTTTGCCTGTACTTGAGGCAGACTTGATCCACACTGTCTTCCCTAACAGACCTCTGACATGCACCACTGGGACTTTATCTCCATCTGTTGTATGCAAAGGCACAGCAGCCTGGGCGGGGCCTGCTCGGTTGGTGGAGCCTTGGGTGTTGACCAACCAAGTGGCCTTTGCCAAATGCTGCTCCCAATTCTTGAAAGATTCCCCCACCCAATGCTTTCAACTGGGTTTTTAGCAAGGCATTGTGCCTCTCCACTTTGGCTGCAGCGGGTGCATGGTAGGGAATATGGTACACCCACTCAATGCCATGCTCCCTAGCCCAGTTGTTGATGAGGCTGTTCTTGAAATGAGTCCCGTTGTCTGACTCAGTCCTCTCAGGGGTACCATGCCTCCACAGGACTTGTTTCTCTAGGCCCAGGATGGTGTTCCGGGCAGTAGCATGGGGCACAGAGTAGATTTCCAGCCACCCGTGGTGGCTTCCACCATTGTGAGCACATAGCGCTTACTGTGACGTGTCTGGGGTAGGGTAACATAATCAATCTGCCAGGCTTCTCCATACTTATATTTAGACCACCGTCCACCATATCATAGGGGCTTCACCCACTTGGCCTGTTTGATGGCAGCACATGTCTCACAGGCGTGGATAACCTGAGAAATACTGTCCAAGGTTAGATCCACCCCTCGGTCTCGTGCCCACTTATAGGTGGCATCTCTACCCTGATGGCCTGAGGCATCATGGACTCATCGAGCTAAAAACAACTCTCCCTTGTGTTCCCAATCTAAATCAATCTTTGACACCTCTATTTTTGCTGCCCAATCTACCTGCTCGTTGTTTCGATGCTCCTCATTAACTCTACTCTTGGGGATGTGGCATCTACGTGGCGGACTTTCACAGGTAGTCTCCCTACCCTGGTCGCAATGTCTTTCCACTCCTTAGCAGACCAAATTGGTTTCCCTCCATGCTGCCAATTAGCCTCTTTCCACCTCTTCAGCCATCCCCACAGAGCATTGGCTACCATCCATGAATCGGTATAGAGGTAGAGCCTTGGCCACCGCTCTCTTTCAGCAATATTCAAGGCCAATTGAACAGCCTTGAGTTCTGCAAGTTGACTTGATCCACCCTCTCCTTCAGTGGCCTCAGCAACCTGTCGTGTGGGGCTCCACACGGCTGCTTTCCACTTCCGGTTCATCCCAACAATGTGACAGGGACCGTCAGTCAAAAGAGCGTAATGCGTCTCCTCTGCTGGCAGTTGGTTGTATGGTGGAGCCTCTTCAGCCTGTGTCACTTGTGCTTGTTCTTCATCTGTAAGGCCAAAATTTTCACCCTCAGGCCAACTGGTAATTATTTCCAAAATCCCAGGGTGATTCAGTTTACCCATACGGGCGCGCTGTGTAATAAGAGCAATCTACTTGCTCCATGTGGCATCAGCGGCATGATGGGTGGAGGGGACCTTCCCTTTGAACATCCACCCTAGCACAGGCAGTCAAGGTGCCAGCAGGAGTTGCACCTCTGTGCCAATCACCTCCGAGGCGGCTTGAACTCCTTCATAGGCTGCTAAGATTTCCTTCTCAGTTGGGGTGTAATTGGCTTCAGACCCTCTGTAGCTTCGACTCCAAAATCCTAGTGGCCGGCCTCGAGTCTCCCCAGGCACCTTCTGCCAAAGGCTCCAGGACAGGCCATGGCTCCAGGCTGCAGAGTAGAGTACATTCTTCACATCTGTTCCTGTCCTGACTGGGCCAAGGGCTACTGCATGAGCGATCTCCTGCTTGATCTGGGCAAAGGCTTGTTGCTGCTCAGGGCCCCAGTGGAAATCATTCTTTTCGCGGGTGACCAGGTAGAGAGGGCTCACAATCTGACTATACTCGGGAATATGCATCCTCCAGAAACCTATAGCACCTAGGAAAGCTTGTGTCTCCTTCTTATTGGGTGGTGGAGACATCGCTGTGGTCTTGTTGATGACATCAGTAGGAATCTGCCGCCGTCCATCTTGCCACTTCACTCCCAGGAACTGGATCTCACAAGCTGGTCCCTTAACTTTACTCTTCTTGATAGCGAAACCGGCTTCCAGGAGGATCTGGATGATTTCCTTTCCCTTCTCAAACACTTCTGCTGCTGTGTTCCCCCACACAATGATGTCATCGATGTACTGTAGATGTTCTGGAGCCTTACCCTTTTCCAGTGCAGCCTGGGTCAGTCCATGGCAGATGGTGGGGCTGTGTTTCCACCCCTGGGGCAATCGGTTCCAGGTGTACTGCACTCCCCTCCATGTGAAGGCAAACTGAGGCCTGCATTCTGCTGCCAAAGGAATGGAGAAAAATTCATTGGCAATGTCAATTGTGGCGTACCATTTTGCTGCCTTGGACTCCAGCTCGTACTGGAGCTCCAACATGTCTGGCACGGCAGCGCTCAGTGGCGGTGTCACCTCATTCAATGCACGGTAGTCCACAGTCAATCTCCATTCTCCTTCAGATTTGTGCACAGGCCAGATGGAGATGTTGAAGGGGGAGTGGGTTTTACTAACCACCCCTTGGCTCTCCAGCTCTTGAATCATCTTATGGATGGGAATCACAGCATCTCGAGTTGTTCTATACTGTCGGTGGTGCACTATAGAAGTGGCAATTGGTATCCGTTGCTCTTGTACTTTCAGGAGTCCTACTGCAGATGGATTCTCAGACAGTCTAGGCAAGGTGTTCAATTGCCGGATGCCCTCTGTCACTACAGCCGCTATCCCGAATGCCCACCTGAGTCCTTTTGGGTTTTTGAAATACCCACTTCGGAGGTAATCTATGCCCAAAATGCATGGGGCCTCTGGCCCAGTCACAATAGGGTGTTTCTTCCACTCCTTTCCAGTTAGGCTCACATCTGCTTCCACCAAAGTAAAATCTTGTGATCCCCCTGTCACGCCAGCAATAGAGACGGATTCTGCCCCTACATGTCTTGATGGCATTAATGTGCACTGCGCACCAGTATCAACCAAGGCCTCATAGTCTTGTGGTTCAGATGTGCCAGGCCAACGAATCCACACAGTCTAAAATACACGGTTTTCCCTAGCCTCTACCTGGCTAGAGGCAGGGCCCCTCTAAGCCTGGTTATCCTTCTTTCCTTGAGCATATGTCTTGGAGGTTCCTTCAAGGGGGTCGGACATGTCATCATCGTCATATCTGGCAGTTCGGCTACGGGCAACTGGAGCCGCTTCCCTTTTGGTGGAACTCCCTCTTTGAGTCTTGACTTCCTTCAATTCACGCACCCGTTGTGCCAGGGCAGCCGTAGATTTTCCATCCCATCTGTTCATATTTTCTCCGCAATCCCACAGGAAGAACCACAGCTCAGCACATGGAGTGTACCCTCTCTCCCTACCCGGGGAGCGTCTACGTTGGGTAACAGAACCTCTGATCTGTACTGCTGAGATTTGGAGAAGGTCCTCTGTAATCTCCTCCCTGAGTTTCTTATGATTCTCATCTATCTTATCTTCTAGTTCCTGTAGACGTGTTTCTACAGCTGCGATTCTGGCATGTGTTGGGCCATGCACAGCATCTGCATATGCTCGGAGCTTCTTCGCCATATCAAGCACAGTCTCCTCCATGTCCTCCCACTTCATTACTGCTAAAGCAGAAGCGTATTCTAATGGCCCAAGTCGTGTAAGTTTTTGTCACATCACAGATGTACACGATACCAAGTCTGGGTTCCTAGTGTTTATGTCATCTGAGAAGACCATCTCTGCCACTGCCATTTCTCTCAAGCGTTGAATCCCTTGTTCTATGGTCTTCCATGGGGTTTGCTGCATATAGAGATCATCTGCACACAAATATCTTTCTGCCACACTTCCTAGGACCCGTACCCAGAGACTGCAAGGACTAGCCTCTCTCATCATCTCCTGGTCGATGACTGGATCATGTGACAGGGATCCCAGATGCCTCGCTTCAGTGCCGTCCAGAATTGTAGCCTCACCTGCAGCATCCCAAAGATGGGACTAACCAACTAATTATAGATTCATCAGGTTGTCGCCCATAATCTTTTCTTAGGCCCCGAAGGTCCTTCAGGGAAAAGGAATCAATATTGGCTTCTGATCCTGTGCTAAAAGCTTTGCTTTCTGATTTTGGTGAAGGTCCTTCTCTCAGGTCATCATCGTCCACTGGTCGATCGGTTTTGACTGTGTGCTTCTTTGCCGGAACAACTGCCAGGGGCTTAGGCTTACTGTCTGGTTTAGCTGCCGACTCAGGCTCAGGTTCTAGTTTAGCTGCTGGCTTCATAACTGGGGTGTTGGCTGCAGCCTGAGTGACTGGGGTAGCTGTTGATTGGTATCCCTTCCCCCCTGCCTCTGTCTGCTGCCCTACAGTATCTAGCAACGTGCGATAAGCATATGCCAGGGCCCAGCTTACTGCAGCCATCTTTTCCCCCTTAGAGCCATCATGGTACCTCTCTTTCAGGTATTTCCCCAGCTCCACTGGATTCTGAATTTGTTCCCGTGGAAAATCCCAGACTACAGGGTCAGAGAATTCCTTGAGGAGTTGGCCCATATCCTCCCATTCTCCACACCACTCAGGATTTCCTCTGCCTGGGTCAGGAGTTCCATCAGGCCCTCTAGAAATCTCAGCCCATATTCTAGAGAAGCTGCAGACTGTATAGAGGAGGCTTACCAGATGACATACCAGAAAGATGGTCTCTTTAACACTCAGGGGAAACTCAGCATTCTCCAACAACAATTTAACCGATTCAGAGGAGAAGAAGGAAACGAAAGACTGCAACGCTTCATCCTCTGCTCCTCCTCCCACAAACAGGGTGAATAACCATAACCATGACCCATACATACTAGGAAAAGATCTCAGCACCTTTATAAACTTCCTACAAATTATTATCATTAAACCAAGGCCAATAGCTACTCTAATCCGTGTCCCTCTACTGTAAAAACTGTGTATTAATGACAATATTGGGGCTATCTCTGGATATGCAAATAAACCTAAGGACCACAAAGGTATTAAGACCTCAAAGAAGCCTAAGGATCCAAAACACATCAAGGCCCCCACCCCAAGAGACATGAATTCAAGCAGCATAGTTACTGACTGCTAAATACCAGTCAGTATAGGGTTCTTCCACTCTCTCGAGCCCCACGTTGGGCACCAGGAAGTTTGTGGTGGTTTCAGGCAGATTTTGGGAGAAACCCTCCCACGGGGCCCCCCTCCCCTCCCCCAACCGGTTCGGGAAAAGACTTCCTCAGAAAGAAGTGGGAAAAACTTGTTTATTAAACAGGCAAAGCACTCCCAGCACAATACCCGATGACAAGAGCTCCGTGCTACTTACGGAGGGATAACAAACTTAAAG
Source organism: Hirundo rustica (assembly GCF_015227805.2). Lineage (NCBI taxonomy): Eukaryota > Metazoa > Chordata > Aves > Passeriformes > Hirundinidae > Hirundo > Hirundo rustica. Next base: position 3,296,957 of record NC_053457.1, read on the forward strand.
AAAGTCTCCTCTTGAAGATAGTCACTGTGCTCCACCGCTCCGTCTCCGCTGGCGCTGGGAGAAAAGGAGATGTGCAGGGCTGGTCTTGGTGGGGTGGGTCCCCTGTGGAGGCCCCTGGTGCTTCCCCAGGTCCTTAGTCTGGAGAGGTTGGAACAGTTCCGAGGAGAGGGCAAAAAAGAAAAAAATGGAGGGAAAAAAAAAGGGAAAAAAAGAAAAAAAAAAAGAAAAAAAAGCTTCAGCTATTCTACAGTGTCTAACTACGCTAGCACTAAACTAACTAACTGCCTGGGGAAAAAAAACAACAGATCTTCTTTCGTCTTGCCGTATTCCATCTCCCCCACTTCAAGGTCACTCCAAGGAGCAGAGTTTTCCTGAGGGAAAGCAAACGGCGCTTCCCTCCCCTTTGCACCCAACAGACGATTGGGGGATACACAGTCACCCTAGGACATAGGGGGAGGGAAGAGTGTTTTGGAGTTTCATTCTGTTTTGATTTAGTTTTTTCCCAACTTTTCTTTTCCATTCTTTTACTGTGTGTTACTAAAACTATTTGTTTATTTTTAAGTTTAAGCCTGTTTTGCTTTCTCCTGATCTTCTCCCACAAAAAAGAGAATAAACACTAAAACCACTACATTAATTTGACAATCAGAATTTAGCAAACATGAAACCACTACATAAGGAATGCGGGAGCCTCCCTTGTAATGGAAAATGTAAATCCTTTCCCTCCGATATATTATAATATTGAAATTAAGGGGTTCTCAGGCAAAGATACGAGAAGAAGAAGAACAACATGTATGTATAACAAAGCAAACAAACAACAACGAGTGCAGCATTAACAGCAAACAGAACACAAACCTAGCCCCGGCCGCTCTTGGCTGCAGGCGCTTTTCCCTTTGGTGCAGTTCCGGGCACGGCCGGCAGGGGCGCTGGAGGCTCCCAAGCGAGCTTGTGTAATGAGGGTAATCCACTCACTCCAGGGAGCATTGCTGGCAGGATGCATTGCAGAGACTTTCCTTGGAACACCCAGCACAGCGTTGGCACTGGGGATGAACGGGCACTGGGGTGACCCTGAGAGTAAGTGCAAGGCACAGGGGGCAGCTGAGGAAGGACAGCCCTGTGCTGGGCTAAGAGGTGAAGCTGTGACTGCCCAGCGTGGAGAAGGTCCTTTCTCCACCCCCTGTTACAGGGGAGCTTGGGCCTTGCTGCATAGATACGGCTGCTGATTTGAGCAGCTCTCACTCCTGAATTTATTGTCAGCCAGGTACACACACTCGGAATCGCCAAGGACAGGAACCCTGCAAGGAGGAGCAGAGACAGCGCTGGTTCCCAGGGGAACACCTTGTGTCCCTGTCCCCCCCATGCCCTGCCCGGCTCCCCGGCACTCACCAGGAGCTGAAGCCACTGCAGGTGCTCGCCCCGTCTGCACAGCCCCAGACAGAAATCGACGTTCCCGCGGAGGCGGAAGAGCAAATCCTTGAGATGAGACTACGATGGTTAAAAACCCACTGTGCAAATGAAGGTTTCCCCTTTCTTTCCCCCACTCCATGCTCTGTCCTCTCCCTTACTTTGTAATCTCAACTACTGCTAAGGAAACCTTTCTAATCTTGTCCATTGGCAGTGCAACAGCTCTTTAATTGAGTTTTAATTCCAGTTTTAAAGTCAGGCTCTGCCCATGCTGTGGATTTGAATTTTGGATTAAGTTGTTGGTGCTTAACAAGGTCTGTGCTGCTTTCAAGCGTTTCTCCAAGGGTCAAAGAATAAAACTGGCTGGGAGTGAAGGAGCCTTCTGCACTATTTGTTTAGAAATGGAGTGTATTAAAACACATTCCTTTCAAAGCCATTGAAAAGCCATTTACTTAAAAGTAAAATTAAGACAGTCGAATTACTTTGGGAAACGGTCCATTTAGGATAGATCCACACTGACAGAAGCTCTTTATCTGATGGTCAGTACATGCTCTGATCAGTGCAGGGCCATCCCCTCAAGAAATGCATGAGCCAAAGCCAGCAACTAGAGGAAAATACACGAGTTGAGCTTAGAGAGCTGTACAGATGAAATCCCACAGATATGCTCGCAGCATGGCCATTCCCAGAAGCTTTTCTTACTCTTCAATTTGAAAAACCTAAAAGCTGATACTCAGGACTTTGAGATCTGACTCAACTGTGGAAGGGATGAACTCCCCTTACTGGAAACTCAGGCAGTGCAATGCCACAAGCCTGCAGCCAGATTGCTTCTCGTTCAGCTTAAATTCATTGTGCTTCTATTGGGTGTGGGCTTGTGGTGGGTGTTTTTTTGGTGTATTTTTGGGTTTTTTTTTTGGGGGGGGGGTTGTTGGTTTTTTTTTTATGTGGGTTTTTTGTTTGTTTGTTTGGTGGGGTGTTTGGGTGGGGTTTTTTTGGGTTTTTTTGTTTTGTTTTGTTTTGTTTTTTGGTTTTTGGTTTTTTTGGTTGGTTGGGGTTTTTTTGTGGTTTTTATGTAATCTTAGAGATGCTGCAATTGAAAGAAGAAAACAGAGGTAGACCGGAGCACCATTGGCACAGTAATTGATACTTTACTCTTCCTCCCATCCTTTTAAAACTATATGTAGATAAGGAGAACTTTTAAAATCTGTGGTTTGGGAGAAACACACTTGTCTTTCTTTCTTTGGAAGAGATGTGCAAGTCCTGAGACCTTGGGCCAATACTTGCTACATTTAATTTTCATTTTTACAATTAAACAAGGGGCCGATAAGATTAACAAGGAAGATACAACAGGAGCTCACTAGGCAGCAGCCTCCAAACTCTTTGGGTGATGCAAAGAGCAGTAGGGTATGAAGGCTGTTTTCCAGTGTGAGATTAATCCATAATAAGATGCTCACTGACATCAAAGTCACTTCTTCTAAGCCACTTTTTATTTCCTGAAGTACAGGAGCTGGAGTGTTTTGACAAAGCCTGGGCACAATGATGAAGAATATTTGTAGCAATACACCCCCCACTCCCGAGTGAGCACTTCTGTATAACGAAAAGGTTTCAGTGTACCGGAAACATATAAGGAAACCAAACTAGAAAGTTCTGTGTCTTTCTCTTTGTAATTGGCTCAATGCCAAGAGAGAAGTGCCTGTTGGACCGTGTCACTGTCCTTCAAAGTCTGTACTTTCCTTATTGGCAATTTGCCAGCGGAACCTGCCTAGACTATTAAGTACAAAAGGGACTACACAAAAGAACCAAAGAGCCTTTTTGGGACAGCCATAACTGTTGGGAAGGATGAAGCCAGAAAACCCTATAAATATGATTGCTTAGATTCTGAGAATGTGAAACCTGTAACTGAGATAGAATTGAAAGTAAGTTTTGATGTTTGAAATGTCCTAGTTGCTGGATGCCTAGGAAAACAACCCCCAATGTATGATTTATCCCACACTTGTAACCCCCCCCAAAGTATCAAGTATCTGTAACCCTATTGGCACAACCCTGTTACAGCCCACCTCGAGACCCCTTATCAGGGGGCTGCGAGAGTGGGCCTCCCTTCTGTTTCTTCTGTTCCTTCTTCTCCCCTCTTGTCTCTTTGTTTACCTCTTGCATCTTGCTCTTGGAATTTCCTTATCTCTCACTACCCCCACCTTCCAAGGCCATGCTACAGCCGCGCCTGGTGGCTCTGAGCAAAGCCTCCCGTCTTATACAATAAACCCCTTCTTCTAAAACCTAATGTCCTAGGGTAACTTTATGATGGCTGTATCCCCAATCGTCTGTTCTGTTTGTGCTGTATATTGAGTCCTGTGCCTTTAAGACTGGTTCTAAGAGCAAGGAGAAGCGCGGAGTTTGTTTTGAGAAAACTGCCTGACTCCTCCACATTCTTCTGTAGACAGCGTGTTCAGCGGAGGCTTGGAGAGACTGCAGGACAGAGATCTTGTTTTGCTTTTAGTTAGTTTCAGCTAGCTAGGGCAGAGAAGTTCCCTGGACTGTTTTTTTCCCTTTTTCTTGGAACTGTTTAAACCTGCTCTGGACTGAAAACCCAGGGGAGCACTGGGGGCTGCACCTGCGGCCCACCAGGGCCTGGACCTCGGCATTTTCCAGCAGCGCCGGCGGGACTGGGACTGAGGAGAGACTGAGAGAGAGCCGAGCTACACCCACGGCAAAGACTTTCTCAATTTGCCATCTCACTTCAGAAGGAGAGGTTTTATTGTTTCATAGTATTCATTCTTTATACTTGTATGCACTTCATTTGTTTAGTAAAATAGTTTTTTCCACTTTTCTCCAAAGGGTTTGTTTTTTTTTTTTTTACCGGACCGGTTGGAGAGAGGGGCCACTTGGGTTTGCTTCCTTAGAGGGATCCTATACAGGGGTTTTCTCCCAAATTTTGTCCCAAACCAGGACATACTTCTAACTGGCGCCCACTGCGGGGCACGAGAGAGTGGAAAAAACTTGTATTGATTATTATTAACTGCATTTCTTGTTTGTCCTTTAAGTGGGGATTAAACAGTCAGTAGCCATGTTGCTTCTTGAATTCCTAATGTCTCTTAGAATGGAGTCTTTTCTGCATTTCTGTTCCCTAAGCTTTTTTGAGGTCTTAATACCTTTCTAGTCCCTAAGTTTGTTTTCTTACCCAGAAATAGCTCCAATATTGTCCCTAACATACAGCTTTTACACTAGGAATGCACAAATTAGAATAGTTATTTTGCTAAGTTCAGTAATTTTAGTTTACAAGAAGCTTATAAAGATACTGGAGTTTGTTCTGGGTATGTTCAGTTTATGGTTTTTTCGTCCTACCCTGCGTCCTAGTTCCAGCAGCATGTTTTGGGGATTTATCAACAATTGCACCCAGTTTGTTAGAGGAGGAGTAGGGGATGAGGCCCTTCAGCCTCTTCTTTCCTTCTTCTCTTTTGAGTCAGTTACATCACTTTTGGAGAATGTTCAGGGTCTCCTGAATGTTAAAGACCCCACCTCCCTAGTATTTCACCTGGTGACTTTCCTCTATATAGTTTATAGCTTTTCTAGAATGAGTCACACACTGCTAAACACTGTAGGGCAGCAGATAGAGGCAAGGGAGCAAGGAGATAAATCAGTCACTCAGGCTGCAGCCAACCCCACAGCTACTCAAGCTGCAGCTAAACCAGACAGTGAGGCTAAGACACCGGCAGTTGCTGCAGTAAAAAAAGGAAAGAAGCACACGGACAAAACCGATCGACCAGTAGACAATGATTCAGGTGAAAGATCCTCAATGCCTCCTGACCCCCAGTCAGGAGTCAAACCACCTGACACACAATCAGAAGCTGAAGCAACTGATGATACACAGTCAGAAACTGAACCAACTGATAGAAAATCGGAAGCCCAACCAGCTGCTACAAGATCAGGAGCCCAACCAACTGCTACAACATCAAGAGCCCGACCAACTGCTACAAGATCAGGAGCCCAACCAACTGCTGCATGAGCAGGAGATACTATTGAGTCCTTTTCCCTGAAAGACCTTCGTGGCCTAAAAAAGGATTATACTCGACGACCTGATGAATCTATAATTAGTTAGTTAGTCCGTCTCTGGGATGCTGCAGGCGAGGCTACAATACTAAATAGCACTGAAGCGAGACATCTTAAGTCCCTATCACATAATCCAGTTATTGACCAAGAAATGATGAGAGAAGCTAGTCCTTGCAGTCTCTGGGAACAGGTCCTGAGAAGTGTGGCACAAAGATATCTGTGTGCCGACAATCTCTATATGCAGCAAACCCAGTGGAAAACCATCGAACAAGGGATCCAGCGCTTGAGAGAAATGGCAGTGGCGGAGATTGTCTTCTCAGATGACATAAACACTAAGAACCCCGACTTAGTACCATGTACACCTGTGATGTGGCGAAAACTTGTACGACTTGAGCCACAAGAATACTCCTCTGCTTTAGCAATAATAAAGCGGGATGAGACAGAGGAGACCGTGCTTAATATAGCGAAGAAGCTCCGAACATATGCAGATGCCGTGCATAGTCCAACACATGCAAGAATTGCAGCTCTGGAAACGCGTATGAAGAAATTAGAAGACAAGATAGAGGAGAATCACAAAGAACTCAAGCAGGACATTCTCCAGATCTCTGCAGTACAGGTTAGAGGCTCTGGCACCACACGCAAACGTTCCCTAGATAGAAAAGGAAAAAGCATCCCACGGGCTAAGCTGTGGGTCCTCCTGCGTGAATGTAGAGAAAACATGAAAAGATGGGATGGAGAATCTACTGATGCTATGACACAACGGCTGCATGAATTGTTGGATAGCAAGACTATGAGAAGAAGTTCCAGCAAGAAGGAAGCAGCTCCAGTTACCCAGGGAAATAAGGATAATCAAGCTTAGAGGGGCCCTGCCTCTAGCCAGGTAGAGGCTAAGGAAAACCGTGTATTTTGGACTGTGTGGATTCGTTGGCCTGGCACGTCAGAACCACAAAAATATGAGGCCTTAGTTGACACTGGTACACAGTGCACATTACTCCCATCAAGACATGTGGGGGAAGAATCAGTTTCCATTGCTGAGGTGACAGGGGGTTCACAAGATTTTACTTTGGTGGAAGCTGATATGAGCCTGACTGAAAATGAGTAGAAGAGACACCCTATTGTGACTGGCCCAGAAGCTCCATGCATTTTGGGCATAGACTTCCTCCAAAATGGGTATTTCAAAGACCCAAAGGGATTTAAGTGGGCATTTGGGATAGCAGCTGTAGAAACAGAGGGTGTTAAGCAGTTGAATACCTTGCCTGGACTATCAAAGAACCCATCTGCTGTAAGTCTTCTGAAAGTGGAAGAGCAACAAGTGCCAATTGCCACTTCAATAGTGCATCGCCAACAGTACAGAACAACTCAAGATGCTGTGATTCCCATCCATAAGATAATCCGTGAGCTGGAGACCCAAGGGGTGGTCAGCAAAACCCACTCACCCTTCAACAGCCCCATCTGGCCTGTGCGTAAATCTGACGGAGAATAGAGATTAACTGTGAACTACCGTGCCTTGAACAAAGTGACTCCACCATTGAGCGCTGCTATGCCGGACATGCTGGAACTCCAATACGAGCTGGAGTCCAAGGCAGCAAAGTAGTACGCCACAATTGACATTGCTAATGCATTTTTCTCCATTCCTCTGGCTGCAGAATGCAGGCCTCAGTTTGCCTTCACATAGAAGAGCGTGCAGTACACCTGGAACTGACTGCCCCAGAGGTAGAAACACAGCCCCACCATCTGCCATAGACTGATCCAAGCTGCACTAGAAAAAAGTGAAGCTCCGGAATATCTACAGTACATCGATGACATCATTGTGTGAAGAAACACAGCAATGGAAGTGTTTGAGAAAGGAGAGAAGATCATCCACATTCTCCTGAAGGCTGGCTTCGCTATCAAGAAGAGCAAAGTTAAGAGACCTGCTCGAGAGATCCAGTTTCTAAGAGTAAAGTAGCACGATGGAAAGCGTCAAATTCCCACTGAAGTCATCAACAAGATCACAGCAATGTGTCCACCAACTAACAAAAAGGAAACACAAGCTTTCCTAAGTGCCATAGGTTTCTAGAAGATGCACATTCCTGAGTACAGCCAGATTGTAAGCCCTCTCTACCTGGTCACCCGTAAGAAGAATGATTTCTACTGGGGCCCTGAACAGCAACAAGCCTTTGCCCAGATCAAGCAGGAGATTGCTCATGCAGTAGCCCTTGGCCCAGTCAGGACGGGACCAGATGTGAAGAACGTGCTCTACTCAGCAGCCGGGAACAATGGCCTGTCCTGGAGCCTTTAGCAAAAGGGGCCTGGGGAGACTCGAGGCCGACCACTGAGATTCTGGAGTCAAAGCTACCGAAAGTCTGAAACCAACTACACTCCAACAGAGAAAGAAATCTTAGCTGCCTATGAAGGAGTTCAAGCCGCCTCAGAAGTAGTAAGGACAAAAACACAACTCCTGCTAGCACCTCGACTACCAGTGCTGAGATGGATGTTCAAAGCAGAAGTTCCCTCTACCCACCATGCCACCAATGCCACATGGAGCAAACAGATTGCCCTCATCACTCAGCGCGCCCGCATTGAAAACCCAAATCGCCCCGGGATTTTAGAAATAATTACAAACTAGCTGGAAGGTGAAAACTTTAGTCTCATGGATAAAGAGGAGCAGGAACAAATGACACGTGCTAAAGAAGCTCCACTATACAACAAACTGCCAGCAGAAGAAACACGCTATGCTCTTTTCACTGACGGTTCCTGCCGCATCGTTGGGATGAAACGAAAGTAGAAAGCAGCTGTATAGAGTCCCACAAGACAAGTTGCACAAGCCACTAAAAGAGAAAGTGGGTCAAGCCAACTCGCTGAGCTCAAAGCTGTTCAACTGGCCCTGGACATTGCTGAAAGAGAGAAGTGGCCAAAGCTCTACCTCTACACTAATTCGTGAATAGTAGCCAATGCTCTGTGGAGATAGCTGGAGAAGTGGAAAAAAGCCAACTAGCAGCGTAGGGGAAAACCAATCTAAGCTGCAGATGAGCAAAAAGACATTGCCGCTCAGGTAGAGAAGCTACCTGTCAAAGTCCGTCACGTAGATGCCCATGTCCCCAAGAGTCAGGCTAATAAAGAGCACCGAAACAACGAGCAAGTAGATCAAGCTGCAAAGATAGAAGTGTCAAAGATAAACTTAGATTAGCAACACAAGGGAGAGTTGTTTCTAGCTCGATAGGCCCATGATGCCTCAGGCCATCAGGGCAGAGATGCCACCTATAAGTGGGCACAAGACCGAGGGGTGGATCTAACCATGGACAGTATTTCTCAGGTTATCCATGACTGTGAGATGTGTGCTGCAATCAAGCAGGCCAAGCGGGTGAAGCGCCTATGGTATGGCGGGCAATAGTCCAAGTATAAGTATAAGGAAGCCTGGCAGATTGACTACATCACCCTTCCCCAAACCCGCCAAAGCAAGCGCTACGTGCTCACAATGGTAGAGGCCACCACAGGATGGCTGGAGACCTACCCTGTGCCTCACGCTACTGCCCGGAACACCATTCTAAGCCTTGAAAAACAAGTTCTTTAGAGGCATAGTACCCCTGAGAGGATTGAGTCAGACAATAGAACTCATTTCAAGAACAGCCTCATCAACAACTGAGCTAGGGAACATAGCATTAAGTAAGTGTACCATATCCCCTATCATGCACCAGCTTCAAAGAAAATAGAAAGATACAATAGACTGCTAAAAACCACCCTGAAAGCACTGGGTAAGAGATCATTCAAAAACTAGGAGCAGCATCTAGCAAAGGCCACCTGGTTAGTTAACACCCGAGGTTCCACCAACAGAGCAGGCCCTGCCCAATCTGTGTCCCTACATATAGTAGATGGAGAGAAAGTCCCAGTAGTACATGTAAGAAGTTTGTTAAAGAAGACAGTTTGAATCAATTCTACTTCAAGTACAGAAGATCCCATCCGTGGGATTGTCTTTGCTCAAAGACCAAGCTGCACATAGTGAGTAATGCAGAAAGATAAAACCACACGATGTGTACCCCAGGGAAATCTGATTGTTAGATAAGAACTGTGTGTAATTATCACTGTGTGCTGAATAGTACTGCCATAGTACTGTATGTAGCTGTATATTGCATATTGTTTTTATATAGATGTATGTGTGTGTAGAGCTGGAATATATATTAGTTTTAGTAAATTGACGATATGGGGATACAAGGGGTGGAATGTCCTAGGGTAACTTTATGATGCCTGTATCCCCACTCGTCTGTTCTGTTTGTGCTGTATATTGAGTCCTGTGCCTTTAAGACTGGTTCTAAGAGCAAGGAGAAGTGCGGAGTTTGTTTTGAGAAAACTGCCTGACTCCTCCACATTCTTCTGCAGACAGCATGTTCGGTGGAGGCTTGGAGAGACTGCAGGACAGAGATCTTGTTTTGCTTTTAGTTAGTTTCAGCTAGCTAGGGCAGAGAAGTTCCCTGGACTGTTTTTTTCCCTTTTTCTTGGAACTGTTTAAACCTGCTCTAGACTAAAAACCCAAGAGAGCACTGGGGGCTGCACCTGCGGCCCACCGGGGCCTGGACCTCGGCATTTTCCAGCAGCGCCGGAGAGACTGGGACTGAGGAGAGACTGAGAGAGAGCCGAGCTACACCCACGGCAAGGACTTTCTCAATTTGCCATCTCACTTCAGAAAGAGAAGTTTTATTGTTTCATATTATTCATTCTTTATACTTGTATGCACTTCATTTGTTTAGTAAAATAGTTTTTTCCACTTTTCTCCAAAGGTTTGTTTTTTGTTTTTTTTTTTACCAGACCGGTCAGAGGGACGGGCCACTTGGGTTTGCTTCCTTAGAGGGATCCTATACAGGGGTTTTCTCCCAAATTTTCTCCCAAACCAGGACACCTAACTTCAGAGATCTCTCGTCTACATTCATCTACACCGTCCTGGAGTCCTCAGCAGCAGAAAGAGGCATTTTTCTACACATAACAGTGTCAGAATGGTCTCTGCACTGGGGTCGACATGCATTTTCTTTATCTGTTTATGTTTATTATTTTCCTTATTAAACTGGTTATTTTACAAAGCATATCCGGGGAAGTTGTCCCACTACGTAAATTAAGCTATTTACCTGAACAAGCCTGGCCCCTGAGAAGTATTAGAAACTAATATAAATATTCCTGTCAGATTTCTCCTTCTCTTCTTGTGCCGGCAAGAGAAATCCATCCTCTCTGAGGGTTTTGCTCCTCTGTGATAGTTCGTAGTTTAGAGATAAAACAGCACCAGGAGCATTAATTATTCAATCTGCACTGCTCCCTCCGACGTGTGAGCTCGGGCTGTTGTGCTGGGAAGTGGGGCCAATACAATTTCTGGCAGTCGGACTCGGAGCTTGAACGTTTTGGAGTCAACACTGGAGACTCAGCTGCCTCTGTGGCCAAAAGAGGAGGAGAGCCCTTCCTGCAGGAGGTCTCTGCAGGGAATGCTCTGCCCAAGTCGGGTTTTCCTCCGCACAGCTGAAGTCTTGCCTCTTCAAGAGCAGACCGCGCAGCGCCCCCTGCTGCTCGGAGTATTTTCCCGGTGGGAACACTGGAAGAGATCCTGGTGAGAGGAATGACAAGATTTGTCTTCACAAACAAGCACTAGGTCTGCTGGTAGATAAAACTAGCACTGAGAGATAGGAGAAACAATGGGAAGGATTCTACTGATTGATGAATGGAAAAGAAGATACTTGCCTTTACAAACAAACCATAAGTTTGTTTGTAAATTAAACTGAATATTGAAAGATGAAACACAACAATGGGGAAAACCCATAAATCCCATAAGAATTAAAAATTAGGGGAGTTATACATTAAAAGGGGAATCTTAGGTCTTAGGCATTTCAGGAAGTCTGTACCTCTCAAGTACCTCAGCCAACGGGGAAAGAGAGAGGGAAATGCGGCCGGGAAATTAGGACAAAAGGAGGCTGCATCCTCCGAAAAACTGAGAGACCCCAGGGGAAATGCCCCGTGGCCTCTCCCTTTATTGAAATAACGTAAAAGGACTCCTCTGTCTCCTTTTTTGACATAAACCTCTGGTGTTCATGGATTATTTTTCCTAACAATTTGGAGGTTCTCATCCAGGGTATTTCCACCGTCCGGGGCGGCGGGCAGCGAGCAGAGCTGAAGGTGCCTCACCCAGTTTCGGCGATCAGCTCCCCTTGGTGGCGGCCGGCACCGGGCGATTGATTGGGTTCCTGAGACTCTCCAGGAGACAGAGGAGTGGCGGACCAGGGGGATCCGTGAAGAGTCCGCAGGGAAGGACCACTGAAAATCTCACCGGTGAGTAAAATGGGATCTTCAGGGAGCAAACCTGGGAGGGTGCCCATGGAGAGCAGCACAGGTAAACCTGAGAGGGCACCCATGGAGGGTAGCACAGGTGAAACACAGCACCCATGGAGGGTAGCACAAGTGAAACACAGCACCCATGGAGGGTAGCACAGGTGAAACACAGCACCCATGAGGGTAGCACAGGTGAAACACAGCACCCATGAGGGTAGCACAGGTGAAACACAGCACCCATGGAGGGTAGCACAAGTGAAACACAGCACCCATGGAGGGCAGCACAGGTGAGACACAGCACCCATGGAGGGTAGCACAGGTGAAACACAGCACCCATGAGGGTAGCACAGGTGAAACACAGCACCCATGGAGGGCAGCGCAGGTGAAACACAGCACCCATGGAGGGTAGCACAAGTGAAACACAGCACCCATGGAGGGCAGCGCAGGTGAAACACAGCACCCATGGAGGGCAGCGCAGGTGAAACACAGCACCCATGAGGGTAGCACAGGTGAAACACAGCACCCATGGAGGGCAGCGCAGGTGAAACACAGCACCCATGGAGGGTTGCTCGGGTAAAGCCGGGAAGGGGCCCCGGCAAAAGGGATGACGATCCCATAATATCCCCAGAGAGACCCTTGGGGAGAATGCTGAGGTCTTGGGACAGACTATGCATTAACCCAGAGGTAACTATGGAGATGATGGTGAAATATTGTTATTTTGTGTGGCCAGCGTATAAGTTGCCAAAGGGGCTTATGTGGCCAGCTTATAGAACAAATAGAATTTGATTGTGTAGAATTTTGTTGAAGTATTTAGAAGAGAATTGGAAAGGATGGATTGAAAGGGAATGTGGATTTATATGGTTTAGACAAGCAACAAAAGAAATCTATGTGTTAAAGAAAAAAGGAGAAGAGGAAAAAAAGGAGGAAGGGGGAACTGGTGAGAATTGGGATGTTCTTCAGCACCTTCCCCCGTCTTGTCCTCCAGTGTTGCTGGCTGAACAAGGACCAGCTGCAGATCCCCTGTATCCTCAACTCCCAGAGCAAAGGGATCAGGGGAATGTTGTTCCTATGGCCCCACCTGAGAATAAGAATGGTGTAGGGGGAAGGGAGCAGTCTATCATACCACCACGTAAAACTAGAAGAGGAAATCAACTGAGCACATCAGAAGCCCCCCGGACCCAAGAGACAGGGATACACCAGATGCCACTCTGCCAAGTTCCTTTGGGGATCAAGGGGGAGGGTTTGGGTTAGTAATTGTACCACTTACTACCCAGGATATAAGGGGGTTGAAAAAAGAATTACCCCCATATTTGGATGATCCCATAGGGGTGGGGGAAAAGATAGAAGAATATTTGGGAAATGCAGATTATACATGGAAGGATTGGGATTTTCTCCTGGGGATTTTGTTTGGGTCATCAGAGAAACTAATGATTTTTCAGAAAGCTCGGCACCTGTGGGAGGATGAACATCCAGAAGCAGCAAGGGGGGCTGGACCTAATGTACCTACAGTGGATGATGCCATCCCCCAGGTGGACCTCCAGTGGAACCCAAATGAGGAGACCAGTCTGGCTCGCCTCCGCGATTACCGTGTTTATTTGATTAGAGCAATTAAATCAGCAGTTCCCAGAACTAACAACATAGCTGAGGCTATGTCCTTGGAACAGGAGAAACATGAAAGCCCCTCTCATTGGTTAGAGAGGATTAGAGAAGCCTTGTGGAAACACGGGGGGATGGATCCAGAGGGAGGAGCCTTTGACACACTGTTGAAGGTACAATTTGTTACAAAGGCCTGGCCTGACATACGGAAAGGGTACAGAAAGATGAAGAGCGGCAGAACAAGCCTCTAGAAGAACTAGTTAGAAAAACACAGCAGATATATGTAAGGAGGGATGAGGAAAAGGTAAAGGCTAAGGCAAAGATGATGGCAGAGTTTTTGCAGCCACGGAAAAATAAACAAGAGGGTCCAAGGGGTCCCCCAGGACAGAGGGGACAGGGTCAGCCACAGGGAAGTGGCAGAGGCATTCCCTTCTTGGTAGGGGAGAGCCAGCTCAAACAACAGTTGGGAAGGGATCAGTGTGCTATCTGCCGGGCAGAAGGGCATTGGAAAAGCGAGTGTCCGCAGAAACAGCTGGACCCTCAGGAGGAGGAAGTCCAGAGGATAATGGAAATGGATTGTTAGGGGTGTCAGGGGCTCCCATTATATCAAGGACCCACCACTCAGGAGCCCCTGATAACTTTTAAGGTGGGTCCAGATCGAGAGGATGTATGTTTTCTAGTAGATACAGGGGCCTCTCAATCCACCTTAAATTTTATACCTAAGGGGGGGTAATTATCAAAAAGATCATTAGTCATTCAAGGAGTTGTCTTGGTTTTAAAAGACAGGTGTCTGCTAAGGAGAGGCAGGCCTCTCTAGGAATGAGGACTTAAATCCTTCCCTCCGTGTTATTATAATTTGGAAGATTAAAAAAAATTTTCAGTCAGAGCTATGGGGAAAGGAATAACAGTCCTTTACTAGTAACTATAACAGGACAGACAAACAACAACAGCAATTATAATAATAGTAAAACAGAACCAAGAACCCCGAGAGCAAACGGTGGAAGCTTCGGCGCTGATGGCTGGAAGTGGTGGATTGTCCTCGGCAGGCAGGGGGGTGTCCTGGCAGGTGAAGTGAGCAGTACCGGAGAACCCGCAGCGACTGGACCCGGGCTGACCCAAAATCCAGCAGGGCAATGAAGACAACTCCGAATTCCTGGGCGCTCCAACAGATGATAGAATTCCCAGGACCAGACTACTCCGTTAGCCGTGGACTCCAGGCAGCTACCAGTCGCCCGACCGTCCTCCCCGGAAAAACTGAGAGCAGTGACCCCACTACCCTCAGCTCCCGGGAGCTTTTTTTTTCCCTCCCCCAAAACTAAGTGATCAACTTCCTTTGTCCGGGTTGAGCACCCTTTAACTATCAGTATTTAGTCTCCTAGCAACTTATGGGGGAGGAAAAATTCTACAGGAAACTTAACCCTCAACATTATCCACCCCGAATTTTTTCCCATACCAACATATTATATTGAATTTAAACCTTTAAATAATATACATATATATATGTGTGACTATAAATACAGACACAGTCACAGTGTTCACCGAAAAACAAGGTCCCCTTGAGGTATGCAGCGGGTCTCTCCATCCTTTTGCATCACCCACCATGTGCAGCCAGGTCCCTGAGCAAAAGAACCCCAGGAGCGGGATTGTCTTTGCTGGAGGCAGAATTAATCCAAACAGTTTTTCCCAGCATTCCTCTCATGTGTACCACTGGCACCTTATCTCCATCTCTTGTTCTCAGGGGCTCAGATTGGGCAGGGCCTGCTCAGTTGGTGGAACCTCGAGTGTTCACTAACCAGGTGGCCTTTGCTAACTTAATCTCCCAGTTCTTGAAAGTCCCCCCACCCAGCGCCTTCAAGGTGGTTTTAAGCAGGCCATTGCACGGTTCAACTTTCCCGGCTGCTGGCGCATGATAAGGAATATGGTACACCCACTCAATGTCATGTTCTCTAGCCCAGGTGTTTATAAGGCTGTTCTTGAAATGAGTCCCATTGTCAGACTCAATCCTCTCAGGGGTACCATGTCTCCACAGGATTTGCTTTTGAAGGCCCAGGATGGTGCTCCGGGCAGTAGCATGAGGCACAGGGTAGGTCTCCAACCATCCAGTGGTGGCTTCCACCATTGTGAGCACGTAGCGCTTGCCTTGGCGGGTTTGGGGAAGGGTGATGTAGTCAATCTGCCAGGCTTCCCCGTACTTATACTTGGACTATCGCCCGCCATACCATAGGCGCTTCACCCGCTTGGCCTGCTTGATTGCAGCACACATCTCACAGTCATGGATAACCTGAGAAATACTGTCCATGGTTAGATCCACCCCTCGGTCTCGTGCCCATTTATAGGTGGCATCTCTGCCCTGATGGCCTGAGGCATCATGGGCCCATTGAGCTAGGAACAACTCTCCCTTGTGTTGCCAATCTAAGTCTATCTTTGACACCTCTATCTTTGCAGCTTGATCTACCTGCTCGTTGTTTCAGTGCTCCTCAGTAGCCCAACTCTTGGGGACATGGGCATCTACATGGCGGACTTTGACAGGTAGCTTCTCTACCCGAGTGGCAATGTCCTTCCACTCATCTGCAGCCCAGATTGGCTTCCCCCTGCCAGCTGGCCTTTTTCCACCTGTCCAGCCAACCCCACAGAGCATTGGCCACCATCCACGAATCAATGGAGAGGTAGAGCTTTGGCCACTTCTCTCTTTCAGCAATGTCCAGGGCCAGTTGAACAGCTTTGAGTTCAGCAAAAGTTGGCTTGACCCACCTTCTCCTTCAGTGGCTTGTGCAACCTGTCGTGTGGGGCTCCATACGGCTGCTTTCCACTTCCGGTTCATCCCTACGATGCGGCAGGAACCGTCAGTGAAAAGAGCATAGCGTCTTTCTTCTGCTAGCAGTTGGTTGTATGGTGGACCCTCTTCAGCACGTGTCACTTGTTCCTGCTCCTCTTCATCTGTGAGACCAAAGTTTTCACTTTCTAGCCAGTTTGTAATTATCTCCAAAATCCCAGGGCGATTTGGGTTTCCAATGCGGGCGCGCTGAGTGATGAGGGCAATCCATTTGCTCCACGTGGCGTCGGTGGCATGATGGGTGGAGGGAACCTTTCCTTTAAACATCCACCCCAGCATTGGTAGTCGAGGTGCCAGCAGGAGTTGTGCTTCTGTGTCAATCACCTCTGAGGCAGCTTGAACTCCTTCATAGGCAGCCAAGATTTCCTTCTCTGTTGGAGTGTAGTTGGTTTCAGACCCTCTGTAGCTTTGGCTCCAGAATCCCAGTGGTCGGCCCTGAGTCTCCCCAGGCACCTTCTGCTAAAGGCTTCAGGACAGGCCATTGTTCTCGGCTGCTGAGTAGAGCACATTCTTCACCTCTGTTCCTGTCCTGACTGGGCCAAGGGCTACTGCATGAGCAATCTACTGCTTGATCTGGGCAAAGGTTCGTGGCTGTTCAGGGCCCCAGTGGAAATCGTTCTTCTTGCGGGTGACCAGGTAGAGAGGGCTCACAATCCGGCTGTACTCAGGAATGTGCATCCTCCAGAATCCTATAGCGCCTAGGAAAGCTTGTGTTTCCTTCTTGCTGGTCGGTGGAGACATTGCGGTGATCTTATTGATGACCTCAGTGGGAATCTGCCGCCGTCCATCTTGCCACTTTACTCCCAGGAACTGGATCTCTTGGGCAGGTCCCTTGACCTTGCTCTGCTTGATGGCAAAACCAGCTTTCAGGAGAATGTGGATGATCTTCTCTCCTTTCTCAAACACTTCCATTGCCGTGTTCCCCCACTCAATGAAGTCATCGATGTACTGTAGGTGCTCCGGAGCCTTACCCTTTTCCAGTGCAGTCTGGATCAGTCCATGGCAGATGGTGGGGCTGTGTTTCCACCCCTGGGGCAGTCGGTTCCAGGCGTACTGCACGCCCCTCCAGGTGAAAGCAAACAGGCCTGCATTCTGCAGCCAGAGGAATGGAGAAAAATGCATTAGCAATGTCAATTGTGGCGTACCATTTTGCTGCCTTGGACTCCAGCTCGTACTGGAGTTCCAGCTTGTCCGGCCCTGCAGCACTCAATGGTGGAGTCACTTCTTTCAAGGCACGGTAATCCACAGTCAATCTCCATTCTCCGTCAGACTTGCGCACAGGCCAGATGGGGCTGTTGAAGGGTGAGTGGGTTTTGCTGACCACCCCTTGGGTCTCCAGCTCACGGATCATCTTGTGGATGGGGACCACAGCATCTCGATTTGCCCGATACTGTCGGCGGTGCACCGTCAAGGTGGCAACTGGAACTTGTTATTCTTCTGCCTTTAGGAGTCCTACTGCAGATGGGTTCTCTGACAGTCCAGGCAAGCTATTCAATTTCTTAATGCCCTCTGCCTCCACAGCTGCTATTCCAAAAGCCCACATGAGTCCCTTAGAGTCTTTGTAATAACCATTCCGGAGGAAGTCTATGCCCAAAATATGTGGGGCCCCTGGGCCAGTCACAACTGGGTGTTTCTGCCACTCCTTCCCAGTCAGGCTCACCTCGGCTTCCAACAGAGTCAGTTCCTGTGATCCCCCCGTCACCCCAGCAATGGAAATAGGTTCTGTCCCCACATGTTCCGATGGTATCAGTGTACACTGCAAACCAGTATCAACCAAAGCTTCATATTCCTGTGGCTCTGATGTGCCAGGCCATCGGATACACACTGTCTAATAGACCTGTTTTTCCCGTGCCTCTCCCTGGCTAGAGGCAGGGCCCCTCTAGTACCGGTCATTATTCCCTTCCTGGGCATACATGATAGAGGTTCCTTCACAGGGATCTGACATATCCTCACTTCTATAATACCTGGCAGCTTGGTCATGCGATGTCGAGGCTACCTTCATCTTTGTGGGACCCCCTCGGTTAGTGTTTCTCTCCTTGAGCTCACGTACCCGTGCTGCCAGGGCAGAAGTGGGTTTCCCATCCCACCTTCCCATGTCTTCCCCATGGTCACGCAGAAAGAACCACAGGTCAGCTCGTGGGGTGTACCCTCTCTCTCTAGCTGGGAGACGTTGAGCTCTGACTCTGGGGCCTGTAACTCGCACAGGTGCCACATGGGAACTGTTCCTCCTCATCTTCTCCCTTATCTCCTCTCTGAGTTCCTTAGCCACGGCAGAGACCTGAGCCTGCACTGGGCCACTGATCATACTCTCATAATTTCTGAGCTTGTTGGCTACAGAACCCACTGTCTCTCGGTTGTTATCAGGATGAATTGTTGCAATGAATGTGGCGTATTGAGATGGTCCCAGAGTTGCCAGATTCCACAGCATTTGCCCTGTGCACCTGACTTTGTCGGGGTCATTATCATGCTGTCCACCCCTCCCAAAGAGTACCTCCAATACCGCCACTTCTCTCAGCTGTTGGATCCCTTCCTCAAGGGTCTTCCAGCACATTCTATGCTGGTGCTCCTGCATTCTGTCTCTGTGGACAAACCTCTCCCGTACACTCATTAAAAGCCGCTCCCAAAGGGAAAGGGGCCCTGGCTCCCTTACAAATACCTCATTCACATCCGAGTCCTGGGTCAAGGGTCCCAAATTCCTTGCCTCACTACTATCTAGTTGCACACCTGTACCTATAAGGTCCCAGACCCGAAGTAACCAGGCTGTATAAGCCTCACGTCCCCGCCATGCAAGATCTTTTTGCAGATTACGGAGACCTTCATACAACAGGGACTCAGCGATGATCTCAACCTCTGATTCCCCTGTGGGTTGTGAGGGCCCTCCTTTCTTATCCTTGTTGCCTGGGTGCTCTGATTTCACCTTATACTTCTTTGTTTCCACAGGAGCAATTTCTGCTGGCTGTGGCTGCCCCCGTGATTCAGCTGGAACCTGGACGGTTGTAATGTCTGTGGGTTCCACTGCTGCACCATCAGACTCTCCTTTGTCGGGGCAGGGGGAGGGTTTCCCAGCAGCTAGGGCTAATGAGGCTACTACAGGGGAAATGTGCTCCCTCAGCATCTGGCTCATCTCATGTATCTCCTTCACCCAACCTGGGTGGTTTATTCCTGAGGCAGGCTGTGGGGCAGGGTCAGGCTGTGGGGCAGGGTCAGGCTCAGGCTGTGGGACGGGCTCAGGCTGTGGGGCAGTATCCTTATTCCCTAGGGTAGGTATCAGGGTGGTTATCCAGGTCAATCTCCCCTTATCTCTAAATGCTAAACAGAACAGGCATACCAGCAACACCAGCCACTGTATGATGTCATTAACATTCAGAGATTTGAACCCTTCAAAGACTGGTGGCATAGGCCCAAAGAGCTGGGTGAAGGGTTGTGAAAAAATTTCCCCTGGTGTCATTTCTTCACAGTAGGTACCGTTGTTAAAGTAACCCCAGAAACACAGTTAGTGTATGATAGCCCTGAATCCATGTGCCTGCCTTCCAGAGGAAATTAAAAATCCACGATTTCCTCACTTTGTTAACCCATATAGCAAACTGGATGACAGCCACAGTAACCTTAGTTACAGGGCCCATGTTTAGGTAAGTGCCCGCAAATGGGAGAAATACCGCCACCACCACACGCCACCCAAACCAAGGTAAGCCAGACCACATGATATCTGGTACACAAGAATGTAGGCACTTAAGAACTGTTATTCCTTTTCTCTGAATGCCCTCCTGCCCCATGATTTGGGCGCCAAATTCTGTCTTGGTTTGAAAAAGACAGGTATCTGCTAGGGAGAGGCAGGCCTCTCTAGGAATGGGGAATTCAAATCCTTCCCTCCGTGTTATTATAATTTGGAAGATTTAAAAAAAGCTTTTCAGTCAGAGCTATGGGGAAGGAATAACAGTCCTTTACTAGTAACTATAACAGGACAGACAAACAACAACAGCACTTACAATAACAGCAAAACAGAACCAAGAACCCCGAGGGGCAAACGGTGGAAACTCCGGCGCTGATGGCTGGAAGCTGGAAGCGGTGGATTGTCCTTGGCAGGCAGGGGGTGTCCTGGCAGGTGAAGTGAGCAGTACCGGAGAACCCGCAGCGGCTGGACCCGGGCTGACCCAAAATACAGCAGGGCAATGAAGACAACTCCGAATTCCTGGGCACTCCAACAGATGATAGAATTCCCAGGACCAGACTCCTCTGTTAGCCGTGGACTCCAGGCAGGTACTCGGTAGCCCGACCGTCCCTCCGGGAAAACCGAGAGCAGTGAGTCCTCCACCCTCTGCTCCCGGGAGCCTCCTCCCTCCCCCAAAACCAAGTCATCAACTTCCTTTGTCAGGTTGAGCATGCCTTAACTATTAGTCTCCTAGCAACTCAAGGGGGGGGGGAAAAATTCAACAGGAAACTTAACCCTCAACAATAGTTATTTTGCACATTATGTCAAAAGTTGTAGTACATGCATCCAGACAGGCAACTTCACTTGTGTGTATAGGACAAGGTTGTGTCTGTCTTAGGACAGCATGCCCCATCGTAAAGAATAGACAGCCAAATTGTGAATGAAACTCAATTCAATTTGTGTGTTTGCAATTTTGTTAGAATTAAGGGATGTGATTTTTCCTATCGGGCACTTGGAGTATCACATCAATATATAAAGGCCAGCTTAGCCACTGTGCAGAAGATACTGCCTGTGCCCATAAGAATGAATGTGACTTTAGTTGCTCCATTGTTGAAACATCACAAATTGAGAGAAATCTTAAAAGAAATTAGAGACGGAGGGAAAAAGACATCAATCACGATACACCATGACACAGAGACCATCAAAAGGGTTTTTGAAAGGTTTGAGGAACATTTGTCTCATTAGCGGGATGTGCCTTTTAGGTGGCCACTGACCCACTGACAGCAACTGGTATACTGAATGCCTTAATCCACCCTACAGTTCTGTGAAAAACGCCAGTCACTTGTTTTTAAAATTTTAAAAGTTTAATAGTAAATAAGATGGTTATAAAAGTAGAGTTAGAGTAAAAAAATTGAACAATTAGAGTTAGGACAATACAAGACAATAAAAACAAAGTTACAGATGTCTGGGTGCCTCCCCGAGCAAAAAGCTCTGAAGAAGGACCCCTGTTAACAAAGGATTGTCTCTTAAAAGCAATAGCCTGTTGAATATTCATACATTTCATACATGATGCATAAATTCCATTCAAACAAAGAAACTTCTCTGGTTAGTATCACTTTTTTTCTTTTAATCTCTATGGCATCCATAGGGCTGAGCGAGGCAGGAGGAGTTGGTCTCTTCTGATAAGGAAGCAGTAAATTCTTTTTTTCTCTGAAAGATTTACGTTTTCCTGTGGTTGGTACATAAAAACTACATTTTAACTACAAAACTACATTTACCATACTATCAAACTATTAATACAACATTAACAATCAATACAACATAATACATATAGTAAATATCTTGCGTAGAGCCATATAATATACACTTTCCACAGTTGTGTTGCTTATTTTGATCAGCATAAGTTTAATGTGATCTGTTGTAATACTTGTTTAGAATTAGAAGATGCTGCAACAACTGGCAGCTTTAACATCACTGTCAAAGGTGTATGGCTTGGTCCTCAGAGACACTAGCTGCACGGCTTGGATAGATGAGGTGGACTCTGTGTACTGAGTAAAGGAATTTACTCATTTCAAAGAAGAACTGGGGAATGAGACATTAAATTTGAAGAATTAGGGATTTTTAGGAAAGTTAAGATACTAATTTGCTGAAATAGCTGAAGTAGATAGGTAAGCTTTGTTCCCAGTTAACAGAAGCTGGATCTTAGATAAGCTATCCCGGATTTAGTAACTCATTGCTTGTCAGCTTCATGTTTATGTAGCTGCGCTTGTAACGAAAAACAAAACGTGGTAAATAGGACACAAGAAGCTGCAGATTTCCTGCTTAAAGGACCCATTGAACACAGGAAACTGTAAGTTCTACCAAGGAATCATTTGCCTCAAATGCATTGAAAAGGTAGAAAAGGTCAGAATGAGGAAGACTCATCTTACGTCCTCATTTTGGGTTACCCCTTCCCAGAATAGACTCCTGACTCATTTTAGGAAACAATGCACGCAAGCTTAATAGCTTTTTTTGGCAATCAGCATACGAAGCGAGAAATGGGAGGTGACAGGGGTATGAATATGTATTTGTATTTGGGTGTTCAACACTTTCGTAAATAAAAGGCTTTGTAATCACCTGTGAATTTCGCAGTGCGAATTAGGGAAATACCCTGCCGTGCTGCCCGGCCGTAATAAACATACACTTTCTAACTTTAAACTGTTAGAGAGTTTTTGTCCGTCACAGTTGGGTATCGACACTAGATCAATATCCATATTTCTTTAATAGGTCAGACCTGATCTCTAGGATGTCGTGTAGATATGTTAGAGTAGAAACGCGGAAAAAAAAAACTTTCTGCGACATCAAAAGCTCTCACGAAGGCAGGGCCACAGACCACCGTTCGGCAACGATCGAGGAACTCCGGGAGCTAAGGCAACGCCCACAGCCTCTGGTATCCTGTGCCCGCCTCCTCTCCCTCCCCGCCGTGATTGGCTGCGCTTCTCCCGTGAAAGGGTGGGCTCACGCGCGTGATCGCTGATTCCGGCCAAAGCCCCGCCCACACAGAGCGTGTTTGAACGACCGGCGCGGGTGGAAGGGCCGTCCGGAGAGTTTGTCCGGAGCCGCGGCGCTGGGAGCAGGGGGCGTTCGGGTCCCACCGGAGTTGGCGGCGAAAAGCGAAACTTGGCGAGCAGTGGAGGAGCTCGGAGGCGGCTCCAGCACAGGTGGGATCCGCGGTGGGTTGTGTCCCAGCTCGGGGCTCGCTGCGGGCGGAGGGAGCCGCGGTGAGGGGCAGGGGGCGGTCCCGGTGAGTTCCTTGTGCCGGGATCCCCCGTGTCCACCGTGCCCTGAGATCGCGGAGGGAGCGACTGCCCGCGGTCTCCTCCTTGCCCGGCTCCCTGGGGACGAGGCGGTGCCGCAGCAGCGATGGCTCCTCCCGGTTGCTCTCAATAGGACAGAGGCGGCTGCTCCGTGGTGCGGCACCGGGCTGGGCGCCGCTGCTCGGGCGGGAGGTGTCCGTGCCCGGCTCAGGGCTGGCACGGGAGGAACCTGAACGTGCCTCAGAGCCCAAAGCACTCCAGGCGCCGAGAAAGGCTGTGCCCGCGCTCGGTGTCGCCAGGCTCCAAGCCGCCGGGGCAGCGAATGCGGGGGACAATCCTGAGCAGCCCGGGGCTGCTGCTCCTTCCCCCTCGGGAGGCGGACTGCCAGCCGCAGCTGTCCCGTCCCCGCCTCCGGCAGCTCACAGGCGTTGTCACCGCCTGTCCCGGCACGGAGCTGGGCTGCAGCGGCTGCAGAGCCGGAGGGGCCGCGGCTGCGGGCACGGCAGAGCTCCGGGACGCTGCGCTTGTGTCCGCAGGTGCTGCCGCAGCGTCCGCGGAGCGGGGCCAGGGCGGGACTGAGCTGGCAGCGCCTTCCTGAGCCTCGGTGTCCCGCAGCGCCGGGACCAGCAGTGACCTCTCCTCATGTCCCTTTCCGTGTGCCATCACCGCGGGTGTGAAGCCGTTCCCGAGGCCGATCTCCGAGAGGCTTTTTCAGCACTCCTGATGTGTCGGGAGCAAGGGGCTGTTTGTTCCCAGCAGCGAGATGCTGGCTGTGAGCTGGAGGAGAGTGAATTCTGCTCTGTTCATGGGGTTGTGAAGGAGCCCCTGCCTCTCCAGGAGGGACCAGCAGCCGGGCTTACACACTTGCCTGGGGCGCAAGAAGCCACTTGTCATAAGCAGGGGGATGCCACTTGTGAGTGTGCAGTGAGTGAAGATGTGGAGAATGGATTCTGCACCAGCGATGGGAGTGTGAGGGAGATCCTGGGTCCCCAGGGCACATCAGCAACCGACAATGTACACAGAAGGAGCCACAGAAGATTCCCAGGTGAGTGCAGGACTACACCTGTGGATTCTACGGAGGGGACAGTGTCACCTCACAAGGACAGGACTGGCACATGTGTGGTTGTTTCCCGATGTCTGGAAGAGGCCACGTGCTCTGCATGGCCCCATCAGTGGCTGGAACCAACAGCACCAGGTGTCCCCAAGCCTGTGCAGTTCTCCTGCTGCAGCCTGTCCCCACAGCTGTGTCCCTGGCTGTCCCCACAGCTGTGTCCCTGCCGGTGTCCCAGGCTCTTGGCTCCCTGGCTGCCAGCTGAGTGAGGGGCAGACTGGCTGAGGGGTCCCTCCTGTGCTCCCTGGGCATTGGGTGAGCAGATTGCAGGGCTGGGTCTGGTTCTCACAGCCAGCAGCTCTTTCCTGCTCCAGGCAAGTGGTTCAGGAGCCATCCCGTGGTCGTGTTGGTGCTGACTGTGCTCGTGTTCCTGGTGCTGGCTTTGCTGGTGGCCTTGGCTGTGCAGTCAGGTAAGGGAGGGGCAGCAGCCTGGGCCCAGCCCCTCGGGGCAGAGCGGGGTCCCTGCTCCCTGCAGAGGGGAATCCTCAGAGCTTCTCCTCTTCCCCCTCCAGCGCCACAGGTTCCAGTTCCAGCTGCGACTCCCCTGTTGGTTCTGGGCTGTCCCTCTGGCTGGGTCGGGTACAATGGGGTCTGCTACTACTTCTCATGGGATCACGGCACCTGGGATCAGGGTCAGGAACGGTGCTCTGAGCTCGGGGCCTCCCTGGCCATTGTCAAGGATATGCACATGGTGAGTGAGGTGCTGTGGGTGTGTCCTGGTTTGGGACAAATTTGGGAGAAAACCCCTGTATAGGATCCCTCCAAGGAAGCAAACCCAAGTGGCCCCTCCCTCCAACTGGTCCGGTAAAAAAAAACCTCTTTGGAGAAAAGTGGAAAAAACTATTTTACTAAACAAATGAAGTGCATACAAGTATAAAGAATGAATACTATGAAACAATAAAACCTCTCCTTCTGAAGTGACATGGCAAATTGAGAAAGTCCTTGCCATGGGTGTAGCTCGGCTCTCTCTCAGTCTCTCCTTAGTCCCGGTCCCTCCGGCGCTGCTGGAAAATGCCAAGGTCCAGGCCCCGGTGGGCCGCAGGTGCAGCCCCCAGTGCTCCCCTGGGTTTTCAGTCCAGAGCAGGTTTAAACAGTCCCAAGAAAAAGGGAAAAAAATAGTCCAGGGAACTTCTCTGCCCTAGCTAGCTGAAACTAACTAAAAGCAAAAAAAGATCTCTGTCCTGCAGTCTCTCCAAGCCTCCGCCGAACACGCTGTCTACAGAAGAATGTGGAGGAGTCAGGCAGTTTTCTCAAAACAAACTCCGCGCTTCTCCTTGCTCTTAGAACCAGTCTTAAAGGCACAGGACTCAATATACAGCACAAACAGAACAGACGATTGGGGATACAAACATCATTAAGTTACCCTAGGACAGGGTGGTGTGGGGTGTCTGAGGGGAGCCTGGGGGTGCTCCTGGGCCGGGCTGGGTGCTGGTAGGGCTGGGGCTGCAGCCCTGTCCTGGGGCCTTGCAGGGAAGGAGCCCCAGTGTGCGGGGGGGAGCCCCGGACACGTGTCCCCCCGAGGGGCCGGGGCAGCTCCCACTCCTCTCTCCTGGGCAGGATTTGCTCTTCCGCCTCCGCGGGAACGTCGATTTCTGGCTGGGGCTGCGCAGACGGGGCGAGCGCCTGCAGTGGGGGGACGGCAGCGACTTCAGCTCCTGGTGAGTGCCGGGGAGCCGGGCAGGGCATGGGGGGGACAGGGACACAAGGTGTTCCCCTGGGAACCAGCGCTGTCTCTGCTCCTCCTTGCAGGGTTCCTGTCCTTGGCGATTCCGAGTGTGTGTACCTGGCTGACAATGAATTCAGGAGTGAGAGCTGCTCAAATCAGCAGCCGTATCTCTGCAGCAAGGCCCAAGCTCCCCTGTAACAGGGAGTGGAGAAAGGACCTTCCCCATGCTGGGCAGTCACAGCTTCACCTCTTAGCCCAGCACAGGGCTGTCCTTCCTCAGCTGCACCCTGTGCCTTGCACTTACTCTCAGGGTCACCCCAGTGCCCATTCATCCCCACTGCCAAACGCTGGGCTGGGTGTTCCAAGGAAAAGTCTCTGCAATGCATCCTGCCAGCGATGCTCCCTGGAGTGAGTGGATTGCCCTTATTACACAACAAGTTCAAATGGGATACCATCACAAACTGGCCTGAAGGTGAGACTTTTGGACTGTTCTTGGAAGAGGAACAAGAAAAGCTGACACGTGCTGAGAAGGAATCCCACCTTTGGCTTCAGGCACCTGACTGTCAAGAATGCTCTGATGGATCCTGCCTCCCTCTCTCTCAGCTTTGGAGGAGGATGGTTGGAGGTGCTGCCTGGGGAAGGGAATTTGCTGCCACCACCATAATCCGGCACAGAGCTGCTTCTGCCGTGGGGCTAACCTCTGCTGGTGAGAGCAGCCACTGAACTGGTGCTTTATTATCATCTACCTCACTAAAAGGGGATCCTATCGCCATGTAAAAATGACCCTATTGTATTGGCTTTCACATTTGGGTATTAGTTTGTACATATTGTTATTTATTTTAAGTATAGTGCTATTTATGATCCCTTTTTAGCTGTTTACTAATGTAACCTAATTTCTCATTTTAAGTATGCACTGCATAGGTCATAGATACAGTAGTGTGATGAATATATTATGTTGAGGTACATCTCTTATAGCTTATAGAAGTAATAGTGTGATAAATGTATTGTACTATGAGCCTTAGGAAAATACAAAGCGTTACAATACTTCTGTGTAACCTAGAAAACTGTATAAATCAATAAAATTGTTTCCCCATCTTCTGACTGACTTCTCTAAGTGCTAAGATATCGGTGACACAAACCAGAGCCCCGGAGGAGAATTAGAGAACTTCTTAACTCCTGGTCATCAGGGAATTGTGAAACAACAAGATGAAGCCACAAGAGGGAATAAAATATATTGACCTGATCTCTAGGCTGTCATGTAGATAAGTTAGAGTTGAAAACCGAAAAAAAGAAGTTTCTGCGACATCAAAAGCTCCCTAGAAACCAGCGCCGGAGCCTCGCCCTGTGCCCCCGATCTGGTTGACCCGGCAGCTGAGGTACCAACATCGCCTCTCGTATCCTCTGCCCACCTGGTCTCCCTCCCCACCGTGACTGGCTGCGCTCCCGCACATGGGTTCCTCAACCCAGCCAAAGCCCCTCGCACATGGGGCGTGGTTGATGAACTGTGCCGAGCTTGTTCGGAGCTGCGGCGCTGGGAGCAGGGGGCGTTCGGGTCCCACCGGAGTTGCAGCGAAAAGCAAAACTTGGCGAGCAGCGGGGGAGCTTGGAGGCGGCTCCAGCACAGGTGGGACCCGCGGTGGGTTGTGTCCCAGCTCGCAGCAGGCGGAGGGGGCGGTTCTGTCTCTGCTCCTCCTTGCAGGGTTCCTGTTCTTGGCAATTCCGAGTGTGTGTACCTGGCTGACAATAAATTCAGGAGTGAGAGCTGCTCAAATCAGCAGCTGTATCTCTGCAGCAAGGCCCAAGCTCCCCAGTAACAGGGAGTGGAGAAATGACCTTCTTCACACTGGGCTGTCACAGCTTCACCTCTTAGCCCAGCACAGGGCTGTCCTGCCTCAGCTGCACCCTGTGCCTTGCACTTACTCTCAGGGTCACCCCAGTGCCTGTTCATCCCCACTGCCAAACGCTGGGCTGTGTGTTCCAAGGAAAAGTCTCTGCAATCCATCCTGCCAGTGATGCTCCCTGGAGTGAGTGGATTACCCTCATTACACAACAAGCTCAGATGGGAAATCCAAATCACACTGGGCTCTTGGAAATCATCACAAACTGGCCTGAAGGTGAGCCTTTTGGACTATCCTTGGAAGAGGAAGAACAACTCACACGTGCTGAGCAAAAATCTCACTATCTCACTTTTGCCATCAGACACCTCACAGTTAAGAATGGTCTGTCAGCGGCTAGCTCTGTGTCTCCTGGCTTCAGAAGAGGACAGTTGAAGCTGCAGCTTGGGGAAGGAAATTCGCTGCCACTGCTGTAACCCAGCCCAGAGCTGCTGCTGCTGCTGCGGGGTGAGCCACTGCTTGTGAGAGCAGCCACTGAACTGGGACCTTATTATCACCTCCCTCACTAGAAGAGGGACCTATCCCCATCTTCTCATGTGCCTGGGATCCTGAGCTCACCTCTTCCTGCCCAGGTGGGAGCTGGGTCGCTGCTGCCCCACTCCTGCTGCTCCTTCAGCACTGCCCCAAGCTTTGGCAGCACTGTAGGCACATCCCTCCGTGCACCAAGACATCTTGCAAGTGACACATAATGAAGAGAATGCTCAAAATTAAAAGCTTTGGCCTCTTCTTCCACATCCTGCTCGTATGTCTGTGCTTCATTTCCCCACCCACCACCTTTTCCAAAGTTTCCCCCTGCATTGCTCAGCTGCTCGAGCCAGTGAGATCTGTGTTCTCAGGTAAATTCACCCCCATGCTCTGTAAAATGTTCGAGGTGGGTCCTGCCAGGCCAGCCTGGGCACTGTAGGACTCCAGCAGGTTTGCCACCAGGTTCATGTCCACATCCACGGGTGCCAGCTCAGCATCCTCAGCTCCAGAATCAGGGCCAGCACTCTCAGATGTGGCTGCTTCAACAGAACTTGCCTGCAGCGAGTACAAAGAGAGATTTATCAAATTGCATGAGCAGATTTAAGGGGAAAAAAAAGGCAAGCCACAAGAGAAAAAAAACAATTCTGCAGCCAGCAATGTCCAGTACATTCTAGAGTCTTGACAATCAGGAATTCATCCACCAGATGCTCAAGCCAGCTAAAAATCATCACTGTCCATCACCCAGATTAAGTTCCAGAAGGACAGAAAGTGTTGCTGAGTCCTGGTTCAGCTTCCTATGGGAGCAAACTATTACAGAACTCCCAAGTCAAGCTGCAGCTGCTTGCCCTACTACTAGAAACAGGAACATGAAACTTAAGTCTTGGAAAAGCTGTGCAAATTCAAAGCTTAGGAAAGCTTTAGTTTGGAAAAAAAAAAAGCATATTATGGTGCAGGTACAGCCCACTTTGCTTGCACGTGGGAAGATTCTGACCACATTACTCAAAATGGCCACTTTCAGCACATTTCCTGTTTGGAAATTACTGCTACAAATCTCAGCTCAAGGCATACTCACCCCTCTCTTTTGGGTGGTGAAACTTCTCCCAACATTGGTCTGTGCCAGCTCACGGTCCATCTCATTCATGTATGCCTTGAGGCTGCCCACAAGCTCCCCAGGAGACACCTTCTGCTCCTGCCTTTGATTCCCTGCATCCAGGTCTTTATCATCCTCATCTGAGAAATCAAACTCCTCCTCTTCATCCAGATCATCAGAATCCAGCTCCTCCGAGTCTGCCCCTGGGTATTATTTTGTGTCAGTACAGCGGCAAAGAAATCAGTGCAGGGATTTGTTTCAATTAAAGAAGCAATCTCACCTAAAATTCTGTCCAGTGCTTTCGAAAAAGAATCCATGTCAAAGGTAACATGCGATTCATCAGATGACCTGAAATACAAAAATATTTATAAATTAATAAAGCTTTTATGCTTGCATAAGCCTGACACAAGCACAGGCTATACTGATTTCTCTCAAGCCAGATTGAAATTGGGACATTTAGGTCCTCAGAAGTTTGAAACTTGTATAGATTAGACCTGAAACAGTGAGTGGAAGAATTCTTGGCATAAAAGACAACAATTTTGAAGACCACAAAATCAAACTGAATGACAGAGAGCAGCTCAGCTTGCAGCACTTGAACCTACACCAGTGTCAGAGTGGTACCAAGCTGATTCAAAGCAAGTACATATTCACTGGTGTAGGTTTGCTTCAGGCCCCTGCTCAGCAGAGCACCTTCAGACTTTGA
Source organism: Hirundo rustica (assembly GCF_015227805.2). NCBI lineage: Eukaryota > Metazoa > Chordata > Aves > Passeriformes > Hirundinidae > Hirundo > Hirundo rustica. Next base: position 3,326,985 of record NC_053457.1, read on the forward strand.
TTCTCTGCATCACAGAATCAACCACAGGGCTGCAGCAGAGTGCAGCATTCTACACCAGACCCCAAACTCCAAGTGCCACTACCATGGCATTTCTGCTCCTTCGTGTGTGGAGACTTTGGACACAAAAGCCTTCATGCTCTCAGCAACTGTTTCCAAGTCATATTTTTGCTCTTCCTCATTTGTGGAAGGAAGGGACTCATTTCTTGCCTCCTTCAGCACCTGATCCAGAGCATCTGGTGTAATATCCAGCCAGCTGTCATCTGAAAGAACACAGGACAGATCTGTTATTCTGCACAAGCCTGCTGGCCCACAGGGCCCAAGAAAGGACTGTAACCATTCTGCAGCTCATTTTTGTAGTTAAGTTTTTGTGCTGATCCAGGGTCACACACAGCAGAAGGCAGAGAGAAGCTGAGAAGAAGAGAGTGGAGACTTCATTCCACTACTTTAAAACTCTGCTTTGCAGAGTTCAAACTCAGAGATACCATTCTAGTCACTGAGAATCCTTCGGCCACTAAGTGGAAGAAGAAAGGCTTACTCTAAATTGGGAGAGCCAATCCAGTATTTAGTCTTAATGAAGGTTGGATTGGCTTTCCCTTCACAGCTGTCAACCCTCCCCCTCTCGCCCCGCTAATAATTATCTATAAGAGGAATAATTCCCTCCATACAGCTCACCATCCTCTGGAGGAAGACAAGCTGCTTCTCTCTCAAATTCCTTCAAATCAATGGATGTTGTCTGTAGTAGTGTCAGGATTTCATCACCTGGGCTCACTTCAACAGAGCTAGAAGAAAAAAAAAAAAATCAATTTACTGAAATGGATTCAATGGGATCACATGCTCTGCATTCAGGTTTTCATTGGAATTCTTCATTTTCCCTTCTGTGCAAACATATCAAAAAGGGAAATGAATCTGGGGGAAGTACCAGAGTACTTCACAGAGTATTGGCCAAAACAGGACATTGGTCAGTCCCTGCAATTCCCAGCTGATGGCTCCAAAGCCCGTTTGTCATGGCTCTTTTTCTTTACATTTATCTTGTCTTGGAAAATATTAAGATTGCCAGATCCCAAACAGCACAGACTGGAAACTCAAGAAACTAACAGTCAAGATATTATGATCTGGCAAAGGCTCAAATATTTTTGTAGTGATTTATGTTTTGGATTTGATCTTTCAGAGAAATCTACAGCTTTGAGTAAAGGAGACAGATTACTCTGTGTTCATCATTCACTGGGACTGCTTTTAAATGAAACTTTCATACACTTTTTACAGTCAACCAAGGAAATAATGCTTTTCAGTCACCTCTTAACCCACTTGGAAGAGCTCAGCATTTCACAAAACCAAGATAAAGAGTTACTCAAGCAAGAACTTCTCTGAGTGGAGTATTCTAGAGGAATTAGTACTTGTATGTCCTGGCCACAGCACCCGTGTTAAATGTACAATGGTTAAGGTTTTGTGTACAAAGGATTTGTAGGTACAGTGTAGGACACTCAGGAATTTCAAGTAGCTCTGACCTTTCTGGCACAGCAACAGATTGCTGGAAGTGATCTTCTGCCATATGCAACAGTTCCAGGTACTTTGCAGATCCTTCAATTTCTCCCTATTTAATGCAAGTCACAGGCATGAATCCAAACAATTCTCCCTCCCCTTCCTCTTCACAGTCAGGCTTCCTAAGGATGACTGCTTGTCACACAGAAATGCTTAGAGAACCAAACAAAGTAAAACCTCTTTGCCATGTACACTTGGAACTGAATACAGCAAAGGGGCACTCCTATATTTGAAGTATATTAAAGTATATTAATCTAAGTATTTTAATAGAGTTGTCCAATTTTATAACCTTCAAACAAGTAGTAGATTGATGTCCCATTTATTAACTTCAAAGAAGTAGCCAAAGGCATCTAAAAAAAAAAAAAAAACCAAACCACAAAACCTCACCAAAACCCCCAGAAATCACAAAAACCACACACACATAAAAATGACACTTGCATGGGCCCAAACAGGTCTATGGTGTTATGTAGAGACCTTGAAGAACATTAATTCTACAGGCATGGAAATGAAATGTAAAGCAGTGAAATCAGCTACACCTCACACAATCACATGGTGGTTTCGTTCTTTCAAGTGTACTTCTCCCCTTCCTTTGGATGAATGAATCAATCCCCAAATCTTGCTTTTTCCTTTCTCATTTCGAAATTACTTTCCAAGGGGAACAAACTGCACATGTCCCCTTTAAAGATATTAATTCATTCTACACAGAGATAAGGAATCAAGTTCTTGCCCCGCTGCAACTCCTGACACAAGTTGAAAAGATAAAATGTATTTTCCCTGGAATGTTTAAAAGCCACAGACACACTACTTCACCTTGAAATAATCTTTTTCCTTCAAGCTCCTGAGGAATCTCTCCCACAGAGGACCGCTTAATACATTTCTCTTGGCATCAGGAGCTACTTCACTGCTCTTGGAGCACAGAATTTCAAAGCCATGAGCCTGTATATAAAAGAACCAACAAAAAGAGGTTCTCAGGGTGTGATGGACTTTGCCCACATTTTTTTGGACAAGCAGGCAACTTCCAGAAAAGGACTCATTTCCTGGACATACATAAACAAAAGGCATCAAAAATCATTACCAGTTTCATGCCCAGTTCGTAGGCTCTGTACTGAGGATGGGAAGGGGTGGGCAGGGTGTATCCACTGCGTCTGTCTGGAACAAACTTCTGCTGCACCAGCTGTGCATATAAACACCGAGTGAAAGTCACCTGAAACAGGCAGAGCAGAAAAAAAACTCACTTCCTACAGCGTGACTGTGCTGTGGACAGGCATCCGGCTCCCACCAGGCACACTCAAGTGTGTCTGAAGGCACCCATATTACTGGCAATACCTGAGACTGCATTCAAAGTATATCTTAGATAGATTTTTCTGATAAACTGCTTTCCAGGCCTTACAAGGTTTCTTCCAAATTGAAATCCCCAAGCAAATATAAACTTTTGTCAGCCTAAATACATTAGGGAAAATCCTCAATATTCTGTATTTGCATCAACAAGGTGTATTTTCAATTAAAATTAAATTTGGTTAAAACTTAATATTTCGGAAACAGTTTAGAAGTCCAAAGTTTGACTCTAAAGCTTCTTTTCAGAAGTCTAGTGGTGCAACTCTGTAACAAAATGCATCCCATATACAATAGTGCTTGGACAGCGCCCATAAAACACTTCATAAAAGCTTTCACAGAGCTGTGAGAGCACAGCTGAGAAGGTGAAAATCTTGGAGAGAACCACTGGTTAGGACCAACTCCTTACGCTGGTTGGCAGTACTGTCAAACTGCTCTGATCACACAAGGCAATCAATTTACTCAGCAAGCATTTCAGCAGAGGAACTATTATCACAACCCATGGTTTCAGAAACAATTCTCTCACGATCAGCCCCTTGAAAGTCCAGCCACATGGATCCAGAGACACTATTCATGTAATGATCTGGAAACTCATCCCTAGAGCCAAAATGGGGAAAAAACCCAACCAACGAAAAACAATGGAAAACTCGCAGTTTTAAGTTAAATCTGTGTTTTTATACCACTGCCCAGAGAACCCTTGTCAGCCACAGAAGGGAATTAAGTGCCAAGGCTTTAGAGGAGCACTTACCAGGGTCATCACACGCTGGTCGGCAGGGAAGGTTCTGAAAGGGCGCCGACAGGCCCGCAAATCACCTGGATCCCGCAGGTAGAAGGCCTGGACTGCTGCAGCCACCAGGGACGGGCGCTGCCTCAGCACGGCCACAATGCCGGCCGGGAGGTAGCAGTGGGCTCGGTGCAGCGAGGCCTGGATCTTCTCGGGATACCTGAACAGCAACAGAGTGTAGGAAGTGTACTGCAAGTTAAACCACTCCTTCTCTATCATGAGGCCCATTTTCACTTTAATATTTACCTATATCATGGGTCAGAAGATTATTCTGGAGTTAAAACTTGGCCAATCTAATGCCTAGAATGTCTGCTTCTAGAATACATTTATATAAATGTACATGGCTAATAAAATTGAATCCGCCATGAGCGAAATGACAGACTTGTCTTTCCAAACAAGCCCTGGGTCTGCTGGTAGATAAAACTAGCACTGAGAGATAAAAGAAACATTGGGAAGGATTCCACTGATTGATGAATGGAAAAGAAGATATTTCCCTTTATAAAAAACTGTAGGTTTGCTGATAAATGAAATTGGATATTGAAAGATGAAAGAAACAATGGGGAAAACCCATACATTCAATAAGAATTAAAAATTAAAAGCGGGGGTTATACATTAAAGGGGAATTTTAGGTATTAGGCACTCCGGGAAGTCTGTACCTATCAAGTACCTCAGACAATGGGGAAAGAGAGAGGGAAATGTGACCGGGAAATTAGGATAAATAGGAGGCTGCGTCCTCCAAAATTTGAGAGACCCCAGGGGAAGTGCCCTATGGCCTTCCCCTTTAATTGAATAAAGTAAAAGGACTCCTCTGTCCCCTTTTTGGATGTAAACCTCTGGCATTTGTGGATTAATTTTCCTAACAGTAGCAAATGTACTTCAAGTTAAACCACTCCTTCTCTATCATAAGGCCCATTTTCACTTTAATATTTACCTGTATCATGGGTCAGAAGATTATTCTGGAGTTAAAACTTGGTCAATCTAATGCCTAGAATGTCTGCTTCTAGAATACATTTATATAAATGTACATGGCTAATAATCTCCCACAAGGGTAAGATGAGTGCCTGTGAACTTAACCAACATATCCAGCTATGCAGTATTCTTTGTCATACTCTGTAAAGGTTATGCTGTCAAATCCTTGCAAAAAATAAAGTACAGGGCTGAACGCAGCTGTCACAAGCTGAAGTTCTGACAGTTCTGCTGGTTCTTCACCTGAGGTCAAATCCTTTTTCCTCCTGCACAGGGCTCCTGAAAGATCACGGAACTTACAGATTTTTCAGTATAAGAAGTGAAGGAGGAGTACCTCTTGGCATTGTCAAGTGTGGAATTACAGCAGTGAACCAGTTTCAGATCCCCCAGATCACAGCCTACAGGACAATGATCCCCCTCTTTCCAAGAGTGTCACAGAGAAACCTCAAGCTCCTGGCTTCTGAAAAGGAACCCACTTAATCACATCTGTTGGGGAAATGTTTAAATCCCAGAGAGCACAGAACCAAACCTCACTGTTGCAGAGGACTGAAATAAAGGCCCCACCTACCCATCGATGCGTTTATACACGGCAGCTCTGATGGGCTCTGCAGCCAGGAACTCCTCGGAGCGGGTTGATAACAGTGCCAACGCCTGTGGGATGGTGGGACAGGGAGCAGAGAGGTCCCAGTCCTGCTCCGAAGTCTCAGACAGTGGAATGATGTGCAGCTCTCCTTTGTAAAAGAACACCTGGCAGACAGGAATGCTCTCATTAGATAGGGTAAGAACAGTCACACACTGAATGATGGAAAATTTCACTTCATACACAAATACATTTGTTTCAACACAGAGAATATAAAGTACAAATAGAGAACCAATACAGGAAGCAGCACAGGGTTTTCTAAAAAGTTATTTGAGATGCTAGAGACCATGATCCAACCAGTAAAAAGCCCTATTTTAACTGCAACAAGTTTTGTCCAACATCTCGTTTCCTTAATAACAATAATACCAAGTTTCTCTTCAACCAGAGAAGTGCTTCAGGAGAATCAGCATAACCTAATTGATTAGGAGCATCACAGTGATTAAAAAGCATTATTTCAAGTGCCACATGTAACCTCTGCTGGTTTCTGATCCTAAGAAAAGCCCTGAATGCAACATTCTCAACTCTCTCGCTCTATCTGTTCCCTCAAACAGAAGGAAAATATGAGCCCGATAGTCCAGGTACACACTTGCCATCAATTTTTGTGTTGTGTTCCACCCCTTTTAAGAATCTTGGAGTACGGGAAAAATAATTAAACAATTTTTTGCTAATGACCAAGTTAATTATTTCCATTTTAATCCACTGCCAGTGACGTGACTACAAGCAACCATCCATATCCAGGTGAAGGCGTCTGATCATTATTTCACCTATACCAGACAAAGCCTGTGTCCTTATAGAGACAGCAACACTCCAGCCCTAAGCATTCCCTACTCTGAGGGCAGCAAATCCTCTTGCCTAAACACTCCAGAATATGGTAAAAAGAAAAAAAAAACAAGTTGTTCTAGCAGAGCTAGAATGTTCAGGTAGAGACAGCAATGCTCCTGAAGGGAGCAACAGTAAGGGACAGACAGCACTCTGGATTTTCAGTGGCAGTCAGACTACGTGGCTAGAGGTGCAAGAGAAAACTCCATCTGCTACATAAAAGGCCACTGTGGCCCCCTTGCCAGCTGTACAGAAGTTTTACTCACCCTGTTTTCACTGTTCTCAGGATTCAGCCACTTTGGGAGAAAATCAGCTGCTTCTATCAAGAGAAACTCTCCATCGTTGTCATCAATCCTGGCCAATGAGAAATTGGTTTCCTATCAGGAAAAACCTTGCAGAGCACAGCACACTTCTGAATCCATGTCTGCTGAGTTGTTGTTTTTTTTTTTTTTTTTTTTTTAATATTCACAGAACCACAGAAAGGCTTAGGTTAGAAGGGACCTTAAAGATTATCTGGTTCCAACCACCCTGCCATAGGCAGGCACACCTTCCACTAGCCCAGGCTTCTCCAAGCTCCATCCAACCTGGCCTTGGACATTTAAATGTGTATGGGCCAGAAAAAACTCCTCCAAGGACGGGGAATATTAAAGACAGGACCTTCAGAACATAGGCACTGCCCCTTTACAACTGTCCCAAAAAAGCACCTTTGCAGCACCCACCTTACCTGGCTGCCAGCCCCGGGAACTCCCTGGTGATCTCCCGGACCAGGTACACAATGAACCACTCATCCTCCACATTATCCCCGAACAGGGTGGTGCCGCCGATGTGCGCCGGGGTCTCGCCTGGACGGGGCAGGGACAGGAGAGGCGGCTCAGCAACCCCGTGCACAGAAACAGACTGTCCACACAGGACACGGAGTCTCCCTCCCTGGGGATACTGCAGACCCCGCTGACAAAATCTTGTGTCGTGTGCTCTGGGATGACCCTGCTGCAGCAGGGAGGTGGCACCACATGCCTCACTGGGGGCCATTCTAGCGCGACCCATGCCGTGACACTGTGAGTCTGTGAGGCCGCCGGGTCCCCCCTCACACAGTCCCGCCGGATCCCCCTCACACGCTCCCAGTTCCCGGCCGCCGGGTCCCCCCTCACACGTCCTAAGCCTCCCTCACACAGTCCCGCCGGATCCCCCTCACACGCTCCCAGTTCCCGGCCGCCGGGTCCCCCCCTCACACGTCCTAAGCCTCCCTCACACAGTCCCGCCGGATCCCCCTCACACGCTCCCAGTTCCCGGCCGCCGGGTCCCCCCTCACACGCCCTGAGCCTCCCTCACACAGTCCCGCCGGATTCCCCCTCACACGCTCCCGGTTCCTGCCTGCCGGGTAGCCCTCACACGCTGCCGGTTCCCGGCCACCGGATGCCCTCACACGTCCCCTCCGGGCGCTCCCCCCGCCGTGCCTCCCGGCCCGCTCCCGGCTCACCGCGGCGCGGCACGTAGCGCAGGCGGAACGGCTGCCGCTGCCACACGTAGGCGGCCAGGAGCGGGGCGAAGCGCACCAGGGCCAGCTCCGCGCAGCGCCGCAGCAGCGCCTCGCCGCCCGGGCCCGCCGCCGCCGCCGCGAACAGGCGGTAGCGCACCGCGTCCTCGGGCAGCGCCGGCCGCCGCAGCGCCTCCATCGCGCCCAGGCCGCGCTCCGCCCCCGCGGGAGGAGCGGCGCGATGGCGGCGGGGCGGCGGCGCTGAGGATGATATCGCGATACGCGCGGAAACCGGTGCAGGCGTGAGTGGCGGCCGCTGCCCCTGCCCCCCGCGCGGTCCCGAGCCCCATCGCCGTCCCGGTCGCGGTTTCCCCCCGGCCCCACTCCCGGGCCTGCCGCCCGCGCTCCCCCCAGCACCAAACAGGGCCCCGTGACGGCCCGGTCACCCCATGTCCCCGACCGGAGATGGTTCCTGGCGGTCCCGGGGTTCCTGAGCACCGGTCCCGGCCAGACATGGGTGTGACAGAACGCGATTAAATCCCTGCAGCTGGCTTTTAACCCCTCGAGTTGGGTCAGTTCTGACTTACTCGGCTCGCTAACTCTTGTTCTATTGAATTTAATTCAATTTAATTAATCTACGGGGATAATGGCATTGTCTCTGCTTTTAGGGAGCTGTAGCCCAATTTACAGCATCTTAAGTTTAAGTTTAACTGATTTTGAAGCTAAGACCTTTAACTCCGTGTGTATCCTAGAGTTGGTTTTGGCACCTTAAACCTAGAGGTTTGGCGACAAAGAGTTAGCTTTGTAATAGCAATGAATGTGTGCACAGTCCTTGAGAAGCAGGAAAGAAAAACCTATAAAATTTATTGGGAACTCTGTAAATGTTTATTTTTTGTAAGTAATGCCAAGCTCTACTTCTGTTTCTTTTTAGACAAGGACTCCCAAAACATGCCTTGAAGCATCACCCACTGCCAGAGCCACGGGCTCAGGTGTGCTCAGCCACACCCAGGGCTGAAAAGCTCGGCCAGACCTCCAGGTGCTTCTCATGACACATCCGATCCAGCTGTTCTGATACAGCTAGGCTTTGTTTACTGACACTCTTGGTTTGTCATTGTTTATTGTGAGCTGTTCTGGTCTTTTTTTTTTTTTCCCCCCCCCGATGTGCGCATTTCAGGGAGTTGGGAATCCATAAGGAATCGGTTGATGATGGGGATCCACGGACTGCTAGTCAAGGTTGTGCTGACACCTCCACAGAAGACAGCTCAGTCTTCTCTTGGGGCTATGATGTGAGTAGAACATAATCATCCAAGCCAAATATGGCACAGAACGACACTTGAAATGTCACTGCAAAGATGTGTCAGAACAAAAATGATTTGATCTGTCAAAAAATCATGGTAGTGATTATAGAAAGAACATATTTCTTACCACTTTCCATCTTTCAGTTCAAAACACATTAGGCTCGTACTATTCTGTTAATATTCTGCATTTCCAATTTTGGAAATGCAAATCCTTTAGTGCACAAGTGTATCCATAAATGATATTATTGTGGAACCCCAGGCACGGCTGGATGACTTTCAGATACGTGGTGTGAGTTTAGCAAACTTCTGCATCCTTGCATGTTTCTCAAAATATAGTGAGCTCCTAAAACATTATTTTAATTTAGAAATGTTTGGTTTATTCTCCTTCCACAAAAGTCAAGTGTGCTGTTGTCTTCTAGGAGGTGAGATGGAGCTGTTTAGATTTAAATGACCCCAGAACTGACCCTATTTTCTATCCACATGTAACAAAGGGCCTGACCATCCTTCAGGTTCAGTGTTTCCCACCTGTCTGCACTGCTTTTTATGTTGCTCTTGTTTGTAGACGGTGGAAGCAACAAATCCTCCGTTGCATTAAAGATCAGTGAGTTTTATCATTCCTGTTCTGATTTTGTTAAGTCTTGTAGCTTAATATAATATGGATATTTCCAAATGTTTTAATAGTTTTTTCTGCTGTGTCAATGTAAGCTTTTTATGTGGCTGCCATCTGTCTTAAGAGCAGGCTGCACCATCTCTGGGAGAAAACTATTGAAAGTTAAAATCTTTTTATGCCATCCTGCTAAGCTTTAAACAAATAGTTGTGTTTTTCAATTATATTTAAAAAGGTCAATTAAAATACCCCTGCAAATGCTGTTCATGAGGTATTTTCTTTCCTCTCTAGGAATTTGACAGAGCTGCCACACAACAAGTTCAGCAGATGTTCAGACAAATTGATGAGCTTCTGTATGAGCAGAAAGAAAACGTTCATGTTGAGGGACTGCGGGAAGAATGCCACCAGTGGTCCTCCAGCTTTCCTCATCTCAGGTATTTTATTAATGGACTGGTACTTTCACAACAAGGCTAGGGATGCACACAGTTGCTTTCAAAACAGGTGGCAGGGTGAGTTTATGCAATTATGTGGTAGATAGAGATAAAAAGATCACTCTGGTGATGTGCCTGCTGTCATTAACAAACATCCTCTTACCTCACATGCGGTTCTCCTTGACAGAGGTTTGTCGCTATCTGTGACTGACTTGGGCTTCACAGAGCAGAAATTCTCTTAGAAAATTGAAAGTGTCACCAGCTTCCCAGGAGAACTTTTCAGATTTGCTTCTGTTCTTACACCCTTCAATAGTCCTTCTCCCAGGGCTTCCTGCTGTATTTATGCTTTGCTTTTGCCGTGGCAGGGTGGTGGGAAAGCAGGTGGTGGTCCCCACAGATGAAGGGTACGGATGGTACTCGAGTTGCCCCTCGGGCAGTTTGGCTCCCTCAGATGTAAGCTCACCACAGGAAAAGGATTATGATGAGTAAGTACCAGCAGTGAGCCTGGATCATGCCGAGGTGGGAATGCAGGTTTGTCCTCTGCTTCTTAAAGTGTGCAGCCTTCCTGTTAGGCTGAGTTTTGAACACAGCACTTTTTTTTTTTTTTTTTTTTTTTTCTTTTTAACTGAATTTAATACACTTGAAATAGCAAGAACATGTAGCTGTGCTTTTGCTGACTACACTGAACTGGCCAGTAAATAGAAATATCTTTGCTGCTGCTGATTTCTTAAGAATATGTGTGTACTGTAGCTGGTTTTATTATTAATCATCTGTTAAGTTTGCCTAGGCCTTAAAAAATATAAAGCACTATGTTTAGTCCTGCTTTTATTATTTAAAGCTTTAGAATGCTTTCTCATCAGCTTTGGATATTTTTTCCCTGAAGTTTCAGGTTCCTTAGCAAGAATTAAAAGGTATCCAACCCAAAAGCTGTTACTGTAATGAGTAATTTTTTGGCCTCTCTACTGCTTGCCCTTAACGATCATCCTGTCTCTCAGTTATTTAAGGTGGAATAACAACTTATCTTTATTTCTGCTTTCTGAAAACTGTCACCTGTTCAGATTTAGTGTTTTGGGCAAGAAGCTGCCTCTTTTTGTTGCTCCTGCTCACAAAAAGGCTGACCCTTCCGATGCTCCTGCTCACAAAAAGGCTGACCCTTCCGAGCTTCCAACCTTGTGTTCCTCAGAGAGAGATGAAGGGGAAGAGGAAGTCATTCTCTCTGAAGGCATAGTGGAGGAATACTTGGCATTTGACCACAGAGATGTGTAGGTATTGAATATTAAAATAGTGTCCTGGGGTTCCTGTGGTTAAGATACACACACCTGATGAATTTATTTATCTTTTCTCTAGAGAGTTTTCAAATGCCTGAGGTTGCCCAGGCACTGGGAATTTTCCCAACCTATTTCCTGGGACAATTTCTTTCACTAAATTTTGTTTAGGAAATTTTTGATAATTTTTCATGCTGTCCATGTTTGTGCTTGGTTTGAATAATTCATTCTGTCATAACTAAGAGCCTGTGTATTTAATAATACGTGTTTAAACACCTTAGTTTTTTATATTACGTCAGATTCACTGGTGTTACTTATGCAACAGCAGTGTGCTGCTTCTGTTTCGTACTGGCATTTTGGGTGGAATTGTACCTTTCTGGAATTTTTTTCAGTGGTAGTTTTAAGAACTAGAGTGAATTTTATGCTTGTCAAGAAACAATTACCACTATTTTTCTCTTTTTACCCTTTTACATTATTCATCCCTACAGTATGAACATATGGCCTGGGTAAGGACTTTGGAGGGTGCTGTCAGTTCCTGACTACTTAATTAGTTTTAATAATGAAAGTCACTTATCTGCATGGACCATTAAATTAAAATTGTTATGTTTCTTGATTTTACCAGGCTAGAGAGACATTGCTGCAGCAAATAGTATCACTCTCTTGTCTTCAGGATTCTGTCTTGTCAGTAGATATGGAGGCTAACACCATAACAATGAATTCTGATTTTTTTTTTTTTTTTTTTTTATGTGAATTTGATCTCATGGGTAAATTATTGTACATGGAGTATGATTTATATTCATTCTGTATAGGGAGACAAGGGTGGATCAGTCATTTCTCACTGAGGTCAGTGGGAAAACTCAAAGTAAATACAGGACACAATGTGTTTCTGGTGCAGGTAATGCTTACATTTTTACAGGGAGGAGGAGTTGCACAAGAGGAAAATGGGACTATCCTCTGGCAGACGGAAATTGGGGTTTCCTCCTGTCTCTCCCTATTCCTGCGTGAAGGATTGCATGCTTACTTTTGTGTTTGATGATGTGTGGAGTGAAGTCCTAGTCTGCATGGAAGAATTGATCTGCAGGCACTGGGAAGGGTCAGCCTCTGGTAAGGATCACAGTTAAGGTGAGGGCTCAAAAGGGGATTTCAGCTAATTTTGCAGAGATGCCATGGGAGACTGACATATTTGGGCATGATCTCTTCAGTGGGAATAAAAGGGTTATTTTACTAACAGTGTAAAACCTCTGCAAAAACCTTAGCAGAGCTTAGCATCCAAGGGGACTCCCTCTAAAAATAATTTGATTCATAGCACTGTCCATGATTAGCAATGCCAATATTGACAGGAATTCTCTGTTGCTTTGCACAGATGATGAGAAAAATATCATAACAGTAGAAGCACTCCGAGCAGATGCCAGAAGCCCTTTGCAGCTGGATCCTCTGCCAGCATTGTTACCTCAGGTGCCACACAAGAAGATGCCCTCAGTGACATCAAATGTGGTGAGGATTTTTAGTCAGCTGCTGTTTTGTGTGGGGATGAATCACAGTGTTAGCAAACAGACTGCTTGCATTTAGGTAAATAACTAATTTGGACTTTGTGGGAATGCTGGCTGTCCTTTCCGACACTTTAGTTCTGTTATTACTCAGCTGGAAGTTTTGATTCCTACTTTTCTCCTTGAAACAGCATTTTATATCTGTGTATGACAACCATGTGATGGCTGTTGATTCAGGATATAGTTCTTTCCACGATTTAATGTTTCAATTAAATGGTGAGACTGAGGAAGTGTGTGTGTGGGATCCCATTCTCACATTAATAGTAAATTCATCCGGCAAGAAGGGAGAAATCTTTGCAGTTCTAAACCATTTTTTTTTTCTCAGACAATGAATTTAACTGTATAATCTGGTTTAGATGATCTGCTTCTAGAGTGGTGAGCACCAAAGTGTTGCCTGCTTATTCCATTTTAATTCAGCTCTTTCCTTCTTATTTCTTTTTATTCCTTTCTCCTTTATTTCTTTCCCTGCCTGTCCCTTGTGTCCCCTTACTGTGCGTGTAGTGCCCAAAACCCAGAGGTGGCCGCAAAAGCAAAAAGAGGAGAAAAACCCCTCAAGTACGTATGGGATTAAAGCTCTGCTATTTTCTCTTTGCTCTTGTTATGGTGGGTGCAATGTGATGTCTTTTTCCAGATCAGTTGTCTGTATCTCAGAAAAAGGACTTTGCAGATCTGTTCTTGACATAAAATGTCAGTATACGCCAAAAATGATTTTCGTAAAGCTTCTGATTATAGTCATTGTTGGAAGATCAGCAAATGAGCTGGTCAGTTGGAAAATATTAAGTATTAGGACATTTTCTAAGCACTATCATTCCAAAAAAATTAAATGATCCCCTAAGATCCCCTAGGTGGGGAAATAATATAACTGAGTATATAGCTGAATGTCATGGAAGAAATTGATGACTTTTCTCCAAAGTAATATAGAGACTATATCCCTACATATGTGTGTGTCTCTGCCAAACAGTAATTTACTTACTTTTTTTTTTTTTTACATTTCAGGCAAGTCTCTCTCAAGGGTCAAGTGGTGGTTCTCAGCGTAACCTGAATGGCTTGATGGTGATCCATGGGATTCAGTTACACCAAAGGAACCTGCCTCTAGTGGAGAAAACACTGTAAGAACTACAGACCACCTGTAGTAAATAAAGCAGAGCACTCTCACAGTGAGAGGGATTCAACCCAAAACCACAATTGTAAGATAAATTCCTCTGCCAGAGAAAGCAATTCTTAAGTTATTTTCCTGCTTGCTTATTTGTTCTCTGTGAAAATTGGTATTATGTTAGAAATCAACACACATAATTTCTGCCCACGTATTTTATGATTAAAATCACCTCTAGGTGAGCACTTTGGTAACAGTAGCTGTCATGCTGACCATCCCTCTTTTGGTCTTGTAATTTATTTTTTTGTTGTCAGGGACCTGGATGACAAACGGCCAGGCTCAAGTTCCCTCCTCTCTACCTGGAACTGGCCAAATCATCCCCTGGAGCTCAGCACCTTGTCCCTGTCCCGCTGCACGAGGAGGAACCCCCCACCACGCACCCTGCATCCCATCGGGACCCCGCACTCCGGGGATGACGTCTGCAGGCGCCTGTACGTCTCCAAAACCGCCTCTTGCTGCAGGGTACCAGGGTCAGGGAGCACATCCCTGGGGAGGGAGGACATGGATTACTGGAGTGAGGAGAGGAACCGCCCCTTCAAGCACAACTCCCCTGAGAAAGCTGAGTTGTTAAAGCTATGTTCAGTGTGCTGCCAGCTGCGATTCAGTGAATCATGTACATTCCCATTTTCAGGTGGTTTTGCACATGAGCAGACCTCAGTCTGTCCTCTGCAGGCAAAGTGAATGCCACCATCTCTTCCTTGACATGGCTGTCTTTTTCTGCAGCCTATTTTCAAGATAAATTTAAAAGTTTGCCATTTTTGGAGGTCATATTGCATGCTGCTATCCTAGCCCAGGCTGGACTATAAAGATGTTCAAATAGGTTATCTGACTGACCAAAGGGCTCTTAGTGAGCCCTCAATCACATCCAGAGTATCTTATTTTTATTCTGCACAATGACCTGACTGAATGGAGTAATTTACAGGGACCAGAGAGTATCAGGAAACAATGCAGGATGTGATAGACCTGTCTGTTCCATGTGTTCTAAATTGATGTAGTTTACTTTTAGTTTTGCGGTTTACTTATAAACTCATCCAGTCTGTTGCTTTCTTGTCACATACTGTTGAGAGACTTATTCCTTGTCCCTTCATAACTGGTGTTTCTCCTTGCAGCATTTTATGTTTCTGTTCTCTTTCCTCAGGCTTCAGTCAATCTAAGAAATACTGACATCTCTGCTTTATTAAAATGTATTTTTAAATGTAGAGAGCACTAGGAAAGACTTTTTAAAATTGTGGATGATGGTTTGAAGCTTTTCTAAGGTATTCTCAAAGAACAGTCAACTCCAGAGGGCCAGAGCTGACAATATTACACCTCTCCACCTGCCAAACATATTAACTGTGTTTTTTCTGTTCTTACTGGTGCATTCCAGCCTGACTGCACAGGAGCAGCTGACCTCACCCTCCCCACTGCTGCTAAACAGAAATCACCCCCTGCCACCTATTGCCACCACCACTGTGGCAGAGCGTCGGAGCACCACAGGACCCCATAGGCAAACGGTAAAAGGCACAAGAATCTCATTTTATTACTGAATAATCTAAAGTTGTTATCGCTGCTGGTCAAATTACCTGGCCCAAGAGTTCCTATTTGTTTGTTGTTTTGTGACAGAAGGTCAAATAGATGCACAAAAAATACTGTATCACATTCGAGTAACAGCATCACCCATGCTTGCATACTTAGTTCTCACTAATGCCTGTTGAATGTTTCCCTCCTCATAACGAGGTATAAAACGATTCACTTGGAAAATTTGCTTTAATTCCTGGGTTAATTAGTCTCAATGTACTGCTGCACTAAAAAAAGCCACACCTCTGTTATTTCTCCTTGCAGAAACCTTGGGAGAACTTGAGCCATGCTCACAGTGTCACAACACAAGAAGACACTCACCAGCAGCTCCAGGAGCAGCTGCTCTTACCTGATCCCCTCTCCAGGCCTAACACAACCAGCAGATCCTCGGTAAAGCATGGCTAATTACACCAGATCATCCCTAATTACTGAAAAGGGTGCTTTGAGAATTAACATTAATCAATGTCCAGTCAGTTTCAGTATCTAATACTCTTGGTTTAATTTATTGAAACTCACTCTACTGATAACCTTGTATCTAACAATGTATTTTTATCTAAGCTTTGAAAGCTGTAATTTCAGCACAGCTTTTAAATTGCTGCTTGATTGGTTTCTGTGTATAATTTCAACATCCTGGACTCAGCAGTTATAAAATCTGCTTTGGAACAGCACAATTTCCTGAAATGGAAAGACTGCCTCTAAATGGCCTAGTGGTCACTCTAATTAAGTATTAGAAAAGTGTATTTTCTACTTCTAAAGTTGATTTGACCTTTCTTTAAAACTTCCCTTAGACCTTCACCACATCTAACTCATTACCAAACACACGTTTAAGTAGTTTGTAGCTGTATTATAATCTTGCTGATTTTTTTTTGTGCAAACAGAAATAACTTGAATTGTTTTTCCAGCCCCATCCCCAGCGCCGCTGTTGTTGCACTGTTATTGATTGTAGTAATCAATCCTGGACAAGGAGAGGATCCGGAAGTTCAGGTATGCTCATCAGTCACACGGTTTAGTAAGATCAAACAAAGGAGGCTTTTTGGACAGGGATGCATTTCCTACAGGAGTACATTCCTACAGGTTTCCACGGGGGAGGTTTCCCGATGTTCTATCCCTGTCTTTAATTTGCCATTATAGAGATGTTATCCTTCGATGTCCTCCTCTGCTCCCGAGTATAGTTGGGTGCTTTTTTTTGTTGTTGTTGTTGTTTTTTTGGGGGGGGTGTTTGGTTTTTGTTTTTGGATTTTTTTTTTGTTTTTTTGTTTCTCATCACCAAATATTTAAATCAAGTAAGGAAGCTTAATCTCATCAGCCCCAGTGCTTCTCAGAGTCCAAGTTTTCAAAGCAAAATTGTCAGCTTAAACAGAAATAATAACTTGAGGTTAACAAAGGCACTAAAACTGAAGTAATGTGTTTTTAAACAAGCGAGGAGTGGTTCCTACTGAAATTAAAGTAAATATATGCCCCACCCCCAAAAATGCAAAATGAATGTTATGAGTTCTGTATTGACAAAACCAATTTAAATTAGCAGAAAAGCTTTGTAGACACGAATACTTAGTGAAATATCAAGGAATGCAGTTGCTCCCTGCAATGCAGCGACTCATCAAGCACAAGCTTTGCCCTTTTTGGAAGTTAGAAATAAAGCAGTTGATAGCCACGTGTTAGAGTAAAAAGACACTTTAGTTTTAGGCTAGAGGAGATATATTTGATACTTAGCTGTAATTCCTTCCCAAAGTCTTGAGGCTGTCTATGATCTTGTTTGTCAGGTCTTCCACCACGTGGTTCTGTGAAAGCCCGTGGCCGAAGCGGATCAGGCACAAAGAGCAAACAGAGGCACTGACGTGCCATGGAGAAGCATCCATCTATCCATCCCTCTCCAGAAAGTCATGAACCACCTCTCCTTCCCAGCAAGGTCAATGTTGTTTACACAGTTTTCAAACACCCTTCCTTACAGATAGTTATTTTTATATATATCTAAGCAGCAGCCGCCAAAGATTAGAAAGGGTGCACTTAAACATTCCATTTCCTACCAGTAGAGAAAGTGATGTTCCAGTAGAAGGGTGGATACACTCCAGTGAAGCCCAGCTCCTAGGAAACCCAGCAAACACTCTCAGTCTGTGCTGTTTTCCATGAGGCTGGTGACAGTTTCATGTCCTTACAGGCAGGTACTGCTCATTTTTCTCTTAGGAAGGTTAACCATATTTTTAAAAGTGCATTTATATGTTTAAAGCAATATTGTACTGGCAAAAGCAAGCACTCAGCTTGGGCAAGTGATGAATGCTGTGGTAGCTGCAGCAGGTGTGAACAACGGGGTGTAGAACCAAGGCAGCTGAGCAGGTGACCTGGCAGGTTCAAGGGCAGCACACCACTGCCTCTTCCTGAGTTATAATAAAACCTTTTACCTCTTCCTCAGTGACTGAAGAAGGTTGAACAGGCAAAAAGAAACTTCTTACTACAAGTAGCTTCAGACAGTACTCAAAGTAGTATCTTCCTGGTGGGACATTTTATGGTAATTTCAGAATACAGAATAGCTCAGTGTCCCTTTCTAAAAATACTTATAATTACACAAGATTTCTTCACTCCAAGGTAGAGTTCCAGAAGCCACTGATGCAATGGAGCTTTTAGGAGCTGTTTCTGCTCAGTGTGACAGACCTAACAGGCATTTGCTGCAGTTGGCCTTGTGGCTCCAGATAAGACAAATAAAACCATGAAGTACAGGCTTCTCAAAATAAGTGATTAGTTGAAGGTCTTACTCCCAAACAGTAAGTGCCAGATTGAAACGTAAAAACAAGCTGAGGTGACCACTGGCTGTATTTAAACAAAGTTAGGACACTCCACAAAAACAGTTGTTCCTTTCTAGACCAAGTAAAGAGCACTGTTTTCCTATATTTTGTTGTTATTCTTCAAATTACAGTTCACAATAGAAAAAAACTTGTTAGTATTCTTTGTGAAGTGGCTCCCCTATTTACCCACTCCAGACCAGCTAAGAATTTTTCATCAATACTGAAGCGCAAAAGTCCAGTTTATCCAAGCATGTTTTAATCAAAAACAGGGAACTGTGCAAATATAACTGTGCTAACCTGCCTTTGCATTACCAGAAGTTAAAAAAAAAAAAAAAAGCAGATCTGAGCTCAATCTAAACTTCTTAAGTTTTCAGAGAGAGAAGCTGATGTTCACCAGAGACTCCTCCTCACTAAACCATTTCAAAATACAATTTTTCTTCTGGAACACTGTGCAGTGTGTCAGTTATGTCAGGCAAAATGTAGATTAGCATCCCATTTGTACCTGTGCCATTCCTCAGGAACGAAATGAGTTTTCGGTAGCACAAGAGTTACAAAAGCAGACAAATAAACTTGAATAGACTTCTGTTAACATAATGTAGTGCTTTACAGCCTAGAGGAGTCAGTGGGTTTAAAAAAGGCAGTCGCCTCCTAAGGCCATTTTTGGTTTTTTGTACAGACGGCTGACACCAGGGACTGCTCCTGGACTGATACTTACTTTGTGTAATAAAAGTAATTTTCAAGCCCCATGTTATAAAACACAGTGATATGGTCTGCTTTCTCAGAATCAGGGTTATTTTTGAGAGGAGACAATTAAAAGGGAACAGAGAGACTATCTACCTCTAGCTTCCCCCCAGGAGCTGTTGTTGAAGCTGTGAGGGCCTTCAACTCCCAAAGTGTTCACCTTGAGACTCCTACACCTTTGAAAAATGATCCTCCCTGGAAGTGTGCAGGATTTACTTGACTGAAATCAGAAGAATCAACACAATTGGCTTGTTTTAAATAGCTTATTTAGAAAACGTACAGAGAACTGGGGAAGCTAAACTCTGGGAAAAAAACCACCTTTGTGTTTATTAAATCTGCAATTTTCCAAACTATAAAACTACTGGAATATCTAAAAAAGACCTGTTGAGCTGATGTGCAAAGACCTTTAAAAATAGCAGGAGATTTGTTACAGAAGAAATGTGTGAATAGCACACATGAATCTCATCTGTAGAGCACCCAAAGGGTTGGAGACAGTAGCACAGGAATGCCTTGTCTTCCTTGTTCAGCATGCATTCCGTGTCATGCCTCCCACTTACAGCCAGTCAGTGCACACAGTCCAGAACAGGAGCCCGGAAAACACCCAAAATTCTCCCAAATCCATGGTTCCATACAAAGTGAAACCTGGTATTTCAGTCTACGCTGTTCCTTCTGCCTTTCTTTTCTTGGCTGAGGTCTTCTTTCCTCCCTTCTTAGCACCGTTCCCGTACTTTGCTTCCAGCTGGGCGAAAAAGTTATCCATTTGCTTTTCTCGATCTCTGCTTCGGCTCTGGAGAGGGGGAAAAGAACACCAACCAAACTGAAACCTTTCATAACTTCCCAATTCAGGTTATCCTATTGAAGTCTGATAGCTACACAAAATGTTAAACTATATTAAACAGCGAGTACAAGCTACAGAAAGTGTAGTACCATCATTAAAACTGCCTAAACCAAGAAGTTATTGCGTAAGTACTCCCAGTATTTAACTCCTGTAAATTTTTGAAAAGACACAGGTAATAAAATCCATACTGTACTCAGATTCTAATTAAATTAAAGCACATAGTTAACAGTGAGGCCAGGTTTTAACCTCAGGAATTCAGAAGAGTTGCAAGGATCCAAAATCAAAGATGCTCAGGGAAAACACAATTGCCAGTAACAAAGTTATCTGCAACAAACAGAAGAGGCCTTACTTTTATCAGCGCTTGCAAGTCATTTTCTCCACCAAGGCCCAGTTCATCTTTAGTC
Organism: Hirundo rustica; assembly: GCF_015227805.2. Taxonomy (NCBI): domain Eukaryota; kingdom Metazoa; phylum Chordata; class Aves; order Passeriformes; family Hirundinidae; genus Hirundo; species Hirundo rustica. The sequence goes on from NC_053457.1 coordinate 3,347,157, forward strand.
TTTTTTGCCTCTTTTGCTTCTTTTTCTGCCTAAAAGAGCAAACAAGGTTTTTAAAAGAAGTATTTTGCATGTTATCTAACCAAGTATTACAGGAGTTACCAAATGCTTTTTTGGGCATCAGTGTACAAATAGCTGCAGGAAAGTGCAAGGCTTTCCAAGTTTGGCCAGAGATAAGCAATCAGGCAAGGGAAGCCCATTCTTGTTCCACCATTTGGCAAAGCGGGAAGTTTTTCTGCTCTTTTACAATGCTGAATGTGATGTTTGTCCCTGTCCCTGTTCCCACACCCTTTTTTTATTTTTTTGGCTTGGTAGATATTACATTAACTTAAAGGTTACTGTGATGTCCGTATAACATTTCACAGTGTCCAAAAGTTCACAAGAGTCCATTTAGGCCAGAGAAGTTTCACACCTGTCAGAACTCAAACAAAATGTATTTTGATCAGTTGTTTTTGTTAACTCCAGCAACTCACAGCTTTGTAGATAAATGCAGGGACACGCTAAACTGTAATATGCTGTTGTGTATAATAAGGAAATAAAGAAGTAGAAAAGCCTTTCACAATGATTTGGGGTGCGGGGCAAATGACCAGAGGTGACCAGATGTGAACAGCAAGGCGTGTAACCCAGCAATCCTGCGACAAACATCTTGGGAGCAGCGTCACTTACTTCTGCCAAGGGAAAAAGGTTACGGTAATCAATTGCTGCAACCTACCCGCCTTCTCCTGGACATCACTTTCTGCTTCGACTCCTTTACAAAAGCCTTGAAGGATGGGAGCTCCCCGGAGTCGATGGCTTGCTCGATCATTTCCCGTATCCTGGGCTCATCCGTGTAGTCCACGCACATCACGGACTCCATAATCCGATCCATGTCACCCTTGAAATTCATGTACGCTGCCTTCACATCAGCAAGCTCTTCCGCCGAGTTTTTGTAGCTCTTCTGGAAGTCTTCGATGTCTTTCACGGTGACCTGGAGCAAAGAGGTGATGCTTTGTGAGTTACAGGACATACTCACCAGGAGGATTTAGGAGAAAACAAACAAACAAAAAAACCCGAACAATGCAGGGTTCTTCTTTCTCCCAGCCCCATCCCGCTCTCACCTTGAAGAGCAGCTGCCAGTACTGCAGCCAGTCCCGCCCGTCCTGCAGCGCCTCGGCGTCCTCGTCCACCGTGCCCGTCTCATCGTACACTGCGCGCTGCTTCTCGTCGCTCAGCACGGCATACACCTTGCCCAGGATCTGCGGGATACAGGGGTGGCCGGGAGGTCACTCGGGAAGCGGTCACTTGTGGGTCAGTCACCCGCAGTTAGTCACCTAGGGGGCATTGGGTTGGGCAGTCAGGGTCGGGGTTGGTCACCCGGGGGATGGTCAGTGTGGTCGCTCAGGGGTTCAGTCACTCGGGGCAGAAGGCATATCAATGCGGGGTGGTGGGTCGGTTTCACTCGTGGCCGCCACAGCCCCGCTCCGTCCCTCTCTCACCTGGAAGCGGTGCGTGGCCTCCTCCTTTTGCTCGGGCGGGACGCGGTCGGGGTGCAGGCGCAGCGAGGCGCGGTGGTACCCGCGGCGAATCTCCTGCGCGGACGCGCCGCGCCGCACGCCCAGCACGCCGTACAGGTCCGCGGTGCCGAACGCGGCCTCGCACTGCTGCGGCAGCGCCATCCCACCCCGCCGAGACCGACGCCTCACTGGCCTTCCCGCGCCCGGGCTGCTGCTCCGCGGCTGCGCCGGGCGGGAAGAGCCCGCGGGCGAGGCTGAGAGGCGGTGCCGATGCTGAGAGGAGGTGGAGGCGCCTCCATGTTGGGGGCAGGCTAAAGGGCGGTGCCGCTGAGGGGAGGCGGAGGGGCGGCCATGTTGGGGGCAGGCTAAAGGGCGGCACAGCTGAGGGGAGGTGGTGACGATGCGGCGCTGACGCCGCTGAGGGGAGGTGAGGTGCCGACCGCGTTGGAGGGAGGTTGAGCGGCGGCCCCGCCGGGACGAGCGGCCGCCTCTGCGCCCCTTGGACAGGCTGGGATGGCGGGGTGCTCTTCGTCGGGTGGCGTCCATGACGCGCTGGAGCTGATGGGATCGGGCCAGGAGCGGGGCGCACCCCGGCCCGTCAGGGCGCGTTGGGGTGTCCTCGCTGCCTCTGTGACGCGCTGGAGCCGCCGCTGAGCGCGGCCCCCTGCCCGCGATCTCCTCGTGCACTTTCCTCCAGACACCGTCAGTAAAATAAATGAAAGGGATTCCTCCTTGGCTTCCCACTTCCCTCCTGTAAACCACCGGCTTTGCTGGCTTTTGGGAGTGATGAGGCCCTGGCACAGGGTGCCCAGAGAAACTGTGGCTGCCCCAGGATCCCTGGCAGTCTCTCAGGCCGTTTGGGTCATCTACGGACATTGGGGCTTGGAGCAGCCTGGGGTAGTGGAAGGTGCCTCTGTCCGTGGCAGGGGGTGGCACTGGATGGGCTTTAACATCCCTTCTCGCCCAATCCATTCCATGATTCTTTTGTGATTCATTCATTCATCATGTGAGATGCAGAAAATAAAAGTTATTACATCTCTCGTGCCTGTTGTTGAAATGTGGAGTGGTTCTGTCCCAATACCACAGAAGGAACAAACTGCAACAGCACCAACTCACGTCAGCTCCCAGTTACAGAATTCAGATGGTAATGTTGTGAAACCTTAATAAAAAGATATAAACGTTTAATTTAAAAATCCCCTATAAAAGCTGTGAAAAACGCCAATCACTTGTTTTTAAAATTTTGAAAGTTTAATAGTAAATAAGATGGTTATAAAAATAGAGTAAAAAAGTTGAACAATTAGGGTTAGGACAATACAAGACAATAAAAACAAAGTTACAGACGTCTGGGTGCCTCCCCAAGCAAAAAAGCTCCAAAGAAGGACCCCCGTTAACAAAAGATTATCTCTTAAAAGCAATAGCCTGTTGAATATTCATACATGTCATACATGATGCATAAATTCCATTCAAAGAAAGAATTCTCTCTGGTTAGTTTCATTTTTTTCCTTTAATCTCTATGGTGTCTTCAGGGCTGAGCAAGGCAGGAGAAGTTGGTCTCTTCTGATAAGGAAGCAGTAAATTCTTTTTCTCTGAAAGATTTACATTTTCCTGTGGTTGGTATATTAAAACTACATTTTAACTACAAAACTACATTTACCATACTATCAAAATATTAATACAACATTAACAATCAATACAACATAATACATATAGTAAATATCTTGCGTAGAGCCATATAATATGCACTTTTCACAACGCTATTTGTAAGGCATTGTTTATTTATAAGGCATTACTATAAAATATTATAAAAGCTGTTGCTTTTATAATATTTTATTAGAATAATGGAGAGCTTGGCTAGTGTTTACAGCCTAATTAAGTGTTTGTTTTGGTACAACTGAGGGTAATAATTATAAATATATATCGAAATATAGTATTTGCGTATATTAACATATATAATGAACATTAGAATAATTTATCGGTGTAAGCAGTCACGTTCAGTGATTATTTCAGTGAGAACGACCCGACTCTTACTTCTTCACGGGTTTTCCAAATCTAGTGCCAGCACTGGCTGGAGCACTAACACACCAGGATAAAGACAACACGCATAGGGAGTATCCGTGATTCCCTGCGGCCACTGGGATTTAAACTTCCCGGCGATTCCAGCTCGTTTTGTCGGGCTTCAGGCACCGCCCACCCGGCAATCTTCGGAGCGCTTTGGGCAGCGCACCCGGAAGTAGCGGAGCGCTTTGAGCAGCGCACCCGGAAGTGGCGGAGCGCTTTGAGCAGCGCACCCGGAAGTGGCGGGAGGTTCAGGCCGAGAGTCTTCGCGATGGCGGCGGCACCGCTGCGCGTGTGAGTGGGACGGGACGGGACAGGACGGGACGCGAGATGGGGGTGGGCCTGCTGAGGTTGCGGTGGGGCCGGGGCTGGGCCGGACAGGGCCGTGTCAGCCGCTCTTACCGCGCGGTGTCCCGCAGACTGGCGTGTGGCGACGTGGAGGGGCGGCTGGAGGCGATCTTCGGGCGAGTCCGCGCCATCCAGGCCAAGAGCGGCCGCTTCGACGTAAGGCTTGTGGGGCTTTTGGGAGAGGGTCGGCGTGATGCCGCTCCCGCGGGGTTCCCATTCCCGTCCCGAAACGGTCGAGGCCGGAGCCAGCCCGGCGTGGGGTTCCTGTGCGGGAGATGTGCCGGCGGTGCTCGGGTGGGTGGTGTTGTCCCGTCCTTCCGCGGCAGCGACCCTCTTCTTTCTGCTCGGTGTGAGAAGGGGTTTACAGCCCCTCAGCCCTCCCTGTCCAGCGCCAGATGATTGGGAGGAGCCGTGATCTGTGCACAGAAGGCGGGAGAGCAGCTGGCTGTCCTTTTAAACCCGTTGATGTTACGTTTAACACAGATAAACAAGAGGAATCTCTTCACTTCAGCAAACTAAATGCTGCTGAAGTGGTGCAGACAAAGCCTTTGTGTGTGGTGAAATGGCAATTCCCGCTTTATCCGGTGTTTTTAGATGCTTCTGTGTGTCGGGAATTTCTTTGGCTCTACTTCAGAGGCAGAATGGGCCGAGTACCGCACAGGGGCCAAGAAAGGTAAGGAAGGAGAGTGGTGGTACTGCTGCCTAGTCCACCTTGGAATTCGGGAACCATGACTGGGCACTGTGGTGTTAAAGCAGTTATACCCCAGCAGGGAAACCCCACACAGGAGGGAAAGATGAGTTTGTTTGGAGTACCCCTGGCTTTAGGGCTCTGCGTAATTTTGGAGCTAATCTTACACAAGCAAGGGAGGGCCGTGTGGGTGGAGCAGAGATTGTTCAACACGTGCAGCTGTGGCAATGCCAGGCTGGGGACTCGCTCTGCAGGAAGGTTTCTTCTTCTGTGCTTGTTGCTCCTGAAGCTTGGTGGAGGGTCTGACTGAAGGGGGTTTCCTGCTATGATTCCAGGGCAATGTGGGCTGGGGCTGGTGCATTGGAATTAAAGCTCACTGTGTGCACGAGGTTTTCTCCCTCAGCTCCAATCCCAACCTTCGTGCTTGGTGCTAACAACCAGGACACCCTGAACTATTTCCCGGACGTCAGTGGCTGTGAGTTAGCTGAGAACATCACTTATCTGGGTAAGGCTGTAGGGGATTTGGAGTCAGGGAGCTGCCTTTGCCTGCTAGGGCTTTCATGAGCATTCTCTCATCTTACCACTTTAGCACCTTCCTTTTTCTGGGATTTTTAAATGGCATTTTTTATCCTTTGGTTCAAACTGGAGTTGAACTTGATGTCAGTACAATCTGTGTAAAATGTGAAAGAAAACCCCGCTTTCTTGATTTTTTTTTTTTTTTTTTAATTTCTCTGATACTGAACTTGCTAACCAGAAGGAATAGTGGTTGCAAGAGCCTGTTCTTTGAGGGAATCTTATTCCCAGAGTGTGCCTGTGTGTGTAGGAGAAGGTTTGAATGTGATTTTGCTTTGTGGCTTTACTGGAGTAACAGAGGTAACAAGCAAAGCATTAGCAAAGCTAAAAGGAAAAAACAGTTTCTTTCCAGAATTGCCACCAGGCCAAAAATATAACAAAGCAGAGGCACTTGGCTTTTTTTGCTTAGACTTCATATTGCTGTGGATGAGTTTTTGGGAAGCAAGGTGGCAGGGAGGAGGGGGAAGACTGGGGCTGGTCTGAAGGGCTCTGCTGTGGGCACGGTTGGGTTTGAGCTGTGGCACAAAGTGATGCCATTGCTCTGGGCACAGAAAATGAGCTGCCTGCAAGGATGGCTGCAGTGGCAGCGAGTCAGGACTGCTGCTGCCCTGTCCCAGGGGATTCCCTGCCCTGCCTGCGGCTCAGGGCTGTGTGTGTGTGTTGCTGCAGGCCGCAGGGGTGTGTACAGCGGCTGCTCGGGGCTGCAGATCGCGTACCTGAGTGGCACCGAGGCGCAGGAGCAGCCGGCGCCCGCCCACAGCTTCAGCACCAAGGATGTGGCTGAGCTGAAAATGTCTCTCCTGTCAAGCCCAAACTTCAGAGGTGTGGATATATTGCTGACATCCCCCTGGCCCAGAGATGTGGGGACTTTCGCCAACAGCGCGGTGAGTGTTCTGTTCTCGGGGGGTTTCGCTAAGGCTTGCCTTTCTGCTTTCTCTCGCAATTCACCCTCTCTGAGTGCTTGACAAAGCTGGGAGTAAAAACAGGGAGAGCAGATGTTCTGGTTCTTCAGAGAAGAAGGACTGAAGGGAGGGGATTTGTGACACTTCAGGGCATTTTGTCTGTCCCTTTCACTTAAGTGTTTTGGTGTTTATTTCCTTAAGTATCCTTAACTAAGGTGGTCTGGTTCTACCTCAGTCTGGATTCTGAGGGTGTTGTTTCATTTGTGTCCAGTTTTGTTGTGTTAATGTTCTTCAGCAGAAGTGATTTTCAGATGATTTGAGACATGTCTGCACAGCAAGGCCTCACAAATGGCAAAAGAACATTTTTTGCTTCCTCTCAGCTTCTTCCTACATCCAAGAAGAATTACAATCCTCAGTCCAAATGCATGAGGAACCTTCCCTCACAGCATAATAACCAACACTGGTGCCCTTGGGGGTTGTAGATAAACAAATTGTTGGGCTATTCTGGCTTAGATAGAAGAAAACTCAGATCTCAGAAGTTCCCATGGGCATTCTCTGTAGTTGCTTAATATGTCATTCTATGTTTGACTTCCCTTGGCATGAATTTCCTGGAAATGTACTCACTTGGGTGTACAGAGGGGTATATTAAACCTTTCTTTTCCCTGCTCTTTGAGAGGTTTGAATAAAGCTTGGTTTGTGTTTTGTAGGGAGAAATAGATACCAAGAAGTGTGGCTCCAAGTTAGTATCAGATCTAGCTGCAAGTCTCAAACCAAGGTACCATTTTGCTGCCCTGGAGAAGGCCTATTATGAAAGACTTCCTTACAGGTTTGTAAAATCATGTGAAATCTTGTTTATCAAGTAAGGGTCCAGTTTTTAAGCAACGCAGGATGATTGGTGTGCTGAGTATCTTCATGGCTGACAGGGGTTCTCCCACTGTCCTTTCAATACTTTATGTGTCAGTACAGCCAGGTTTTGCTTCCTTACAGGAATCACATGGTGCTACAGGAGACCCCACAGCACGTGACCAGGTTTATTGCACTTGCTGATGTTGGTAATACAAGCAAGAAAAAGGTACTGACACCCTTTCTTCTTTTCTCAAGTACAATAATAGGGCAGTGAGAACAGTTAAAGACAACATCAGACACTTAAAAGCTTGGCTGAAGTGGAGGTGTCTGTCTCACTTGAGTAACAGGTACCACTTGCCTGTTATGTTAGAAGGGTAAGGGCTGCACATTGTGTTTTGAAGCACAAACCACTGAAAATAACAAACTTCAGGCATTAGGTTTTTAACCTGTTTCTCTTCTCCCCTTAAGAAAGTAATGGAATACTGGTTGATAGGTAAGGATGTGCAGAATCCATGCCTGATGACAAAAAAAGGCTAGAAAGAAGGCCTGGAAACAGGCAGGGATGAAGGATGCACTCCATAAACTCCTGAGTGGGACACTGACACAGAGGGTGTGTTTTTCCATGCCCTGCCTTGGCACAAACACTGATATGCTGAGTGGTGTGGAACTGTTCTGGGCTGTGTTAGTTTGTAAGTGATCTCCTCAGAGGTGCAGCAGTGGCAGAAGCTGTTTTCCCCTGAGCCTCTGTGTTTGTTGCAGTACCTCTACGCCTTCAGCATCGTGCCCATGAGCTCAATGGACCCCGCAGAGCTGGTGAAACAGCCTCAGGACGTCACCGAAAATCCCTACCGGAAATTGAGGAAGGAGGCTCCCAAGAGCAAAGCCCCACTCTCTGCAGAGGTATTGCCCTGTGCTCCTCCACCTGTGCGTTCCTGGTTTACTCTCTGTGCTCACAACAATGCTTGGCTTTCCCTTTGGGATATCTCTGTCCAAAACTCTATCCAAAGCTTCTCTCTGTGGAGACAGGCTGGGAGAGCTGGGGGTGTTCAGCCTGGAGAGGAGAAGGCTCCAGGGAGACTTTCACTTCTTAGAGGACTGTAAGAAAGATGGGGACAGAGTTTTTTCCTCTTCAGCATTAAAGCCTTCTGATGGCATTTGACATAACTCAGGTATTTTCAACCTCTGGTGAGTCTGTGACAGGTTACCATCTCTAAGAAATAAAGGCATTCTTTTGGCACTAGCTGACAAATTAAAAGATTTGAATAATCCATAAAATCAGGCAATTCTGAATGTTCAGCGTAAGCCTGAATAGTAGAGCATAAAGATTTTGGGCAGCTCTCCCAGAAGTTTTTCCCTGACTGAAGCAGGAAAAGTCAGCTGCATTACTAGGAGAACAGGTCATTCTGTTCCAGGATATTCAGAAGGCATTTCTTCCTGGAAAGGTGCTCAGGCCTTGGCAGGGGCTGCCCAGGGAGGTTTGCAGTGCCCATGCCTGGAGGTGGCAGTGAGTGCTCTGGGCTGGGGACAAGGTGGGCATCAGGCACAGCCTGGACTCCATGGGCTGGGAGGGCTTTTCCAGCCTCAGATTCTGTGATATTGATGCTTTTCAAAAGTGGTTCACAGCTCTTCAGGAAAAATTAAATTCTTGTATATTCTGTCACTGTCCATGATGCATTTCTAACTGAACATTCTGTTCACTTTTCATTTCCTAAATAGGAAGAACCAGCTTGTCAGTTTTTCTTTGACTTGAACAAGCATCAGGGAAAGAAACGTCCCTCAGAGGGGAAGGAGAGAGGGGACTCCCAACCTAAGCAAGCCAAGAAACCCCGTAAGTGTGAGGATGCGTTTTTCCTGAGCTTTTCCCTCGAGGCATTGAATGGACCATGTCACTCCAAGTTGTTGCTCAAGCTGTTGAGCTGTAGGTGTCAGCTGGCCAGAGAGCTCTCTTGCTGCTAGCTGCTGGGGAGATGCAGGAGGATGAAGGGTCCCTTGTTCCAAGGGAAGATAGGCTTCAGTGATGAAAGAAGGGTCAGGAACATAGTTTCAAAGCTCTTTGGGGTCCGTGGTGATTGTGGCTGGGCTAATGGCATTTACCCTCTGAACCAGACATGGTGCTTCCAAAAAACTTAGCTCAGGTATCACAGTTTGGGTGTGAATATGGGTGTTTTGGGTGTGATGGGTAGGCCAGAACTGACAAGTATGTTTGACAGCATCTGCCCTTGTCTTTACCTGTGCAGTAATTTTAACCTCATTGTGATTCGTTCGCTTATATTTGCTGGTGTTTTCTTATTAGTGAGCTGTGACTACTAACTCCTGGAACTACTAAACCCCTCCTTCATTAGGCTAGAGCATTCCAGGAGAATGACAGCAGGGTATGACTGCCACCACCTCCTCTCTTGCTGGAATTTCCCTGGCCAGAGCTGTGTCCTTCTGACACCTTCAGCACTTCATAAACTGGGAAGGGTGGCTGGAAAATACCAGGTTGTCTATGTTCTGACAAATATCCCTTCTGCTAATCCTTGTTTTCTTTCCCAACAAAGCTCAGCCCACAGGGCCCTGCTGGTTCTGCCTGGCCAGCCCAGAGGTGGAGAAGCACTTGGTTGTCAGTATTGGCACACATGTAAGTACCTGCAGCAGCATAGGCTTTGCTAAGTCAGAATCACACTAAGACGTGGCAAAATGAAATATCAATCTCTAATTTTAAAATTTAAACACATAAGCTTTATTTGCACCTGTCTCTTGGGTTTGCTTTCAGTTTCTTTGCATCTCCTCTACAAGCACATAAACTCTTAAAAAGTGAAGTGTGGCCCAGTTTTTTTCCAGTAGCAGAGCTGGATTCAAGTGCCAGAACATTTATTGCTGTGCCAGTCCTCTGTTACTATATGGCAAAACTTTTTCAGCTGGAACCTTCTTTGGCAGCGAGATGCACCAATGCCAGATCGCTCTGGAATGGCTGGTTACAGTTTTGTTCTATAGAGATGAAAAAGAAGGTATATCCAAGATGTACTTCAAGATGTTGACTTTGAAGCTCAGTCCATCATTGTATGCACTTTGCTTAGAGTTGCTGCTCCTAGATAGCATAATCCACCAGACAGGTTTGTCTACAGGCTTTGTTTAAATTTTTAAGTGGATTTTTGTGTCAGAATAAGAAATTCCTGTCTCAGTGGTAAAGTTCACCCAGCAGCTTCTCTGCAGACAAGGTATTCTCTGGCATTTAAAAGATACCTTTTTTTTTGTCCTTTGGCACTCCTTTTGTCTCTTTCTCATTCCTCTAGTGATTAATAAATTAGTATAAAAATAAATCTAAATAAAATGGCTAATAAACAGTTAGCAACATAGAAGACTCTCCTGTTCCTGAGGCTGGGGGCTACTCAGAATGAGTAGTCAGAGAGTAAATTCCTACAGCACAGTGAGTAACTGGTGTGTGTTGTTTCAATCTAGTGCTACCTTGCCCTGGCCAAAGGGGGTTTGTCACCTGACCACGTCCTGATTTTGCCAATTGGGCACTATCAGTCAGTGGTGGACTTGTCTTCAGAGGTACTGGAAGAAGTGACCAAGTACAAGGCTGCCCTAAAGGAATTTTTCAGAAGCAAGGGAAAGAGATATGTCCTATTTGAAAGAAACTATAGAAGTCAGCATCTGCAGCTGCAGGTATGGTTTGGGTGTCGCCCTGGGTAAACATAAACTTGCACTGAATATAAACTCCAAATGAATTGAAAGAGTCATTTCAGTGTTTATTGTGGTGGTTGCTGTGTGTGGCAGGCCTGTAAGTGGATCAGAGCTGTATCAGAACTACCACAGAGATGAGAAAGGAGAGGGCTATGCTGAGAACTTTCAAGCTTTGAGTTTTCAGCTCTCTGTCCAGCTCCTACAGGAAAAAAGTCTCATAAGTTTAAGCCTGTAGAGATGGGTGCTCACCTGTCTTGTGTGATGAGGCTGAGCTGTACTGAGGAGCCCACGAGCTCCAGTGATGGACTGATGGCTTTCTGCAAATGGATTGTCTTGTCTTCTTTTATGGAAATGTTCTCCTTCTCCAGGTGATTCCTGTCCCTCTGGACCTCTGTACTTCTGAAGATATCAAGGAGGCCTTTATTGCACAAGCACAGGAACAGCAGATTGAACTGTTAGAAATCCCAGAGCACTCAGATATTGCACAAGTATGGGGCCAGATTTCACCTCTTCCCTTCCCCGGTGTCCTGCCTAAGCTGCTGTTTCCCTGTGAGGTCACTTTGTGGGGTGGGGTTAAACTCTTGGAGGCAGAACCTCATGGGCTTGATTTGTGGATGTGGCAGAGGTGTTCTGCTCTGGGAGAAGTTCCCATGAACAGATGATTTCTCAGCCGAGAAATGTGAGTGTGGCCTTGTCCTCCAAAAGTGTGCTGTGACCTAGATGAGGTTAGGAATGACCAGACCTGCCTGGTTCTCATTTAGTCACTCACAGCAGAATTAAACCGCAGAATATCATGGGTGATCCCAGCAGTAAGTGACCCACTGCTCCTTTCCCCCCGTGGAAGGCATTGCTTGACGTGAGGCACTGACCTCAGGCAGTTTGTGGGGTTATTTTTCCAAGTCTCCTCCCAGGAGAGAGGACCATGGCATGGGGACAGCGGGGTCCCCAGCCCATAAACTGGCAGGGAAGAGGGTCTGCCTGTTACCTAGTAGCTCTTCTCAGAGCCAATGGTAGCTCTTCTTAAAGGCAGTGTCTCTTCGCACCTTTCTTCACAGGAAGGGTGATTAGACATTGGAAGGGGCTGCCCAGGGAGGTGGTGGAGTCATCAGCCCAGGAGGTGTTCGGGGTACAGATGGGACGTGGCATTTAGAGCCATGGTCTGGTTAACAAGGTGGTGCTATGTAGGACTTGATGGTCTCGGAGGTGTTTTCCAGCTGAACTGATTATTTGGTTCCATGATTCCCAACTCGCAGGTGGCTCAGCCGGGGACGCCGTACTTCTACGTGGAGCTGGACACGGGGGAGAAGCTGTTCCACCGCATCCGCGGCCGCTTCCCGCTGCAGTTCGGCAGGTGGGTGCCGGCCCCGCCCCCACGATGACATCATGTGACGTCGCGATGACGTCGTGTGACATCACGTCTCTGTTGCAGGGAGGTGCTGGCCAGCGAGGCGCTGCTGGCGCAGCCGCAGCGCGCGGACTGGCGGCAGTGCGCCGCCCAGCGGCCCGAGGAGGCGGCGCAGGCCCGCGCCTTCCGCCACGAGTTCGAGCCCTTCGACTTCTCCCTCCGGGACTGAGGCGGCGCTGCCGGCGGCGGTCCCGGGCGGGCTCGGGCGGCGCCGGGCGGTGACGCGGCAATAAAGGCGGAGTGCCGGAGCGAGCGGCTGAGCCATGGAGCGGGGCGGCCCCCCCGCGCCCGCCGCCGGCGAGCGGGCCCCCGGTGGGGCTGCGCTACGCGGGCACCCGGCCGGCGGCTGCGGGCCGTGGGAGATGCGCGACCGCCTGGGCACCGGCGGCTTCGGCAACGTGTGCCTGTACCAGCACCAGGTGGGGCCGGGCCGGGCGGCGGGGAGGGCACGGCCGGGCCGGGGCGGCTGACGGCGCTGTGTCCCGCAGGACTCGGGCGACCGCGTGGCCATCAAGTCGTGCCGGCTGGAGCTCAGCGTCAAGAACAAGGACCGCTGGTGTCACGAGATCGACATCATGAAGAAGTGAGTGCGGGCGGGCCGGCACGACTCGGCACGGCACGGCCCGGCCCGGCACGGCGGCACCGGACAGACAGGGAGAGGGGACCAGCGGGGGATCAGCCCCTGAGTAGAGCGGGGGGTGGGACAGCCGGGGGTCTGCCCCTGGACTGGCCAGGGAGAGGGGACAGCCGGGTGGTCAGGCCCCGAACCGGCTGGGGAGATGGGACCGTGTTGTGGGGACAGCTGGTGCCTCTGCTGCTGAACCAGCTTGGGAGTGGGGACAGCCGGGGGCCCCTGGACCTCTTGTCACCTGGCATGCCTGTGCTGGTTTATCTCTCATTCCAATGTCCCAGCTCATGCCTTGGATTGGGAGCTGGTGACCCCCCCAAGCCCGCATCCCTATTGTGCTGCCTGGGCTGTTCACTCATCCGAAATTCCTCCAAACTCACGTCACCCTGTGGGTTGAGTTTTGATGTTGTGACTTGGGAACACCCACGTATCCCCGTGCCCTGCGGTATGTTTGTTTTTGATTTAGCAACCAGGGGCTCTTGGAATTGCTTTTTTTTTCTGTTATGCTGCCGAATGTAAAGAATAAATTCTCCTTTCACTTCCTTGTGAGAAAGTCCATACTCTGTCCTGCCCACCCTCCTTCTCCAGCAGCTGAAACAGGGCTGGACAGCTTTGGTCTCACGGATGTGGGGGCTGCTTTTGGGTGTTTGGATCTCACAGAACTGCTCCTGACAGAGGGAGATCCTGGAGCAGGAAATCCTCTGTCCCACTGGTGGGAGCTGGGAGGCTCTGAGTTGTCATTCCCACGGCCTGCGGTGACCCTGCTGTTCAGGGCTTTTCTGAACTCCTGCTGTCACTTTGTTACCCTCACCTGCTCGCTGTCTGCTGTGACATGGGGAGAAACCACTTGCAGGGAGCATGAATTTGTAAGTCAAGGCTTGGTGATGTCTGATTTGGTTGCTGAAAACAACCACTGAGTCACAAGCTGCTCTTGCATTGGTGTCCAGAGGCTTTGGAAGGTGTAGAGAGAAATAATTTGGCTTAGTTTCCTTCTGGATATGTCATTTATTCCCAAGAGTAGCATGTATTAGAGACAGTCAGGAAGTGGCTGTTTGAATTCAGCTGCAGAGATTAACATTTCCCTCTGAACGTGGCTTTCACCTGCCTGGTGCAGTTACACAGGTGGTAAGGGATTCTTGTGAAATGCTGGGGCTGGGGGGGAGTCTGTTCCTACATGCTGCAACGCGTATGCACACACACACACACACACACACACACACACACACGCACGTAATGACTTTGCCAGGACTCTGCAAGAATTCAGAACTTGAGTCTGGATCCTCATCATCAAAGTCCTGTACCCCGGCTTTGAGACATCATTTCTGCTCGTCACTGGTTTGTGTATTCCCGAGGTATGGATTTTATGCATTGGATACTGGTAGGTACCAGTTGACAAGAGAGCAAGGATACCTGTGGGGAACAGAAGCTGTCCCTGGAGCGTAAAACGTGATTGCATTGCAGTCTGTTGTCTCATTCTCCCAAGAGAGGAGTCAGGGTTTTCATCCAGCTCTCCGTGTGCTTAGGCTAAACCATCCCAACGTGGTCAGAGCCTGTGAAGTTCCCGAGGAGATGAACATCCTGGTAAACGACGTTCCTCTCCTGGCCATGGAGTATTGCTCGGGGGGTGACCTCCGCAAGGTAATGCCTGCTTTGCTTGCAATAAAAGACTAAATAACATTAAGCCAAACAAGGTGTGTTAGTGCTGCTCCTGTAACCAGGTCAGTTCTTCCTCAGTTGTGAGGAAGTAAATGTAGAGTGGGAAAAAAATCATGTGTGGGAAATGAGCTTCTAAACTAGAGGGCAACCCAGGGGCAGATACTCTTCTATCCTGACAGCGTATGTCCTTTCATGGAGCTGCTTTAGCATTAAAGCAGCTGCTGGCACCCAGCACATTTGGCTTTGCTGCTGTGTCTCCATCTGTTCAGAGTCTGACTGGTTTGGATTCACATGTATCCAGTGTTATGTTGCTCTCAGCACAGGGAATGAGCTTATTAGTGCTGGACTGGGGCCTCCAGCGTTTCTGAACCTTTGCTATTCCTGCTGAACTGGGAACTGCCATTCTGCCCACTGGCAACACCCCAAAATAAAGGAGCCTTTCAGAAGTTCCCTAGGCAGCGGCTTTGTGACCTGATAGAGTTTATACTCCCTTTCTATTACAGTTGGAATCAGGAAGCAGCAACTTCTGTAGGGGTGAAGCAGCAAATCCCTGTCAGGATTTGCTTAGAAATCACCTCATCTACGTGATCAGAAAACTTCATTTTTCTGTAGTTTTTGTTACTGGTATTAAACAGCCCTGGGGAGCATGAGCAGCTGGTGAATGCAGTAACCTTGGTTTTGAGTTAAAGACAGTCCAAAAGACACATAAGAAGGTTTAAGTAGCAGTTAAAGAAGGGGGCATATATTAAAAAGCCTTTGGGGATTGCAGACACAGGCATCTGGCCATATTCTCAGAGACATCTGGCTGTTGTGTTATTGCGGTAAAAGTTTGGAGACTCCCTGAAGGTAAATTAGAGACTCTGGCTGAGAAATTAGCTTTACTTGCAATGGTCACTTCATTTCTGATTAATCCTTAGGTGTGGCATAGATGCTGAAACAATTTAGGAAGTAGCATGCTTCATTCCATCTAATGTGCTGTACTGCTTTGTTCCTTAAAGGAAAAAAAAACCCCATAATCTTCTTTATTTCTGATTGTGTTCTTTAAATCTTTCTTTTGTTTGGCATCGTTTTTGTTTCACTTCATTTTTAATTTCTTCTTGCACCTCAGTCATCTCTGAAAGTCAAAAAATGCTGAAGCTGCTTTTATTGACAGCTCATTAAGATGGTGCTGAGGGGGAGCCTCCCTTCTCTGTAGCCCTGTGGTCCTGCCTTTGTCTCCTACCCCTTTGCTTTTTGAATTTTCACTTTGTTTGAGTTGTTTTCTTCTTGGCCATGATTTTATTGTGCAAAGTCAACTGCCCCATTCAGCTGGAGTGATCCTTGAGCTGGGTTCTTTGCTGGAGAGTTTCAATGGCTGATGGAAAATGCTGGGTCTTGCTGTTAACTGTTGCAAGTGTGGGTCTGAACATCTTTGCTTTTTTGTAGTTGCTAAACAAACCAGAAAACTGTTGTGGGCTGAAGGAAAGTCAAATCCTTTCTCTGCTTAGTGACATCGGTATGTACTTAATGGTTTCCTTTTGTTTTTTTGTTCATTGTTTTGTTTGTCTTTTAAGTGTAGTGACATTTTCCTTTTTCAGCTGACCATGAAAAGGGAACTAAAATGAGCAGGGTACTAAAAAAACTCAGGCCCATTGAGAAGCACCTGATTTTTTGGACACTGTGGGAAGGAAGAGCTGTCTGATAAAGGGAAATGCCTGGGTTTCTCTAGGAAAAAGGTTTTCCAGGAAAGCTCTTTCTTTTCTTAATTCTCTTACAGATAGCCTGTCACTGCTTGCAGGAAGAGCTAGTTTTGGCATGAGAAAGTATTTTAGAGTACTGGCCTGAACTTCTGTCCTTTCAGTGCTCAAGAGGGCTTCTAGCTGAATTCCTGAAATAAAGAGCAGCTCTGCTTGCTCTGTTCTGGTTCCTCTTCCAGGATGTTTTGATTTTTTGGGGCTTTTTTTAATAAAAAGTTGAGTGTCTTTGGCATGTCTTTCAAAGACGTGAGAATGCAGTGGAGAAGAAACACAGTTTTGGAAGCTGTTAAATGTAGAAATGAGTGGTGGGAAATCATGGAAGTCTGGGAACTTGCTCCCCAGTATTAGATTTTTATCAGATGTGTATTTAATCAATGTGAATTTTATTTTCTGTTAAATCAAACATATGTCTTTCAGGGTCTGGTATCCAGTATTTGCATGAGAACAGAATTATACACAGAGATTTAAAGCCTGAAAATATTGTTCTTCAGGATGAAGGTGGGAAGGTAAGTCAGGTGGTCAGTGTGTTTCCATTTCTTGAAATTGTCACATTGAACTGGACTGAAAACTCAACTGTGCATTTACTAAAAGCTTTAACACTGTTGCTGAAGCTCTGCCATGGACTTTTTTCGGAATTTGCATTCTGGCTTTCCTCTTGAGAATATTCTGTGGCTGTCACTGAGCAGATTTTGAGTTGCTTGGTGGTTTTTTCCCTCAGCATTTGCTCTTCTGATGAACTGTTTAAACTGTTTGCAGATTGTTCACAAAATAATAGACCTGGGATATGCAAAGGATCTGGATCAAGGAAGTTTATGCACTTCGTTTGTTGGAACATTGCAATATCTGGTAAGGTGTTTTTTAGTCTCACCAGCACCGGGGCAGGCCATCTGTGATTTGGCACTGCCAAGGGCTGAAACCTCCAAAAATGGAGATCCTGGGGACCTGTCCTAAGGGTGTCCCCTCTCAGGAAACCACACCTGGATGCAGCTTTGTCTCTGCAGAAATTCAAGGAAATACCACAGTGAAGGTGTCTTTTTATGATTGTTTTTAGGCTCCAGAACTCTTTGAGAACAAATCCTACTCGGTTACTGTTGATTACTGGAGCTTTGGGACAATGGTGTTTGAATGCATTGCAGGATTTCGACCTTTCTTACATAATCTACAGCCATTTGCCTGGTAAGACGCTTATTCTGGAAGAAGTGCTTGGAAGTGCTAATACTTAAAACCATGCTGAAATACTTTAACCTGCATATGGAGGTTTCTGGTTGTCTTGCTGTGCCTGGAGTGTATGTTTGCTTGATTTTTAAAAGGGTGGTTCTGAAACAGAAAAAAGTAGGAAACTTGGGTTTCTGTTAGAACAAAAGAGGAGGTAAATCTTTCCAGAGGCAGAGTTAATTGGAAAAGCTCCTCTCTTCCACATAGGGATGTTCTGGTTAGATTGAAAATGGCATCTTTGTCCTAAAAGATGAGTTTGTTTTCTAAAGCTGCTGGACACCGGCACTTTTCTGCTGTCTTTGGTTGCTCCCTTACAGAGGTAACACTCCTCAGTATAGACACAAAGGATTTTATTTTCCAGGCACGAAAAAATCAAGAAGAAGGACCCAAAGCACATCTTTGCCTCTGAAGAGATGAACGGGGAGGTTCGCTTCAGCACCCACCTGCCGCAGCCTCACAGCCTCTGCAGGTATATGTGTCCTCATCACAGGGGACAGCTCTGCTCTTCTAAACTGAGGGCTCTTCCTCCTTTATCCCAAGCATTGAGAGCTCCTCTTTCTTTCTCCAGAGCGTTTCAAGCTCCTGGCAAGCTGCTGTTTGCTGTTAAGTCACAGCTTATAGCCAGTGGCTCTTTTTTGGGTACTTCCCCTCTCCGGTGCCCATTGCCCACAAAGATGGTCAGAGCCTGTTGAATAGCGTGCACAAGGAGAGGCCCAGGAAGCTGGGCTGCTTCAGCCTGGTGAAGGCCCCCCTCCCCGCTTTCTTACAGCCCTTCTGCTTTAGTTTGATTGTAGAACCCATGGAAAACTGGTTGCAGCTGATGCTGAATTGGGATCCACAGCAGAGGGGTGGAGGTTCAGATCCTGAGACCAGTCGTCCAAGGTGTTTCCTAATAATGGATCACATACTGAATCTGAAGGTGAGTGGGGGCTGTTACTGGGTTTAAAGACCTTCTGAGAGCATCCCAGAGGAAAGAGGGTGTGTTGAGTGGAGCAAACTGTAATCCTGGCATCATCCGGCTTCCAGGGTCAGGAGGAATTCTTTTTCTTGGTGTCAGGCAGTGAGTGCATATGCAGCCTGCCCAGTACTTACTGGAAGATGAAACTCTAGCTTTACATTTGGAGTAGAAGGATAACCCTGTATTGCTGTTGGTTATCTTGGAAAGGGCTCACCAGGATCAAATAATGGTTTTATATTTGCTGATAACAGTTTTCCTGGACTTCTCTGTTGATACTGTGATCTCTAGTTGTACTATAGCAGTAATGCCTGTAGTAGAACAGAGGTGACATTCCTGGATTTTTCCTCTTCAGATAATTACTTGAGCTTTGCTGGAGTCAGACTAGCCAAGGCAAGCCTGTGTAGAAATATAGAGGATAATTTTGTCTCCGTTCTTTTGATGTAATTAAGCTGCAGTAAGGCTTGTGAAGGGTGTTAGTGTATTGGATTGTTGTTTTCTCTGACATTAAAAGTTACAGTCCCAGGCTTTGAGTTTTTTATGTGGGGCTTTACTCCTGAATTGATTATTATGGTTATTAAAACCAAATGATGCTCTTATTCTGCTCTGTGCTCTGTCCCAGTCCTGTGTGCCTTTGTCTTTGATATCCAAGGATTTATAATCTGCTTGTCCTTTTTTTACAGATAGTACACATCCTAAACATGACCTCTGCCAAGATTGTGTCCTTCCTTTTGCATCCTGAGGAAAGCCTTCATTCCCTTCAGAATCGCATTGAATTTGAAACTGGAATAAGCACTGGAAATCAGGAGCTGCTGTTGGAAACAGGGATTTGCCTGGACCCTCGGAAACCTGCTTCCCAGTGTGTTATTGATGGCGTGGTAAGAAGGATTCTGTTCATGCCTTTCATGTTCTCAGAGAATTTAAAATCTTAGGGAAGATAAATTGCCTAAATCTTCTCCCACAGGAGACAGTTTGCTCTGTAAATGTAGTAATTCTAAAGGTCTTTTATTGATAATGTAATCTGGTTTCTGTAGTTGTACTCTGCCTAAATATTTAATTATTTGCTAGCAAAGAGTTCTCTCTTCCTGTAGGATCTATCAAAATAAGTTTCTAAGGCACTTGGTAAGACAAAGTGCCCACAATAATTAGTTCATGATATACTGGGTTAGTAGGAGCTGCCTGGGTTTCTCTTGCTGATATTCTCTTTTCTTTTGTCCCCAGAGAGGCTGGGACAGCTACATGGTCTATTTGTTTGATAAAAGCAAAACTGTCTATGATGGCCCCTTCGCTTCTCGGAGTCTGTCTGACTGTGTCAACTACATTGGTGAGTGTGCTGGAGAAGTGCTGTGCACATGCAAAATGAAATGAAACCTGCTTTTTAAAACCCAGTGTGTTGTCTTGAAGGGCTCTGTCTGATTCTAAGAGAGCCATTTAAGAACCTGAAACAGCCTAACACCTTGTCCTAATGACAGAGCCCTGGCATCACCAGTGTGTACTTTTAGGCTGTGTATGGAAGCTGCTTCTCTGCTTGCTGCTTCCCCTACTTATCTCCTGGGATGACAGCAGTCATTGCATGACCTAATCAACCTCTCTGAAGGTTTATTTATCAGAAATCTTTATCTGTATGGGTGATCTTGTGTACCTCTATGAAAGAAAAGTAGTGTCAGGGGGCAGGAGATACTGCTGGGATACTGCAGGTAAAGAAAATGTCTTCTATTCAGTAACTTGATTTTCTTTGGCCTGTCTCCACTGGTTTTCCTTATCTTCTAGTGTCTCTCAGTGTCTGGGCTGTTTTATTCTGGTGAATCTCATTGCATGGCACCATTGTGCTGAATCTCTTGGAGCAAACGCCTTTTTCACCGTGTTTATTGATACCCCAGTGTAGTGACAGTTCCCATTTCTGTCAGGAAGAACAGAAACAGAGCAGAGAAGAACCAGCATCTTTTCCCCTTAAACATCTACATCAGGAAATCTGAGAGAAAACCTACAAAAGATTGGAAGACATTGTCAAATGTAACAGAACAGGACAGTGACCAGTATCAATGGATTAAATGGAGCAACTAAATTTGCTACCTTGGTCTTTGGAACTTTTTGGCCAAAACCCCCCCATGGGGTTTTCCCTGCTCAGTTGCAGGTTGTCACATGCCTGGGGAGCTGTGACATGAAAAGCTCATACGTGCTTCAGCAGCATCACCTAGAAATTGAGCAGAACTTACCTGGCTTCCTGGGCACCTGAAGCAGGAATTAGGAATGTTGTCCTTTTCCAGAGCTGTCACTACACTGTGTTTTCTCCTGTGTTCAGTCCAGGACAGCAAAATCCAGCTGCCGATCCCTCAGCTGCGCAAGGTGTGGGCAGAAGCGGTTCACTACGTCATTGGGCTGAAGGAGGATTATAGCAGGCTTTTCCAGGGACAGAGAGCTGCCATGTGAGTTGTCACTCATTCAGAGGGATCAGTGCTATGCCATTGCAGGGTCTGTTTGCTGGGAATCGTGCATCTTGGGGAGTTTTGGTTTCCCAAAGCTGTACAGCTGTCTGCTGTTCTGTGCCTTTACATTCTAAAACATGTTTGAGTTGGGAGCTTATTCTACTCCAGGAGTTGTGCTGGGTAATGCCTGACATTGATATTAACCAAAAAATACTTGAATATACTCACAGCATAGCTGAGGTTGATGGGGACCTCTGGAAGGCCTCCAGCCCAATCAATCTGTGCTCAAAAAGGACCACATCCAGACAGCTCTCAAATATCTCCACAACCTCTCTGGGCAGCTTGTGCCAGTGCTCAGTCACCCTCAGAGTAACAGAATTTCTTTTTTAAGTCCAGGTGGGCTTTCCAGCTAATGTGTGCTGTCCTTGTTCCATCTGTTAGGCTCAGCCTCCTTCGGTATAACGCCAACCTGATCAAAATGAAGAACAACATGGTGTCAGCATCCCAGCAGCTGAAAGCAAAGCTGGAATTCTTCCACCAGAGCATTCGCCTCGACCTGGAGAGATACAGTGACCAGATGGCTTATGGCATATGTAGGTATTGGGGAATACTTGTCTGGGTGTCTCCTGTGATTCTTTGAAGAAGCTCAGCATCTTTATGGGTGTATTTTAGCTAGGGGAGGTGCAGGAGAAGAGTTTAGCAGGAGCAAAGGCAGGAGGATAAGAACCAGAATGTTTTTGGAGACATCCAGTGACAGTGAGACAGGTGATCAGCTGTTCTCCACTGAGAACAGAAAACAAGAGCATTAATAGTACTGGTGATGTAAATATTTGCTATTTATTCCTGCAGTCTGATTAATTTGGAGCTGTGACCAGGCACTAAGTGGAGGGCAGAGCTACTGCATTTGTTCACAGTGCTAGCAAGCTGCTGTGCCTGTTATCAGGAGAAACCATTTGTCACGATGAGAGATGGGCTGAAAAAGCAGCAGCTACAGTTTTGTGTCCCAGAAACAAATAGTGTTCAGGAGAGAATAGCAAGATTTATACATAGTTTGAATATATATGGCTAAAAAATGCAGCATGAGTCAAAAATGATGACAGGGCTAAAGGATGATGATGGAAAATGGAAAGACTGTGAACTGGGTTTGGACAGTCTGTGTTCAATCAAAAGTGGCAGTTGTTGAGCTTAATGGTGGAGTTTGAAGACTCAGAAATGTTTCAGGCCAGTGATTGCAAGCAGTGAAATCTTACCAAAGTGTGCGTGTGTGAGTTAAGGTTGCACAGAGTTGCAGCTTTGCTGTCACTCAGATCTCTGGGTCATGACTCCTGCTGGGAGATTCGGCATCATGTTCTTTGTGTTCAAATTACACCAGTATAGGTAAAGTCGAGGTCTTGCTTTATTTTTGTGTCTTAATGTCTTTTTGTAAATTAACAACTCTTTTTTCTTAAGCTTCAGAGAAGATGCTCAAAGCCTGGAAGGAAATGGAAGAGAAAGCCTCTCAGTGTGCACAGGTAGGGGATGTTAAAGAAGTTGCATTATCTCTGTGTGAAGGAGACTATGACAGGAATTTAATGTCACATGTGTCACTGTTGTGTCCCTTCAGTGTTTCATATCCTGCCTGCTGTGGGAATGGGAATATCATTGCAGGTGTATTGAAAAAGACACAGTCTCCTGTCACCAAGTTGTTTGAATGGATTTGGACAAAAACAACAAAACTCCCGAGACTTAGTTCTCTAAAAAGGAAATTGGAACGCAGAGACACGTTACTTGCTGCCCAAAAGAAATGGTGTTGCTATGGATCAGGTGTCCTGGCTGGATTTGCTGCACACAGAAATTCCCATTGCTGAAGCTGAAAACCAATCACTTGCAATGCAGCTATTTCAAAACTGCAGGACTTCACTAAGGGTGTAAATCACTGGCATGCAAATCACTGCAAGTAAATGTGCAAATTAGTTTTAAAGAGGAGTAATCTCTTTTTTATTATCTAAGGAATGGTTAAAAAGATGGCTACTTCTAGCAGAATAATTCAAGGCTGTCTCTGCCTTTTTCCAGACAACCAGGGACCTCACCCAATGTTTACTTGGCAGACTATAAGAATTATGTTCTGTTATTCCACCTGCCCTGCCCCTTTATCAGGAATGGAAAATGTTTCCCTCTATACATAGGGATATCTTTGTGTAGGAGGCAATCCAGAGATGTGGAGAGATGATTTATGAAGAAACTGATTTTTCTCAGCCAGTGTTGGTGGTCAGAGGTTTGGTTGTAGGTGATACCACAAACTGAGAACAAAAAACATTAATTATTTTAGCAGCTTTGTGTCAAAGAGCTTTTTTGTCTCCTAAGCTCTCCAGGCAGTCAGCCCGTTATCCAAACAAGTGTTCTGGGGGTCTTTATCTCCTTGATTGCTCTCCTTCGGTCTGATCTGTGTCCACATTTCACCTCAGGCTGAAGATATTGGCTACCTAGATGAGCAGATCATGGCTCTGCACACCGAAATTGTGGAGCTGCAGAAGAGTCCCTATGCAAGGCGCCAAGGAGAGGTCATGGAGAGCTTGTAAGTCCTGTGCTTCTCATTTTTACTGCATTTACTTTGGATTTTCTGTATTTCAGTGTCTGAGGGGTTTTCTTCCTCTCAGTTGCTGGTTCCCTCGGCGATTTTGAAATGCAAACCCCAAGTACAGAGTAGTGTTCAGTTGATTTGAGATCATTTTGCTTGTGGAAGGAAAGATCCCACCACTTGTGGAACACTTCCCTGTCACTGAACTATGAAACCTCATCTTACAAGAGCCCAGGACTAAGATAAATCTTGGTCTCAACTGGGATTTCCTTTTGTGTTGGAGAGGAGTGACTTTCTTACTGTTGAGTGAGAAAACTATGTGATCATATTAAGACCCTGTTAAATACCTTCAGTGTTTTCAAATCAAGGGTAAATATCTTGTGGGCACTTGAATATTTTGAAAGGGTTTTTTTTTTGTTTTTTTAAAGTATTAAAATATGGAAGAGCTAAATGTTGTATCTTGAGGTCTTGAGAAGATATAGGAAGCAGTTACTGGGCTGCTGCTGGGAGTACAAGTGGCAATTCTAAAAGAGAGGGATTGAACAGCCATTAAATCTGTTAATAAGAGCTCTTTAATACAACTCTGACTGTTCAGGGAGAAAATGTGCTTGCTCCTGGCATGTTCTCGCCCCTCCCTCTTTGCTAAGTTGCTTTTCATCCTGAGTAGGTGCAGCAGAACTGGTGCACAGGGGAGGAAGTGGTGCAAAGGAGAAGCCACCTCCTGCAGCAGCAGCTCAAACTAATCAGGATCATGCCTCCTTAAACATTAGGTTTAATCATGTCCACCACTGCAGACCAGGGTCGGAGCTGGAAAGCTGCTGCTTGTTTCTGATATTCTGGGATTTAGAACAGGGAGGATTTTGTTCAAGGCTGGAAGTTTTCAGTTTGGCTGCTTTTGAAATACGTGAAAAAAAGTGATGTTTATTTAATGGGAAGAAGAGAAGCAGTCGTCTTGCTTGTGATGCAGCTGTCTCTTTCCATTTACAGAATATCACTAAAATTCAGGTAAAAAATGTGGAACAGGAACAAGAGTTTCTCAGGCAGTTGTGCAGTCACAGTTTCAAAACCAAAATCAAATAATTAAGGATAGAGGGGAAAGAACACAGCTGAGCCATGTGAAGATTTGAAACTGAAAATAAGCTCCACTTGGTGTGGTTTTCTGAGAAGAAATTGCATAATTGGAGGAAAAGAGAGACAGCTTTTGGAAAAGCGTTGGATTCTATCGCAGAAAGAGCATCCCTGTGTTCCAAAGGCCATGCTTGTGTACCAGCTGTAGGAGAAGGTCCAGTATCTGAGTTCAGAAAGGCATCCTTTCACTGCAGTGCTTTTTTTCTTGAGTCACCTGGCTGCTGACCCCTGCCTGAATCATATTCTTCTTTTTAAAGGGAGCAGAGAGCCATAGACCTGTACAAGCAATTAAAAACACGACCTCCAGGTATGGAAGAAGATGATTTAAAGACTGTTTCACACTTTTACCCCATGATTAATTGTTCTGAACTGAAACCCAGAAAATACTGTTAGGATTTACTAATGTGGTGGTTGATGGCCCTTCCAGATCATGCCTACAGTGACAGCACAGACATGGTGAAGATCATTGTGCAGACAGTACAGAGCCAGGACCGAGTCCTCAAGGAGCTCTTTGGCCACCTCAGGTACTTTATGCAGACAAAAAACCCAAACAAATCCAACTTGCAGCATTTGGAGCTTTGTAGAAGGAAAGGATAGGGAAAACCTTGGAGGTCAGAGCCCAAAAAGCTCCATCCACATTTCTCATAGCATTAATTCTGCTCCTCTGTGTCTGTGTTGAGTTTTCACTTAATTTTTAAAAACATGACCCTTGGCATCTAAGAGTTCATTTTAAAATGAGACAAATTCTGCTAGTTGGAAGTTGGAATTCAAATCTTCAGGAAAAAAAGTAGTAATGTTACAGAGCCAAGAAGACACCACAGTGATTTGTACATGAACTTTTCAAGTATCTTGAATCCCAAAATGGGGCTTTCAGTTTTGCCAGAATGTGCTGGGAAGTGACTTCGTGTTTGGGTTTTATTCTAGCAAACTCTTGGGCTGCAAGCAGAAGATCATTGACCTGCTCCCTGAGATTGAAGTGGCTCTAAATAACATCAAGGAAGCTGACAACTCAGTGATGCAGATGCAGGGAAAAAGACAAAGGGAGATATGGCATTTGCTGAAAATTGCTTGTGTGAGTAGCTGTTGGGCTATTTGTTTGCCCCTCCTTCCAGTGCATGAGCCAGGAGCCATCCAAGTAAACTCAGCAAAAAGGGGTAACTGCCACTCCATGGTTGGTTTGTTTTTTTTCCTGCAGAGAAGGACAGTCTGAGATGGTAAAAGCAGAAGCTAAATAGGTGCTTTCCTGGTTAGTTTAAAGTGTTTTAAAAAGTACTCTGCTTCTTTTGCATTAATTACAGTGCCTGAAACCATCACCTGGTTCCCATATCTGTGGCTGTGTTACCAGCAGTGCTCATGTGTAATCCCAGATCTTGCCTACATAATATTTAAGCTTAAATTCTTCTGAATTTCTTTTTTCCAGACTCAGAGCTCCTCTCGATCGCTGGTCAGCTCTAGCCTGGAAGGGACAGCCTCAACTCCAGCAGCCACATGGCTCCCTCAGAGCTCCTCAGGGAACGCAGCTCCTCATCCTCTGTCCTCGCTGGCAGCTCCCGAAGATGGGTATGAGCTGCTCGGGGAGGAGGCACTGCAGGGAGCTCAGCCTGGCTGGTTCAGACTCTCAGGGGCTTTATCCTTCCCTGACAAGTTTTGGGAGTTCCTGTGTCGCTAGTGCTCTAAAAAATCAGGGATTTGGTTGAACTTTTTATTCAGAAACCTCTGCTCTCTATTTCTGACCCAGTTCCACATGCTACATGCACTGCTAAGGGACTGTGCCATCCATTTACTGCATGTTATGTTGCTCTTCCTTGGGCCTGGATCTGGTTCTTAAGGTCCCTCTCCTCAGTCCATGCTGAGTTGTCTTGATGTCTTGGGCAGGCTGACCTGAAGCAGAGACTGGACAGAGCTGGAGAATAAAGTAGATGTTTACTGAAAGGCTTTTAGGATCCACCTTGGGCAGGACAAGAGCCTGGCCAGGGCTACACCCAGGGTGGACCAAGAATGGTCACAGAATGGCTGAGTGGTCACGAGGTCTTTTTTATGAGTTTTGGTCCATTTGCATATTGGGGTTTAATTGTCCAGTGACATCTTCAGGTTGTGGGGTCCCATCCTTCTTGTTCCTCCCTCCAGCCACCGTTGTTTGTGCTTTGGGGGCTGAAAGTTGTCCTTGGTCTTGAGCAGGAAAAGGATTTGTTTTGTGTCCCTGCTGTGTGCAGAGAGCTGAGTGACCCTGAATGTGAGCTCAGAACTGCACCCCTGGGCAGCACAGAACATGAAATACATGAAAGCTAAAACATAAGGCATCAGTCTACAGCTGAGGGGGTTTTGCTCTTTGCTTCATTAACAATTTTACTTCCAATATGTTCTGTCACTGTGAAGCCATTCCCCTTTGTCCTGCTACCTCCAGGCAGGTTTTTGTGTCACCTACCACTGCACAAACTACAAATCACTTTTTTTGGGTTGTTTTTCATTTGTTTTTTTTCTTCCCCCTCAGTGCAGTACCTTTTGATGGGGGTGTTACTTTTGGTGCTTGAAATCCATCACCTTCGGGCTTTTTTCTTCTTGCAGGGAAAATTTTGCTGACGTGATCCAGGAGAATGTGAATTACCTCGAGCTCTTCAGCAGCATTCTGCAGGAGGTGAGGCAGGAGCAGAACTGTATGATGGTAAGTACTGGTGCATCTGCGAGGACCTGGCTTTCAGGGGACACCCAAGGGTACCCTGGGCACGTAGAGAACTCCTTGAATAGGAAAAGGTACCAGGGTGCTCCAAGCCCCATCCAGCCTGGCCTTGGACACTTCCAGGGGATTCAGGGACAGCCACAGCTTCGCTGGGCAACTTGTGCCAGTGTGCATGGATACATGTTTCTTCCCAAAATCCCATCTAGCCCTGCCCTCTGGCAGTGTGAAGCCATTCCCCCTAGTCCTGGCACTCCAGGCCCATGGAAATAGTCTCTTTCCATTTTTCCTGTAGCCCCTTTGGGCACTGAAGGCCACAGTTAGGTCACTCTGAAGCTTCTCTTCCCCAGACTGAACAGTCCCAATTCTTCCAGCCTTTCCTCAGAGGACAGGAGGCACTCATTCTTTGGCCACCAGTGTGATCTCTTAAACTAGAATAGACTCACAGGGCTCAGTGAGTCCAGCTCCTGTGCTAACTCCTGGGAGTGCCCTTTCTATGGGCAATTACTGATTTTTCATCAAACATGACACACATCAAGTAGCCAGAGCCTGCGCTCAAGTTGGTTTTTTGCTACTCTTTGCAGAGTTTTGACTGGAGCTGGCTGAAGTAGCCCCAGGAGCTGAGGTGCTGCATCACCCAAGTGCCTTCTGTGTGCCGAGCGCGGGCTCGGCCGCGTTCCCGGTGGGACAGAGCCGTGTTCTGTTGCCATCGCTGTATCACCCACCGGCTCTCCCCCAGGGAACAGCCTGGGCCCAGCCCGTGGAGCCTCCTCAGGGCAGGGGCCGCCGCTGTCGTGTGCCCTGTGAGTGTATAGTGCGTGTATATATAATAAACTCTGTGGTGAGACACACACACGCAGAGTGATGCCGTTTCATTTCCGCGCCGCCATCGCGCCGTTGCTTGGCAACCGGCTGGTGGTGACGTCATCAGTTCGCGCGGATGTGGCGCGTCCATGGTTCCGCGCGCCGGCAGCCCGTGCGCATGCGCGGCGGGGGCGGGAGCGCGGCCTCGGCAGCACGTGGGGAACGGCACCGGTACGGGACGGGGAATGGGATCGAGCATGGGGAGAGCCGCGGGACCGGGATAGGGGACAGGGCGGGATAGGGATCGGGGTAGGTACGGGATGGCGGCAGGGTTAGGGATGGGGATGGGTAGAGGGGTTGGGAGGGCACGGGGACAGGGCGGGGCGGGGGCCGGGGCCGGGCGGTGACGGGGGCCGGGTCTCGCGGGGCCGGGCCGGGGCGGGCGGTCCCTCCGGCGCAGCCTCCAGTGCGGGCGGGCGGTCCCGCCCTCCGCGGCCGGGCTCTGGCCCTGTCCCGGCCGTGTCCCCGTCCTGGCCCGTCCCGTCTATCGCGGGTTTCTCCTTGCTCTTGGGGGCGGTGCCGGGCCGGTCCCGCCCGGCGCTGACGGTGTTGCTGTGGCAGGGCAGGGCCCGCGGAGCCCCCGGCGCCGGGAGGGGATGCGAGCATGGCCATGGCCCAGGCGGGGGCCGCGGCCGCGGCTGCCACGGGACTCCTCGTCTTCCTGCTGTACTCCGCCATCCACAGGGTCGAGGAGGGACACCTGGCCGTGTACTACAGGTACGGTACCCCCGGGAGCCCTCTCGGAGATGGGATTCATCCCTGGCCCCAGGGATTGCGCTGTCCTGCGCTTCCCTCCTTTTTTCCCCCACCCTGGGTAGGCAGTCCTTGTTTCTGCTCCCTTCCACCAGTGCTGGTGAGTCCCAGACACCCTGGCCTCACGCAGAGCCCTTGTGAGTTTGGGTCTCTGAATCCTCGGCTGCTTTTCCTGCCTCTTTTCTCCCTGCCCTTTTCACAAACTGGATTTCAGAGCTTAGAGGACCACAGCTCTGGGTCTGTCCTGCCTTGTCACATCTGTTGATCTCTCCCCGTGCCAGCAAGAGCCGTCACCTTTGTCCCGAGCTGTTACCCAGCCAGAGCTCCCGCTGTGTCGGTGCTTTGGAATGTTTTCCCTGCCCTTCCCGCTCAGCACCGCGGGCCGTTTCCCTTTAATCACAAGCGCGTTGAGCATGAGAACCTGGGGGATTTTTCTTTGTGCTTCGGGCGAGGGGCTGTGCCGAAACCCAAACTGGCAGCAACGCATCCACGGCTGGATCTTTCCATGGTTACCAGCGAACTATTTAGAGAGGAGAAATCTGCGTTCCTGCAGCTCTGTGCAGTGTTGCAACGCTGGGAGGGTTTAGCAATAGCTGCCTGCTTCAAGAGTTAATGGCTCACAGGCCTCAGGAGAAGTTGCAGCAGGCAAAGATCAGGTGCACTCATCTCTTTTGTTGGGGGATTGCTGGCAGATTTAGGGCACTGATGCAATTCTCTGTCATCCCTGGCAGTTTGAGCTGTCCCTGCTTGCCCTCAAAGCCAGTCCTTGCTGAGCCTTTCCCTGTTTTTCCTCCCTCTCTGCAGGGGCGGTGCGTTGCTGACCAGCCCGAGCGGCCCTGGCTACCACATCATGCTCCCCTTCATCACCACTTTCAAATCCGTGCAGGTCAGTGCCCTCTCCTCCCTCCCCTGGGGACCCAGGATTTGTCCTCTTGAAAAGCT
Organism: Hirundo rustica; assembly: GCF_015227805.2. Lineage (NCBI taxonomy): Eukaryota > Metazoa > Chordata > Aves > Passeriformes > Hirundinidae > Hirundo > Hirundo rustica. The sequence goes on from NC_053457.1 coordinate 3,376,667, forward strand.
CTCCCCACACGTGTGTGTGTTGCTGGCACTGGCAGTGTCCTGCTTGGGGAGGACAGTCTGTGTTTGTGGCTGTCACCGTTTCCCAGGAGCACCACATTCCTGAGCATGCCTGGAACAGGGAAACGGGCACAGCTCCCTGTGCATCCCCCCAAAAGGCAGGTGAGGAGAAGCTTTGCCTTCTGCCTACACCTGCAAGCATCTCAAGGGAGGCAGAGGACACACTTCTGGCTCCATGTTCCCTCTGTGGGAGTCTGGGCACACCAAGGCCTTCCTGGAGAAGAGAGCGGTTTGTGAGCTCTTGGCTGTGTTTGTGTTACAGACCACGCTGCAGACTGATGAAGTGAAGAATGTGCCTTGTGGGACAAGGTATGGCTTCCATTTGCATTTCTTCTAGGTGCACTTTTTGGGGTTCTTTGCGGTGCTGGGACACAGGGCCTGGGAAGTAAAGACACCTACCATAAAATGAATCCGGAATGTACACACATCTATCCCACTATAACAGAACAGGAGGCACAGGAGGGAACACTGGCGCTTGCTGGAGTTGCTTGGGTTGGTTGAGTTGGGTTACAGATCCTGTTGTGTTGGTTCATCCACAGGGTAAAGTGATGACTCTTCAGGGTAAAAGTAACCTGGTGATTCTCCTTGTCTTTTGTGTTCAGGATCCTCAGCAAAATTTCTGTTAAAAACAATAAATCAGGTGATGACTGGAGTGGTGACACACAGTGATCACATTGAAATTAAAAGGTGAAAGTTACTGGCCAGGTTAATAAAACAGAGTTAATTTTGGTCAAGTTTAACCCATATTAACTTTCTTGGAGTTGTTCAGCATCAGATGTCACTTAGGCTTAAATATTATGATAAAGGTCTTGTGGTTTTAATTTTAGATCTCAAAGGTTTTTCAGGAGTATCTGTAAATGTTAATGTTCGGTGCTGCAGCTTTCATAGAAATGGTTTGGGTTGGAAGGAACCTTAAAGCCCCTCCAGTCTCACCCCTGCCATGGGCAGGGACACCTTCCACTGTCCCAGGCTGCTCCAAGCCCCAATGTCCAGCCTGGCCTTGGACACTGCCAGGGATCCAGGGGCAGCCACAGCTGGTCTGGGCACCCTGTGCCAGGGCCTGCCCACCCACACTGCCATCAGTTGCTTCCATGCATCTCACCTAAATTTCCCCTCTGTCAGTCTGAACCCATTCCCCCTTGTCCTGTCACTCAGGGCCTTGTCCAGAGTCCTTTTGTGGTGAGTTAAACAGTCTTTAGGCCAAGCAAAAGGTCAAAGGTTGAGGCCAAAGCTAGCCTCAACTCTTTTGTGCTTCTATGATTTAGGAGCTAAAAATCAAGTCCCTGTTGAATTTTAGTGTTGTGGGATTCAGTTGTGTGATGCGGGTGGTTGGGAAGGTACAGGCAGTAAAAATGGGCTTTAAAGCATTAGACAGCTGGTGAAAGCAGTTCTCAGTTAATAATTGAATACACTCCTGACCAAAGGTCCCAGCAGCCCTGTGCATTTCTCAGGTGTTACTGCAGGAGCCGTTCAGTTCACTGCATTTGCAATCCAAAGTCTGCGGCTGCTTGGTGCCAAAGCTTTGCATCCACATTTCCATAGTAAAACATGAGCTTATAAATAACAAATGGAACACACCTGGAGTGTCCCTGTTCAAAGTCTGTTACCAGAATAGGTCCTAAACAGTTTAAGGTTTTGTATTTACATGTTAAACCATCAGATTTTAAAGCCTGGGTTTCTCTTCTGCCATCTTTATATTCCTGTTCCCTGTGTCCTTATCTATATCAGGAAGCTTCTGGGTGTCTGTGTGGGTGTCCCATCCCCAATTTTTGCCTTACCTGTCTTGTTTGTACCTAGCAGCATTAAGTGAACACATTAAATAGAGATTTTAAATCCTGAGTTAGATCCTGAATTGTCTGAGGCTTTCCAGGGTCTTCCTGCTATCTGTGTCCATCTCCTGTGGCATTCCCTGGATGCATTCCCTGTCAGGTCAGGCAGCACAGCTGCTTAACTATGCTTCAACTTCTACCAGGTGCACAAAGTCTATGTGTTGTTCCTCCTTTTATGGATTTCTGTTTCCAACATGGATTTCTCCTTGTTCCTCTCTCCCTGCAGGCTTTGGGGTCTGAGTGATACCTGTTTCCTCAAAGCCATGGCATGACCAGCAGGACTGATAAAATTTACTTGTCCCCCACCACACCACATAAACACTTAAGAATTATTCATAATAATGGAACAACAGTGGATAATATCCCACTTACTGTCCCAGACTGGCTGAGATCCTCGGCAAGGTTGTTGTGGAAGGTGGTATAATCTGACAGTCCTCACTGGTCTGAGGTGCCATTTCAGACCCCTTCCTGCCAGGGAGGTGAAATGGGGCTGTGGATGAGTCCTGATAGGATCCAGGGTGTTGCACACGCTCTCCTGTTCTTTCTAACATCCCTTTAAAATTGAAATGTCAGATTTGCAGCAGATAAGGTCCATCCATCACCAGTGATTTTAGCTCACAGTTGTCATGAAGCAGGTTTGGAGCAAGCATGGGCTGGGCTTGGAAGGCCTTTTCCAAAAGAGCGCAGGCACAGGCGAGTTCAGGTTGGTTTTTTTTTTTGCAGACTTGGCTTTGAGCTACCAGAGATCAAGATCTGCAAAATAAGAAATTGAGTTTATCGTGGGGGATATGTTTGAGTTGAAACGTCACAGAGATTGAGTTTGGAAATGTGGGAGTTCCACTGCCAGGAATGAGCTGTCTCTAAACAGTTCCTGCTGAAGCTTCTGGTCTGTGATATGCCTTTGTCCCAAGGACATCATCACAAGAGTATTCTGCTTTGAAATTAGGCTCTTGAGAGACCTAGAGCTGTTAAAAATTAAGGGTTTTTTTCTTCACTGTAGAGTTTGTGCTTTTCTCTGGCGTTCCAGGTACCCAGGGGTGGGCATGACTTTCTGAAAGCCACACCAGTTAGAGCAGAGGCTAGGGACAAGCCTGACCTCTGATTCCCCCTTTTCCCTGCCGGTCTGGCAGCACATCCTCCCCCGGGGAGCGGATAGCCTGCAGGCTCCCTCTGCTGAGGTGCTTGTGGTGTTCCTGGAGAGCCACGTGCCCCCGGGCACTGGAGCTGGGAACATGGATTGAAGTCTGCTGTGTGCTTTGTTCCTTCCTTTCTACTGGGCCTTGCCAAGCTCCTGCTGGAGCTGGTGATTGTGTGAATTAAACGGAGGGCTTTTTCTGTCTAACATGTTGCTGCCTAGAAGAGCTGAGTTGTGTCTGCATTTTGTGGGAGGTACCACCTGCTGTCCTTGCTGCCTTCCCCTCTGCTTTCCTGATAGCTGCAGCTACATTCCTGTTCAGAAACATTTTCTTTGGCTGGTTGAGAAGGAAATCACAAAGGGGAAGGAAAGTGCTTTGCAGGCTTGCTGGAGCATGCTTGTGATTTATGCAGGGAGAAGGACTGGGATTCGCTGCCATCTCATTGCAAAATATAGTAAAGGAATATAGTAAAGGAGAGATAAAGGTGCCTTTGCTTTGAATATGTTGGCTGTTAACAGCTGCAGTGGTAACTGATGAACTCTCTTTTCCCTTGCAGTGGTGGTGTTATGATCTACATTGACCGAATAGAAGTTGTGAATAAGCTGGCCCCATATGCAGGTATTTCCCATCCTGGTCCAACAGGCAGAGCTGTGACTGTCTTCACTCATCCTGTGGCAGCTCTGTCTTGGTTTGCAGAACTTCCCTTTTCCATGCCAGGAAAGCTCCCCTGTCTGTTCTTGTTGCCCTTACGGCTCCCGGTCCCATAGCATTGATCCCAGGTGTTTCCAGCTCGGCTCCTGGGGCAATTGCAGAGACTAAACCCGTGTAGGCGCCTCTTACCTTCTTGTTTCACCAAGCCAAAGACACAGTTTTGTTCAGTGGCACAGCTTAGTGGAAAACTCCAGCATTGCTGAGGCACTGGAGGGTGAATTCCTGTTGTAATTTATAGAGTCATGGGGGGCTTGGGCTAGAAGGGACCTTCATCTTACTTCACCCCTGCCATGGGCAGGGACACCTTCCACTATCCCAGGTTGTTCCAAGCCCTGTCCAGCCTGGCCTTGGACACTTCCAGGGATCCATGGGCAGCCACAGTTTCTCTGGGCACCCTCTGCCAGTGCCTCCCCACCCTCACAACCAAAAATTTCTTCCATATATCTCACCTAAATTTCCCCTCTGTCAGTTTGAACCCATTCCCCCTTGTCCATCACTCCAGTTCCTGATGCAGGGTCCCTCTCCAGCTTCCCTGTATTCCTTCAGGCCTGGAAGGAGCTGTGAGGTCTCCACAAAACCTTCTCTTGTCCAGGCTGAGCAGCCCCAGTTCTCCCAGCCTGGCTCTAGAGAGGAGGTGCTTCAATCCCCTCAGCAACTCCATGGCCCCCTCTGGACCTGCTCCAACAGCTCCATGTCCTTCTTATGTCGGGGGAGGCGGGGGGAGTGTTACTGAGACACACAAAGAAATCGCACGCAGACAAGAGATTTTCGCAGAGGTTCTTCTGATCCAGCTCCCAGCTGAAAGAGCGGAGAGAAGAGAGCCCCTTTGTTTATTTTTACTTTTTATACATTTGTGGGTCTAGCAGAAGATTGGCTTTTTGGGGTTTCCACCCCTCAGCCTCAGTGGCCAGACCAATTGTCAGTTACAATTGTTTTCAGGTTAGAAATATGCAAACAAAAGACAGAGAATGAAAAACAAAGGATTTGTTTATATTACTTCTGTGGGAAAGGTAGAAAAACTGCTCTAATATTCTACAGTAACTAAAAGATCTGAGTCCATTTATGAAAATCAAAAGGCTAATAAAGAAACTCAGAAAAACCAGGGTAACAGGGGAGTGGGCAGAACTGTGCACAGGGTTCCAGATGGGATCTCAACAGGAGCAGAAGAAGAAAATCCCCTCCCTTGACCTGCTGGCCATGCTCCTTTTGATGCAGGATCTGGTTGGCTTAAACAGTGGGAATGATCCTTGTTTTCACTTTACAGCAGTACCTGTTCCTGTGCGTGCAGGTCCTGGGGAGGCTTTGCTGTTTGATTTGTTTATGCAGATGATAAAACAGGACCAGGCAGTACATCTTGCCATGAGTATACTCCTTGAAGTTGTGTAATCCCAGCAGCACCTGACAGCTGGGCAGGGCGGCTGTAGCTTTGGCTACCCAAGTCCTGAAGACCCCTGTCCCAGTGCTGCCTGGCTCCTTCCCTGACATCCTGACCTGTGCCAGTGGTGACCTGTGGTGATTCTCTCCCTTCCCAGTGTACGACATCGTGAGGAATTACACCGCAGACTATGACAAGACCTTGATCTTCAACAAAATCCACCATGAGCTGAATCAGTTCTGCAGCGCCCATACTCTGCAGGAAGTGTACATTGAGCTGTTTGGTAAGTGGATGGCAGCTGGAATCCCACTGGAACCTTCCTGGAATATCTTACAGCCGGCCCCTTGGACCACACTGCCCCTGTGCTGGAGTTACAGTGTAGAATCCAGCTCCTTTTACATCCTTACCCCACTTCCCCTGTAACTTTAGTGACCGAGGTGTCTTTGTCTTCCCCCATTTGCATGTGAGAATTTGATTTCAGTCTTTTTCCACCTATTCTGGATGCACACAGCAGCCACTCTGCTCTTGTGCGTGCAGTGATGCCTGTGGCCTTCACTATGACAGTAGATCTGTGTTGTTCTGTTTCTGCTTTTAATCCCCTGCTCTGTTGCTGAATTTACTTTTAAATTTTCAAGCTTCCTTCTGGCTGCCTCTAACAATTGAGAGCTGGAAGGTTTTCCACAGGGAGGTAGCAGTGCTTCAGGAATTAGCACAGGTCATGTTCTCCATGGTGGACCTGTGCCCCAAAGACAGAACAGGTTCTGTTTCTTTTTCAGTGGCTGAGCAGGGGAAAAAATGGCTTATTGAAGATGAAAGGTCATCAGAATTTTAATATTAATGTAGTCCCAAGTCGGAGTGCTGGGCAGGGATAGACTTCTACCACAGGCCCTGAGATTCTTTCTGGCTGAGATGCTGAAAGCCATTTGCACTTAGTTCAGATAACTCAAAATCATCAATAGCTGAACTTTGCTAGTCACTAGCATGTGACTGTCCTTTTGGGAATGTTTTTAAGGGGGGCATAGGAAGGGCAACAATGTAGTGAATGGTCTCAGGAAGCATCTTTATCTTACACTGTAGAGTTAGCTGCTCTTCAAAGCCTGCTGTCTCTGCCACACAAACAGTGGCGGAAAATATGATAAACCAACTGGCCTCTCTTTTGTCCTCCAATCACAGATCAGATAGATGAGAACTTGAAGCTGGCCCTGCAGAAAGACCTCAATGCCATGGCCCCAGGTCTCACTATCCAGGTGGGTTGTGGCCTTCCAATAATGAGAGATTTTAAAAAGTGAAGAACAACCTTTTGCCAAAGCCTGCAGTGACAGGACAAGGGACAACAGTTTTAAACTGAAAGATTATGCTCAGGGTGGGGAGGCCCTGGCACAGGGTGCCCAGAGAAGCTGTGTGTGCCTCTGGATCCCTGGAAGTGTCCAAGGCTGGGTTGGACATTGGGGCTTGGAGCCTCTGCCCCTGGTGAGAGTGGGTTGGAATGGATGGCAGGAAATAGGAATGTAGAACACCTCTGAGGGAGTGGCCATGCTCAGCTGTGTTGCTCAGGAGGACTAGGCACCACCGTCCACAGCACTGCGGCTAGTTTTGCAAAGAGATGTCTTGGTTATTCAGATTGCATCAAAAGGTGTCATTCAAAACGTGCTCCCTTTTTCTTCTTTCACAGGCCGTGCGTGTTACAAAACCCAAAATTCCAGAGGCCATCCGAAGAAACTTTGAGCTAATGTGAGTAGCTGGACATAAAATTGCATTAATTTGTTTTGAGGGTGCTTTACAGGCACAGCATTGTTGGAAAGCTCTTCCCTGGTGCTCGGTGAGTGAGAGCTGAGCTCCAGGCAGTGTGTGCTTGGCCAGGTGCACTTGTGCCTTTAGTTTCCCATCTCTCTGCTGAAATCAGGGCTCAGGGGTCTTGATGCCTGTAAGCTCCCCTCCAGGATCTCTGGGAAGCCTTTGGGCTGAAGGAGACGCTGTTGGATCTCCTTTGGTTGACAGAGTCCATCTCCCAGCCCACGTTGCCCTGCTCCTTGTCCCGAGGGGCCTCAGACTGGACTTGCATCCAGATGTGACCTGAGCAGTGCCAGATGGAGAGGGGGATGGTCCCTTCCTTTGGCCTGTGCACGTGCTCATACAGCTGCAGACAGCCAGTCCCCACAGCTGTGAGCAGGGAGCTGGCAGCTGGCTGGCCCCTTGTCCCTGTGCCTCTCCTGGCATGCAGGGCTGCTCCTCATTCCCTTTCCTCAGGATAATGCTTCTCCCCTTGCAGGGAGGCTGAGAAGACCAAGCTGCTGATTGCAGCCCAGAGGCAGAAGGTGGTGGAGAAGGAGGCAGAGACAGACCGGAAGAAAGCGCTCATTGGTAATTCCTGCCTTCCCTGCCAAGCTGGGGCAGGACATTGTCTTCCATCACTGACAGCTCCCTGAGGGAGGGGCAGCCAGGCTGCACAGGCAGTTGTTTTGAACATCTGGGTGAAAATCCCACAGCAGCAGAGCAGGGAGCACCTCTGTCCTGCAGCAGGGGTGGAGGAAATCACTCTGCTGGAAAAACTGCTTGGGCTTGGAGCTCCATGTCCCTTTGCCAGAGCAATCACACTTGTAAACAGGATGTCAGCTCTACAGACATCAGCACTTTGTTGTCTTCCTGTAACTCTGCTGCTTGGAGTACGGACTGGCACTGAGTGGGAAGGGAGGGAGCAGGGAACCAGCTCCTGGTGTGGCAGACCGTGCAGCCAGCTTCTGGGGTCAGGGTGCTGGTGCTCAAGCACTGAGAAGCAAATTTCCCAGCCGAGCCCGTTGTGATTGCAGAGGCAGAGAAAGCTGCACAGGTGGCCAGGATTCACTACCAACAGAAGATCATGGAGAAGGAAACTGAGAAGCGGATATCTGAGATTGAAGGTAACCACACTGCTGGGACCATCTGCTGGCTGGGGGTGGTGGCCGGTGGAGGAACCTCAGACCTGCAAAAGCCATCGAGGGTGCTGCAGGGGTGCGAGATTGTGCACTGGGATCCTTCCTGCCCTGTGCATGAAACTCTCCAGGAAGCTGCAGTGCAGGTACAGGGCCAGCCAGGCTGTCAAGGGCACTCCTGGGTCAGCTGGTTCCCATGGGATGAGGGCTCGGTGTGATGGGGCTGTTCACTTCCTCATGCTTTCTTTCCTGTCCCTCCTCTGCTGCTGTTAGATGCTGCATTCCTGGCAAGGGAGAAGGCAAAAGCTGATGCAGAGTACTACGCTGCTCGGAAGCTGGCTGACTCCAACAAGGTGAGCACTGGGAAGCTGGTCACTCTTTTCCTCCTCACAGGAGATCAGCTTCAGGTGGGCAGCACTGGAGAAACACTTGATCTAACAGCCCACACCCCAGGAGGTGGCTTCCTGACATGAAAACTAATGCTTCAGGGCCCAAAAAGTTGTCTCTTATAGTCTCTGGTTTCTGGTTTTTGTAGCTGAAGCTGACCCCTGAGTATCTGGAGCTGATGAAGTACCAGGCGATAGCTGCCAACAGCAAGCTGTACTTCGGTGACCGCATTCCTGGCGTGTTCCTGGATTCCTGTGCCTTCCAGCAGGCCAGCCTGAGGACTGCCCACGAAACCAGCCTTCCTGCACAGGGAGCCCCAGAGACCTCTGCAGAAAGCCCCCTCAGAGGCGAGGAGAGCACTGGCTGAGAGAGGCAGAAGGGAACCCGGTGTAGCTCAGCAGCGAGCCCGGCTGTGACCGGGGACGAAGCCCTGTGCCGGTGGGGCGGATGCAGCACACGCCTGGACATCTTGTGTATAGGTGGCAGTTGGGTTGATTTTCTTCTAGCAACAGTTTGCAAGGGCTCTGCCTCTTCCATTTCTCTCCCTATTAAATTGGTGCTTCCGAAGGAAGGGATAATCCTGTACTAACATACCTATACTGGAATATTAAATGACAGACAGCAGGAAAGCCTCCTGGGGTAGGTGCAGTTATTTAGCAGGCATTACTGTGCAGGAAGGAGATGTGGCTTTGAGTGCTGTGTTGTTACACGCTGGTCATTGCTCAGTGCTTCTGGCTGAGATAGAGTGAAGAGGGGGTTCCCCTCGCCCTGCTGCTGAAGCTTCGCTCGGTGAAGGTTTCTCCTGACGCTGTCATTCTCCTCAAGGAGTGGACTCTCCCTAGCCAGCGTGCTCCTGCTCAGGCCGAGGAGTGGTTTGCTGTGGAATATGTTAATGGAGTAGGATCTGCACAGCCATAATATTCCTGCAGACAGCAGTGCTAGATAACAACTTGGAGGAAGCAACCTCTGAAGAGATTCTGCAATCCCCCTCTCCAAGCAAGAGCCTTGCACTGGCTGCCTGGAACTGATGGTGATGTTCCCACTGGGTGGCCAAGTCTCATTGCCTCCTAAACAAGATTTCAGGAGCAGCTGGGAGCAGCTGGTTGGGAACAGAGCGTGGCAAGTCTTTGCTCAGATTCCAGCCTCCCTGTAAGTCATTCACCAGGGAAAGGGGGCTGATTTTCCGCTACTCTGCTGTGCTGGCAAAGTGAAGGAGAAGAGAAGAGTGAAAGGATCCTGCTGTGCAGCAGATCAGATGTTTGACACTTAGCTGCAAAGCAGGTGAGGCACTGCTGCTCCTCCATGCAAAATCCACTGCTCCAGGAAGTGGGACCTGCTTTTTATGTCCTTGAACAGCCATGGTAAGGAGTGTGTCCCTGGTCCTCTCATCCCTAGCCAGGCTTGCTGGCAGATGGATCTTCTGTCCTGGTTTGCATTGTGATATATTTGACCCTGCCCCTGGTGTGCCAGGGCAGGATGAGGGAGAGGTGCTTGGGGAGGGGGGAATCTGCTGGGACAGCCTGCTTTCCACTTTTCCTCCTTCCTCCCTTCTGATTGTGAGGGTGTGCTTGCTTTTAAGTGCTTGCTTTTAGGACCTGCCCCCCTCGTTCTCTTCTGTGTGGATCCGGGGTGCAATGGCTGGGGGGGCAGCTGGCAAGAGATGGAATGCTGTTCTCCAGCTGGGGGCACCCCAGCACTGCCTGCTGCATGTTCAGAGTCCTGCTCTCCCTGTGCATCCCTCCTGCTGACCTGGCCCCTCGGAGCAGCCATGCCACCCTTGGAGAGACTTGAGGGGTGATGACACTCCAGGCACTCACTGGCCTGTTGAGGTCTTCTGTCCCTGGCTCTCTCTGCAGCCTCATGGCAAAGGGAGGGACATGTTTAGCTTCTGCCATTGAGAAACATTCAACCCAAACCAGCTTTACTTGTGCTAGTGATGTCCCCAGAGGAGGTGTGTGGGCTTGGGCTTTGCAGTGCTGCATCCCCCCCGCCCCGTGTGGCTGGGCTTCAGGGATGGTAGTGTTTCTCCACAGGAAGGTTCAGTGACACCAGACAGCTCCTGCTGTGTCTGTTCCTGCCCTGGCTGCTTGTCCTGCATCCCTGCAGCAGAGCAGGGTTGTGTTAGCCCTGCCCCTTCTGCAGGGTGTAAAATATAACAGTGGGACTTTGCAGCAGATTTGGGTGGTCTTTCTTGTCCTCCATCTGCCTGCAAACTCCCAAGGCTCAGTTGATGCTTTACTCCAGATCCCAGCACCTCTTCCAACCCAGCCATGGCAGGAGCCAGAGACCAGGGCACCAGGGCAGAGAAGGGGCGGCAGTGTGTTTCCTAGTGTTGGAAATGTCTCCTGGAAATACTGCTTGGCTTGCAGGGTCCCCTTTTTTCCTGCAGGATGGGCTTTGAGGAAGCAGTGTAGTCTTGTCTCTGCCCTGCCACCTCAGTATTTCACCAGGCCCTTGTCACAGACACAGCCTCTCCTCTGCCCAGCAGCACGTGCTTTGGATTTTGGATGAGGGCAGGCTTCGTAGGCTAGAAGCACTACTGGAGGGAATGCTGGCAGGGATGTAGTCTCCATGATTTTCTTCATGTTTACTGGGACTGGGCACACTGGGCATCAGGAATGGCTGGACAGAGTAGGTCCTGCCAGCCTGGAAGTGACAAGGGCAGGAGCGGAACTGCTGGGAGCAATAACAAGGCAGTTCACACCTCTTCTGCAGTGATCAGAGCAAGATGCCCACGAAGGGAGCAGGAAAGCCCTCCAGGCCAGTGCAAGAAGAGCTGCTTCCCTTTGGATCCGAGCCTTGCTATGCCTCCCTGCGCCATCCAGCTGGGTGCATGACTTTGCCTTAAGTGGTTGTCACTGGCTCGGTGTCCCTGTGTATGCATCAGCCACCTCCCCATGTGGTCTGATGGACCCCAGGGGATGCTCCCAAGGTCCCAGGTCCTGCAGCAGCATATGTGATGCCCAGTGCCTTCTGCAGCAGCCTCCTCCACTCCTCCCTTCTTCCCTGGCCCCTGCTGTAGCAGCCCCAGTGTGTGCAGAAGGGTGGCCACGGCTTTGGCACCCTGACGTGGGCTGTGCTGCCCTCTGAGCCCCAGCTGTGAGCAGGGACAGGGCTGCAGCCAGGATTTTGGGATTGAACTGGCTTTTCTCTCCGCTCCCACGGCTTGTGTGGGCCTGTGACTAAAGGGGTCTGCCCCTGGATTCACATCTCCTTAAGGAAACACGATACATACGGTCGGGTTTACATTGACACTGTTAAGTTCTTTTGATAAAGCAGAATAAAATTATTTTGTTACCATTTTTTTGGATGGTTTCGTGTCCTAGGGCCGGTGGCATGTGAA